>NC_135532.1:70538165-70859415 GCF_045843805.1 Urocitellus parryii
GATGTGTTTTGAGGTTTTTCTATTTTGCTACTGCCTCCTCATGCTGGTTGTCTGTTTCGTGGCTGCCATGAGCCAAGGAGCTCTCCTTTCTAGGTGCTTCTGCCATATTTAGCCTCAACGTGGGCCCAGAGCAAGGGAGGCAGTCAACCATGAAATGAACCTGTGAAACCATGAGCCAAAATAACCTTTTCCTGCTCTTAAAAAAAAAAAAAAAAGACTACGTGTACTTTGTTAGCAAAGAATTTCTTTGGAAATTCTCCACTACTGTGGTAAATCAGAATGCTCATTCACCTTTACACAAGAATCAGAAAATAACATTTCACACTAAAATTTCTGTGCTAATAGTTGCCATAAAGCATGGTGATAAAAATTGGTTGAGCTTGTAATCATCAGTGAATTTATAGGCAAAAATAAATGTTAATTGTGGATTCAGGAGGACTTTCAAATGATGGTTTCTTTTTCTCCCAACTTCTTAAGGGAAACAGAGGTTTTAATTTTAACTTGTCTAAAGAGGTATAAATTTTAAATTAAAAAATGGTGGGGGAATGCTTTCTGCTTTCATATCTTCCTTTCCCCTGGAATCCTTTTCTTCTCCTTTCTTCCCTTACTTGGTACTTACATAAAAGTTAAAAAAATATTTTTTTATATCTTCCTTATTTAAAATAGAAAAGGGAAAAAGAAAAAGAATTTGCCAAACAAGTTATTATTACTATTATTTTTTCGGGATTGAACTCAGGACACTTAACCACTAAGCCCCATCCTTCACTCTTTTTATTTTTTTGAGACAGGGTCTCGCTAAATTGCTTAGGGCCTCACTAAGTTGCTGAGGCTGGTTTTAAATTTGCAATCTTCCTGCCTCAGCCTCCTAAGCCACTGAGATACAGGCGTGCACCACTTCGCCTGGCTAAATAAAATATATTTTTCTAACTGGAATTCAAAAGAACGGTTCACTGGATATTTATTCTAAGAAGTCTGAGGACTGAGGTAGTTCAATTTTACTTCAAATTCACTGCTGACATAATTTTAAAATCCAATTAATGTTTACCTCATATTCTTTATGGAGTAATTCAAGTCTAGTTTTCCGAAGGTGCTTCCTGACTGTATGAGTTAGCATAGGTTCACTTTCACTTGTTCCTCCTATAAGGGAAAAAAAAAAAAGAAAAAGTCCTTTTTTAAAAAATTCTGATTTTGGCAAAATGAAAATGAACCTTTTTCTTATTTTATATAGTTCACCAGTTTAATATCTACATTTTCTCTTTCACACCAATTTTGGGCTGCCATCTAGGCCTATTCTCTATCTTAATTCTGGGAAAAACAAATAATCAAATAACACCATAATAAATGCCTTCAGTAAAATATCATATTGTGTTTGTTTATCTATATGTCATACTAGAAAAAACTCAGTAGGGAAAAGGACCATGTGTTATTAATTTTCACATTTGGACTACTGAAAACCTGAAAGCTAGACAACTGTTAAATAATAATAAAACCAATTACTATACTTTGTCAACGATTAAATATATGTATGTATAAATAATTATAACCAAGGTATTCAAACATGCTTGGTTACTGGTAACACAACTGAAAAAATTAATGCATATTTTTCACTGATTCTAATAATGTACTTACAATGGATTATGAGTCATAGCATTAATTATATGCATGACTTGTTAGAAATATATACAATATGAATTCTCAAGAGTTTTTCATTTCTACTGTGGTTACCTTCCTTGCTTTTTAGTGTCATGATAGTGAAGGCATTTTACAGATGTTCTTTTTCAAGACATCTATCAAATCAATGATGGATCAACTATTTTACTTGAGAAAATTTACAGAATATCACTGAGATATGAATGAATGAAGGAAGGAGGAGGCCTGTGTAGAAAAGCTGAGAGTTAAAAACATTCAGATTATTTTAATTATCAAAACTCATATTCTGGGTCTGTAGTTCAGTGGCAGAGCACTTCCCTAGCATGTGTGAGGCACTGGATTGGATCCTTAGCACTACATAAAAATGAAAAAAATGAAGGCATTCTGTCTGTCTACAACTACAAAAAAATTTAAAAAACACAACTTATATTTTGTAAGAAAAGACCTGATTCCTCAGTGAAGTTCAGTAGGTAAATACATAGAGAAGGAAAAATTTAACCCCACAAAATGCAACACAGCATAGAATTAGTCATCTGCCATGTTTTATAAGGTAGGAAAGAAATCTTGGAGCCAACTTTGATTCTTTCTTTGGATCTTTATTGCCAAAGTCCTACCAGTTCTTCTTTTGCTGTCCAGCATATATATCTTCCTTTCCATTTTCACTGTAAAAATCTTATTTAAAGTCAATTTTCCCTAACTTAGGACTATTACAATGACTTAAGCTTTCTGAAAAATGCTTTCTATATGTGGATAATTATAGATTGACTTTAAATGTTTCCTAAAGCAAACAAAAATTATTTTAATTTTTATAATTTAAAAGAAATAACATATATGGGGGAAAAAACTACCAAACACCAAAAGGCCCTTTAAATTATTTCTTTCTCTTCTCTCTCACACTCTCTCTTTTTCTCTTTCTCTCTACCTTCTCCTTTCTTCCTATTTTAATGGGGACTGAACTCAGGGGTGTTTTGCCCTCTTCTCCCTTCTTCCCACCCATAGAGCAGGTCCCTGATTTAGCTGTCATTTGAGTTCCTCTACACTAGTCTCAATTTACCTTTTCAATCTTATTTCACTAGTCAGATCCAAACTAAATTACTGATCATTTCCCAAAACAGGCTTATTATTCTATATTGTTCATGTCACTGCATGAAATGCTCTCCTATGCCTCACTTAATTTTTACTAGTTGAAATTTTACACATCCTTTAATGTCCAACTACTTCATGAAGCCTTCTTCAATGTTGCTAACTGAATGTTCCTGCCAAAACTCTTCAGGCCTTATATTATTTTTTGGACCTTAGCATCTGCTTTGCTGCTTTAAATGATTAATATTTTGGTCCACATGCACAGTCTTTACTGATAAATCCCATGAAGCTCCAAGAGTTATTTCTCCTAGCATCTCTCATAGTGCTTTGTGCCCTTCAGTTGCTCCACATATACATTATACAAATTACTAATTAATCTAGTATGATGTTGGCTAAATAACACCATTGAAAACTATTCCAATATACATAACTATCCCAAATATACATAACTTGGAAAACATTTCAAATTTATTCCTCGGTGTATAAAATAGGTCCTTACCGATAATCTCCTTACAAGGATTTTCAGGAGTAATAGGGACTCGGCAAGCTGGACACTGGCTATTATTCTTCAACCACAAATCAATACAAATAGAACAAAACACATGGTTGTTGATGCAAATGACAGGCTGGCGTACCTTTGAAAAAAGAGACACTACTTTTAGTATAGGCAACAGTCATAACTAGATTCCTAATATAGTTTAGTGCAGAGCAAACAAATTGCTTCTTTAGAGTACAGAACAGTGAGTGTTTAGCAGGGAATATCTAGGACTTCAAAATGCTGATTATCTTGACCATATCATTTATTATATATGCATAACAGATGCTAGCTAAAATAGTTGGTTATAGCAGCTGAAATTCTTGACATATTTATGAGATGCATTATTCTATACTTAACCACATTCATGGTAAAACAAAAAAAAAAATTGAATATTTTTGTTTTTTGGTTCCACTAAGGTTAGGACATTTTTTCCTCAGACTATTTTATTTTACACGTGTATTTACACGAAATACTCAAAATTCTGAGTCCATTTAAATGTGGACAAATAACAATACCTTACATTTACATAGTCATATTTTATGAAGGGCTTCCACATGTACATTCTGTCTCTTACAAACCACAGCTGTATGAACTAAATATAGTAAATATATGTTACAAGTAAGGAAGACAAAGTATGAAGAAATTAGGTAGCTTGTGCTGAGTTACTGGAGTGTTTTGAATGTTGCAGTTTTGTCAAAGGAAAAAGAGAAAAGAAGAGTATATTCTTGCAATAGATGGCTGCTTTTTGTGTGCCACTTCCTTTTCTCTAGTAATGAACTGTATATAGCCTTATACACGATGGAGTAGGGCATTCTAAACCAACTCGGGTCCAGAATGCTACCTGTTCTAGAACCATTTTCTTACTCAAATAAACTTTGTTAACTCAAATAAACTTTTTTTTTTTTTTTTAAAAATCAGTGATCTTTGAGCATCATTTTGCTCACTTTTTTTTTAAGAGAGAGAGAGAAGAGAGAGAGAATTTTTTAATATTTATTTTTCAGTTTTCGGTGGACACAACATCTTTATTTTATGTGGTGCTGAGGATGGAACCCAGGGCCCCTGCGTTATCGCTTGAGCCAAATTCCTTTTTTAACTTTACTTATATCAGATTTTTCTTTACCAGTCTCATTCATCCCTAAATTGCTGGTACCTATAAGTTAGATAAGTACTTAGTAGGTACTAAATAAAGATTGGTTTAATTGATTTGTTTAATGAATTAATTACTATTAAGGCAGTAATTTTATTAGTTGATGAACTCACCACAAGGGAATCATGACTTAATATTTTTCAAATAGCATAATTTAACAATAAAAACAAAAACAGCACAGAAAGACTTAGGCTTTCATTTGATCAACATGATATTTCCACTACAGGATTCAAAATATTCTGCAGCCATTTTCAATATTTTCCTGTTCTAATAATTAGAATGCCAGTAATAAGGTCTTCTGCACCGGGGAGGAGACTAGAAGATCAAGGGAAAACAGAATTAGAGGGAGAATGAAGATAGAGTGTTACCACAAACCACTTTCCTTGTGCCGCTGTGTCTGCCCTAAAAGACTACTGAGTATTCATTTGGAATGGGTTTACACAGCCAAAACAAAATCACAGGCAGGCAGGTAATCATTTTAGACTCATTGCAAAGATCTGTCTGGTTTCAATCTGGCTTTCCAAACACTTTGCTACTCCCTTGATTATAAACACTAATCCAAGAAAACTAAATAGAGAAGATTATTAAAGATGAATTTAAACTTGCTCTTGGAGAAATCTAACTAATTCATTCAATTCAAAGGGTTTGACAAGATTCCTTTAAAAACAACAAACAAACAAACAAACCATGAAGTACCATGTCTAAAACTCTTGTTTGGAAAATGCTCCTAGCAGCAGCCACGCATAAAATCTGTGAGGCATTCTCTGGTTAATATGAAGTGTCTGGCAAATCTGAACTTTGGTTGCATTTTTTTTCCTTAAAAATTCAGGTGATTTTAAAGTCTAAATTATAATGTGTTCATGCATGTTTTAATTTCATTTGCATATCATGAAATTTTCTGGAAGTACAAAAGCCCAAACTAAATACCAGGAAGGTAATGTCATATCTACTCTGTCACCCTTCCTGGACCTATAATATTCCTAGTAGTACCTATAATATTCTTAGTAGTACCCTATAATATTCTTAGTAGTACCCTATAATATTCCTAGTAGTACCTTATTCCCCCCAAATTACGAAGCTCAGTTAAGGAAGAAAGAGTTATCTCCTTGAACTGGTAGCTACTTTTATAATGGTGACTTAATTTATTTTTATGTCATAAACTCATCTAAAAATGGATGAAATCCAATGTTTAAGATATAAAATTACACATTATAAAAAGGGCTTTAAAATGCTACTCCCTATGAGAAATATGTTTAAAAGCAATCAGTATTTTACATGTATTTGTTCCCCTCAAAAATTTCAGTGGCTCACCAATCTTAAAAATGGTTTTATGCTCCTCAGTGGTTGGTGTTATCATTTACTAAGGTTCCAAAGATGAAGGAGCAAATTTCACACATGGTAAAAATCAAGAATTTGGTTTCAGTCATGTGAAATTTGTGATGCCAACCCCATACATTAGTGCATAAGTCTCAGCTGGGTGTGATGATGCATGCCTGTAATCCCAGAAGCTCAGGAGGCTGAGGCAGGAGGATCAAGAGTTCAAAGCCACCTTAGCAATGGTGAGGCACTAAGTAACTCAGTGAGACCCTGTCTCTAAATAAAATACAAAATATGGCTGAGAATGTGGCTCAGTGGTCGAATGCCCCTGAGTTCAATCCCCTGTACACCCCCCACCCTGAAAAAAAAATTAAGTACATAAGTCTAGTCTTGCCTTGGTAAGTTTTGAGAGTCAATGGTATAAAAGATAATGGCATTTAAAGTCACTGGAGCAGGTGCCCAATATGGACAAAACAGCAGGGATGGGGGACATTTCACTAACTAGTGAAAAAAGAGGAATAAGGAGCAAAAGAAACTGGGAGAAGGGGGCCCTGTCATATCAGAAAACAGTATCATAAAAGTTAAGAGAAGAATGTGTTAAGAGGGAGACAGTGTCCAAATATGTAAAATGTTGATGAGATATTGAGTTTGATGTGAACTGAGATGAGACTATAGGATTTAACTGCATGGAAGTCACTGTGATCTGTTACTAAAAAGCCCTGTTTCAGCAACTGGTGGGGATGGAAATCTGGATGTTGAGAGACAATGATAAGATGAATATAGACAATTCTTTCATATTCTGATGCAAAGGAGAGAGCAAACTAATTCATTAGACCACAGCCAGGAAAGCCAAAGGGAATGATACAGTAAAAAGGGAATATCAGTAGTGAAGGGGAGGAGTCTTGCAGTGGAGACAGAAAAATTTCTGTGTAAAGGAGAATGGAATTCAAAGCACAAGAGGAGATTTTGTCTTTTTAGGAGTGAGCTACTGTCTTCCTTTTTAACAGAAGGGAAAGCAGGAAGTGTGAGAACAAATAGTAAGAGACTAAAGATCTGTTAATGGGAAAGACAAGGGAATTTATTCATATTCCAACTGTCCCAGTTGCTTATATTTTGTCATTAAATGTGAAGTGAGGATATCGGCTGAAAGTGAGAAGGGAGATGGGATATAGATTTGAAAAAAAAAAGAGAATAAAGCAGTTACTTTGAAAATGAGAAAGTTTATTAGAGACATGTAGCAGGACTTCTTTACATTGTTGAGTTCCTATTTAAGGTCTGTGGTTTTGAATGCAAAGTAAGACTAATTAGCACAGGTGTTTATTTTTCTTAGCAATATTTAGCTACTTAGTTCAGGCAGGAAATTAGATAATTAGTTCAGTTTACCCAGAGTTGAGATTTTGCCGAGGAGAAACGGAGAGAAAAAGGACTAATAATAATAGATGACCACAAATAATAAGTGAAATGAGTACTTAAGTGGTAATGATGATAGTGAAAAGTGATAGAGTCAATGGATACATTTCAATAAAGCTGGAGTAATGCTGGAGAGTATAATGGAAACAGAATCAGAGAGTAAAATGCATACAGTCAAGATACTGAGGTGGCACAATTACTTTTCCTAACATTTTTCCCAGGCCATCTTATCTGATATTCATGCATGCCTGCCCCTCCCCCTCCCTCCCCTCCCCCCCCTCTTGTTTTTCTTAATCTCATGTGCCACATGGCATTAATAACAGCTTTATGTAACAACTCAACTTCTCTATAACTGGACCTTGATAAGAAACAGAGCTTAGGCTTCTACAAACAAACCTGGAGACAACTCCAGCTCTCTCATTTACTGAGTTATGCTACCTTGGGTAAGCACTTTTATTATTCTGAGCATCAATTTTTGCCTCTGAAAATTAGGTACCCTTTTCATTTAGGTGTGGTTTAAAAATAAATAATGGATGGTAGCCCAGATACTTTCACATAGCAATCCCTCCTCCCTGAATACAGACAAAATAGCAAGTCTATTAACTATATAACTCAGGAGCCAAATCATTATGAGGATCCTACAGCTTCCTCCACCATTACATGTTCAAAATAAACCTTGATCTCCTCCACACACTCTTCTTCCTGCACCTGCACTACTTCCTAAGTTGATGGCATCACCACTTTTTTACTTGTGCTAAAAAAGAGCTGCCTTTTACTAACCTCTTTTCCCTATCCTCATTATCCAATTTGTCACCAAATTCTATATTATATATTAGGTGTAAGAAGTTATACATTCTTAAGTTTCATCAATATTTTATGTACCACTAAGAGAAAAGAATGAAAAACATTGCCGATTACAATTACAAGATACAATCACTCACTTGTAAGATGCAACTAGATTTCAGATATGTTAGAATAAGGGGAAAATGTACACCTCAGAATAGCCGTTGCATGGCAAATTTATACCCAAACGTTCTTCACCCCAATAATGAGTTTAGGTTCTCATTCTTTTATACTTGATCTATTACAATGATCTTCTCCCACAAATGTTCACATCTGTCCACTTTTCACACTGATTCCAGAGCTACCTTTCTAAGTATAAATCAATAGCTTTCACTGCTCTCTAGCAAGATAGCAATGAGTTTTCCCTACTTATAATATTAAGTATAGCATATGAAGAATATATCTAGTTCTTAAAAAGGCATTTCCCTTGATCTGCCATTTCAGTATTTGATACAAGGTACATTTCAACAACACAGATCTACTTGATGTTCACAAAAATAGACAGTAGAGGCGCCTATTTATGGAGCTCTCCTTTTTTAGCTTGTTATGTCTTATTGGCCTCTCCATCCTCCCGAGAAAACCAAAATAAAATCCCTCTCACTTTTTAAATATAAATCAAATGATAACTCCTCTGCAAAGCCTTCACTAATGATTTTTAGGATTAACCATAACTACAGTTTAGAAAAGTGTCCCCCAAAAGGTCTATATGTTAAAAGTTTGGTCACCAGTCTGGAAATATTGGAAGGTGCTAAAACCTTTAAGAAGTAGGCACTAGGGGGAATTAGAACACTTGAATGGGACCTGAAGGAGAAACTGGGACCCCAGACCCTTCTTCTCTCTCTGCTTCCCAGCTGTTATGAGGAGCGCAGCTTGCTCCACTAAGCACAACATACAATATGTTGCCTTGCCCAAGCAACACAGCCAACCAACCATGAACAGAAACTTCCATAACTATACACCAAAATAAACCCTCCCTCCTTTTAAGCAGATTATCTCACATATTTTTGTTACAGTAATGGAAAGCAGACTAACACATAAAGTCAGTACCAAATGTGGGTTCATTGCTGTGATTATATATGTTGATGATGTGGTTCAGAAATCTTTGGAACTGCTTTGTATAAGGAGTTTGGAAAAGTTTGAAGGAGCAGGCTAGAAAAAGCATAGAAAGCTGTAAGTGGAGCTTACTGTGAGATTCAGAAGACCAGAATGCTGATAGAAATGTACAAGAACTGTGATAGTAAAGGTTCTGCTTATGAGCTTTCAGAGAGAAATAAAAACTTTATTAGGAATTGGACTAAAGGCTACTTTTTTTTACTTTGTAGCAAAGAATTTGGCTATACTGTGTATGTACAGACTTTGTAGGAGGTGGAGTTTAAAGATGATGGTGTAGACGTGCTCAATGGTTCATGCCTGTAATCCCAGCGGCTTCAGAGGCTAAGGCAAGAGGATCACAACTTCAAAGCCAACCTCAATGTAATTCATCACATAACAGACTTAAAGATAAGACTCTCATGATCATCTCAATACATGCAGAAAAAGCATTCAACAAAATACAGCAGCCCTTCATGTTCAAAACACTAGAAAAACTAGGGATAACAGGAACATATCTCAACATTGTAAAAGCTATCTATGCTAGGCCCCACCACAACATCATTCTAAATGGAGAAAAAGTGAAAGCATTCCCTCTAAAAACTGGAACAAGACAGTGATGCCCTCTTTCACCACTTCTATTTAACATAGTTCTTGAAACTCTAGCCAGAGCAATTAGACAGATGAAAGAAATTAAAAGGATACAGATAGGAAAGAAGAGCTCAAACTATCACTATCTGCTGATGACATGATTCTACACCTAGAGGATCCCCCCCCAAAAAAAAAAAATGCCACCAAAAACTTCTAGAACTAATAAATAAATTCAGCAAAATAGCAGGATATAAAACCAATACCCATAAGTCAAAGGCATTTATGTACATCAGTGACAAATCCTCTGAAAGAGAAACTAGGAAAACCACCCCATTTACAATAGCCTCAAAAAAATGTAAATACTTTGGAGTCAATGCAAGAGTGAAAGACCTCTACAATAAAAAACTATAGAACGGTAAAGAAAGAAATTAAAGAAGATCTTAGAAGATAGAAAGATCTCCCTTGTTCTTTGATAGACAGAATTAATATTGTCAAAATGACCATACTACCAAAAGATTTTGATTTAATGCAATCCCAATGACATTCCTCATAGAAACAGAAAAAACAGTCATGAAATTCACCTGGAAAAATAAGAGACCCAGAATAGGCAAAGCAATCCTTAGCAGGAAGAGTGAAGTGGGTAGCATCACTATAACAGACCTTAAGCTATACTACAGAGCAATAGTAACAAAAACAGCATGGTATTAGCACCAAAATAGACCTATAGATCAATGGTACAGAATAGAGAACACAGAGACAAACCCACATAAATACAGTTATCTCATATTAGACAAAGGCGTCAAAAACATATATTGAAGAAAATATAGCCTCTTCAACAAATGGTGCTGGGAAAACTGGAAATCCATATATAGTAAAATGAAATTAAGTACCTATCTCTCCCCTGCACAAAACTCAACTCAATGTGGATCAAGGACCTAGGAATCAGACCCAGACCCTGCACCTAAGAGAAGAAAAAGTAGGCCCAAATCTTTATCATGTTACATTAGGCCCTAATTTCCTTAACAAGACTACTAAAGCGCAAGAAATAAAATAAAGAATCAAAAAACGAGGTGGGTTCAAACTAAAAGCTTCTTCTCAGCAAAAGGAACAATGGGTGAGGTGAATAGAGAGCCTACAGAATGGGAGCAAATTTTTACCACATGCATGTCAGAAAGAGCACTAATCTCTAGCATATATAAAGAACTCAAAAATCTTAACACCAAAAAAAAAAAAACCCAAATAACTCAATCAATAAACGGGCCAAGAAACTGAACAGACACTTCTCAGAAGTTGATATATAATCAATCGACAAACATATTAAAAAATAGTCAATCTCTAGCAATTAGAGAAATGCAAATCAAACTACTCTAAGATTTAATCTCACTCCAGTCAGAATGATAGCTATTAAGAGTACAAACAATAAGTGTTGGCGAGGATGTGAGGGGAAAGGCATACTCATACATTGCTGGTAGGACTGCAAACTAGTGCAGCCAATATGGAGAACAGTATGGGGATTCCTCAGAAAACTTTGAATGGAACCACCATTTGATCCAGCTATCCCACACCGTGGTCTAAACCCAAAGGACGTAAAAATACTATAGGGGCTGGGGTTGTGGCTCAGTGGCAGAGCACTTGCCTAGCAACGTGTGAGGCACTGGCTTCAATCCTCAGCACCACATATAAATAAATAAATAAATAATAAAGGTACATCAACATGTAAAAAATATTAAAAAAAAAAACACAGCATACTACAGTGACAGAGCCACATCAATGTTTATAGCAGCACAATTCACAGTAGCTAAGTTGTGGAACCAACCTAGATGCCTTTCAGTAGATGAATGGATAAAGAAACTGTGGTATATACACATAATGGAATATTACTCAGCACTAAAAAGGAATAAAATAATGGCATTTTCAGGTAAATGGACGGAGTTGGAGAATACTATGCTAAGTGAAGTATCCCTATCCCATAAAGCCAAAGGCCAAATGTTTTCTCTGATACGTGGATGCTAATCCATAATGGGGATGGAGGGGGGAGCATGAAAGGAATGGAGGAACTTTAGATAGGGCAAGGGGGGGAGAGAAAGGGAGGGGGCAAGGGAGTAGGAAAGATGGTGGAATGAGGTGGACATCATTAACTTAAGTATGGGTATGAAGACACAAATGGTGTGACTCTACTTTGTGAATAACCAGAGATGTGAAAAATTGTGTTCTATATGTGTACTATGTATTAAAATGCAATCTGCTGCCATGAATAACAAATTAGAATAAATACAATTTTTTTAAAAAGCCAGCATCAGCAAAAAAGCAAGATGCTAAGCAACTCAGTAAGACCCTGTCTCTAAGTAAAATACAAAATAGGGCTGAGGATGTGACTCAGTGGACGAATGCCCCTGAGTTCAAACCCCAGTAACCCCCACCCCCCAAAAGTTGATGGTCTAGTTTATTTGGCAGAGGAAATTTTTAAGGCAGTACAGCATTCAGGTGGCAGCATAGGTGTTACCATCTGCTTTTAGACAAATATCGTGAGAATCAAGAGGAAAGAACAGAACCGAAGAATTAGGAAGATGTAGTTTGCCAAGAAAAGGAGCACTTTTAAAAGTGCTGCCAAGTAAGGTACAGTTGCTAAAAGATAAGCACCATTAAAAAGTAGTCCAGTATTTCACACTGAGAATATGAAAGATACCATGAAGGCATCTCAGGCATCAGCAAGATGCCACCCATCCTGGGCTAAAAGGCATAAATGTGCAAACTTGTTTCAACGACTCTAAGAGGGTTAGGGTGCCCTGCTCACACAGAGCCACCTACAGAATTGTTTTACCAGAATTTGTTTCCCCCTTTTCAGCTGTCAAGGCACTCTGAGACTACTGCAGCTGTGTTTGAAGCAGTAACAGGTCCTAGCATCACCCAAATGATACTAATTTTTTAGGTATGCAGAATTTAAGAGTAAGCGTGTCTGTAGAGGCTTCCACAAAGATTTCAAAGGAAAGCCTAGGAAACCAGGCAGTGTTTTAGCCCCCTACATGTAGGACCTGAAAGGGAGATCTGTGAAGCTGCAATACCGATCCTGGAAAATTAAAGATGCCAGGAACAAGAAATACCTGCCCAGGAAAGCTACAGGCAGTGAGCAGAACCAGCCCAAGAGAATGATTATATGGGCTGCACCCAGCAAGGTCATAAGAACTGGGCTGCACAAGCCTTTTGGAGCTCATACTCTACCATAGTGTGCCAGAATGTCAGACGTGGACAATTAGGACTTAATGTGAAATATGGAGCATTAGAACTTAACTCTACTAGGTTTTGTGTCGCTTTAATCAAATCCTTCCTTTCTATGACCCTATTCCTTGCTTTTGGAATGGTAGTGTTCCCCATGCCATTGTATCTTGGAAGTATGCAATCTTTAATTTTTTTTTTTCTTTACAGGGGCTCATAGATGAGTCTGCCTTGAGCCTAGGAGGAGACTTTGGATTTGAAAGGTTTGGAACATTTAAGCAATGCTGTAACAGTTAAGATTCTAGAGACTCTTAGAGATAGGTTGAATGCATTTTACACTGAGGCAGACATGCACCTTGGGAACCAGGGGTGGAATGCTACAGTTTGGATCATGCATAGCTCCCAAATACCCACATATTAAAGGCTTAGTCCCAAGCCTATGGTGCTACTGGGAGGTAGCAGAACCTATAGGAGGTGAGATGCAGTGAAAGGAAGTTAGTTCAGTAAGATAATGCCCTTGAAAGGGATATTGGGACCCCAGCTCTTCCTCCTTCTCTCTTTGCTTACTGGATGCCATGGGGTTAGCAACTTCCTCTATCATAAGCTTCTCTCATGATGTACTGTGCTGCCTGCCATAGGTTCAAAGCAACGAGGCCAGTCATAGACTGAAATCTCTAGAACTGTAGGAGCAAAATAAGCTTTTCTTACTTATAAGTTTATTATTTCAGGTATTTTGTCACAGTAACAGAAAGAAGCTAATATAACTGTGTCTAATAGGGTACTCGCTAACTTACTTAATGTTTACTTCTTTCTGCATTGTGCCTTGCTTAGAAAATTGTTTATATTCTGCCTTCCCCACTAGATTTCAGACTCCTCGGGGACAGTGGCAATGTGCTACTCTATCTACATGGAGCATCTGGTACAATGCTTTGAAAACTGTAAGACTAATAAAAGTGAATTATGATGTACTAAAATGAAAAGCTAAGATAATATTCCCAAAAAGTATCCCAAGAAGCAAAAAAATCAATGGCCACTGATAAACTGTGCAAAGAGAAGGGAGTTTAATTTCTCCATTTAACATGCTAAAATGATACAGAACAACCACAGACAAGACTAGTTGGCTCTGTATACTATAGGCCATTAAAATGTCACTCATAAGATAATCATTTGCACTGTTGGATACCTAGTATTATCACTGTCATTGTGCTGGATTTTTGAAACAGTTTACTAGTTGATTTCCTTGCATGGGGTATTTATCATATGATGATTTCTAAACAATGGTATAAATTTAGCTTAGAACTGAAAAAAAGCATAATGAACTATTAAAACAAGTTACTAGTCATTTGTTTGACTGTAGCTTGCATAGCAAAATACAAAGAATGTATCCCTCCCTTAATTCTCCTCCAATAAAATACTCTCAATTGAAATAATCATTATATCCATTCAATTTACTCTTAAATGGTTTCTGTGGGAAAAAATGGCACTGTTAGGAAATAAAAATGCAAGATCACATTTCATTTTATTTATACCTGCATGCAAGTGACATATATAATCCCAAATTCATCTAGAGAAAGCATGTTGAAATGATATTTTAAGGTAATGTTTCATAAGACTGGTGAGAAAGAAGAAGAGGAAGAGTTAAAACAGCAAGGTATAAAACGTGGACTATTCACACGGAAGTGGACCAGAGGGTGCTGTCCTTGGTGCAAAAAAATAAATAAATAAATAAAAAATTAACCCTATAATCTGTTTTCTTATTATGTCATTTTATTTTTTATATGAATATTTTCCATCTTAAGAGAGATTATGACCAAAACCTTTCTTAGAACATCAAATATACTTGGAGAAGTCACAACTAAAGTTGTTGTCGATTAATATCCATGTCATCCTAGGCTCAGCTACTAGGAATTATACAGTTATTTAGGACAGGCTTTCTCATCTTGGGCACCACTGACTAAAAAATTTTTTGTTGTAGGAGGAAGTCCTGTATATATTGTAGGATGTTTAGATAGCAGAATCCCTGGGTTTCACCAAGTAGATACCAGTAGCAGCCTCCTATGAACAATAAGAAATGTCTTCAGACATTAACAAATGTCAGAGATAGGTCAAAATCTCCCTCCACCCTACTGAGAATTATTGGTCAAGGATATCCAAATCAATCTTCCTAACAAGTTAATGGGGTTGTAAACTGAGACTCAAAGAAATAATGATTCATGTTATGATGACAGATCCTGAATTTGCATTAAGCGTTATTCCATTTTAAAATCACATACTCTTTTTAGTTAAAAAACAGTTCTTCCTTCCTTGCAGCAAGGTTCACAAACAATAATCTGAGAATAAAAAATAGGGGATATGTGCCTGAAAGAAGAGACTGTGCACTAATAAGAGATGATAAGAGTAAAGGAATTGTAGATCAGCTTGATCAACTAGTCTGGCAATTATACTTAATATCAATTCCTCTGCCCCTTTGGCATCCTTGCTAGGGAGGAGAGTCAACCTAATCTCCCGAAATACTATTGTTCTTGTCACATCTTGTTTCCCTAACAAAGACCTAGAATGATAAGGCTGTGGTGTAGCAATGACTATGGTAGGGGCCCCACTACTTTAACCTTGAGAATTTGGAAACTTCAAAATAAAATTCCTGCATTGTTCTTGCTATGTTGTAAGAAACCTCTGGGTCTGAGCCAGAATTTATATTCTAGAACTTTAAAACCACATGAAATAAGTCAGTTAATAATATGTACTTATTGAGGTCCTCATTCCTACCTACCCTCTTTCCCCTTTCCTATCTTTATTCCTAACAGAAATGCTTCATAGATAAACTGGAATCCTATTAATAAATACATCAGCTGTTATATACCAACCCTGATAATTATTGGGCTCTATCAACACTTTTTGAGTTTATCTTTTTATTATACTATAAGTATCTAAAAACAATATTATCAAATGACTATATTCTTCAAACTTAATTTGGAAAAGAGAAAAAAGTGTAGAACTTGTATTCCAGATGGCAAATTACTTGTGACAATAATACACAAGGTTCATAAACCCACTCTTTGGAGCTTTGAGGTAATTAGGATTCAAACATGGGCTCAATGTACTAAGGTGGATGAATGACTTACTCGCCAATCAGCAATCCCCAGTGAACAATGATAAATGAATTTTTGCAACCCAAAGTGAAGACTCCAAGTTGCATTAGATTCTTGTCCCTAGTCCTATCTTTTAAAAAATTTAAATCAACAATATGGGTGAAGAGCAAAGCATGCAGTCCTTGATGAAACAGGATCCTTTTGATAGTATTCCTAGCAAAAAAGTCCACACTATTATTGGACACTGTGAGAAGCTGGAACCCCTTCATTGTAGGTAAGTCAGTTTCATTTCTGATTACTTCAGTCAAAAAATTTGCCCTTCACATTAAGCAGAACTTTTAATACTATGGAGCTAGACCAAAATAGATTTCTTTCCAAATGAAAAATTATTTATTTAGTACCCCAGAAATATTATATGTGTGGAAGAATGGGTAGCACAAACAGATTGGATTAGAATAGTCAACAGTCACATGGAACCAGTTAAAATCCCTGTATGTACTATGGCAATTTCCAGAAGTGCAATGGATTCAAAAAGCAACTGGAAGGAATAGTCACTGGAAAAGAATGATTTTTCTCAGTTTGAGGGCCTGTTTCAATGCCCAGAATAAAAGTTAATAGTTACTGAATATTACTATGAACCAGATTTTATAACAGCATTTATGTTTGATTTTATCCTTCCCAAAACATAAGGATGAGAGTTGATACTATTACCATTCCCATTTTAAAGATAAGGAAACTGAGGCCAGAGAGTAATTTTTACAAGACCATATAACCGTAAGTGGCAGAACCTAGATTAGAACCCAACTAGTCTGAAGAACTCAGTCACTCAGGCCCACACCTTTCTGCTTCCGTAACAGAAAATATGCCTGTTTACAAATTGCTAATCCTTTAATTTTTATTATCTGATTCTTATTTTAGAATAAAACTAACCACTACTGGGTGGGAGTGGGGGAAAACCCATCTAAAGTGTTTGGTGGCATGGATGAGGTCAGGTGTTTTTGTATTCTACTGAAGACATAAGTTCCACTACTAGAGATTCTAAGCTTTTGCTTCCTTATTAAAAAAAAAAAAAAAAAAAAGAGAGAGAGAGAGAGAGAAAACCAACCCTCATCTATCTCATAGCATTAGTGTGAGAAGTAAACAAAATAAATATATTCAAAAGCATTCCATAATCTGCAAAGTACTATTCTATTTGTTATCAATTTGGTTAAACACAAAAAGCATAGATTTGGTAAGTGTAAACCAGGCAATTCAATGTAATTTTAAAAGTCAGCTTACTAACAGAAACTAGGTATAGCATGTACAATGAAGACCAAAAGAAAGTCACCTCCCTATATTTTTCTGTCAGTTTTAAGACTACCATTGGAAATTCATTCAGAATTTAACAGGTACTTCTGGGAAATTTATCAGAAATCAAATATACAGCAAATAGAAAAATCACTTCCTCCTTTCACCAGCCTGGCAAGCTGGCAGTGGTGGCAAATGCCAGCTCAAACACCATCCGTGCCCAGGTCATCCTAGATTTCTCTAATCAGAATCGATCAAGCCATCCATTATGTCCTCTCACAGCACGTCTGCTGCTTCTCTGGCATTTCTTTTGGACCGGTATCAAGAGTTATCAGTTGCTTCCAATCCTGACTTCCTTCTACTTCCTGAACTCAGCACAGTGAACCTCAAACTAGTACTGGCTGGCACTCAAATCTTTGCTTCATTAAGTTTGCAGAGTCAATTCTAAGCCTGGGGGTGTAGTCTGTCTACACTGTGGGGAGAAATTCAACCCAGACACGCTACAGACATCAAAAACCATTCAGGGTGGGAAAAAAAAAAAAAACAAAAACAAAAAACTCATTGTATCAGTATCTTCCCCCTTCTTGATCCACGAGATTTAAAAAAAAAAAAAAAAAAAAAAAAAAAAAAAAAAGGTTCTTTAAAAATCCGAATGGGATGCAAAAACGAAAAAGAGAGGGGAGACCCAGGCCTGAGAACATTCAAAACTCCGTTTCTAATTCGTAAGTACCTTCTCCCACAGTTTCACAAATACATTAGGCACCTACTGCATGACAAAGAGAGAGGATTCTATCTGGCCAAGGATCCCCTAGAGGAGTTAAAGGCCATCCCTCTTATTTTAAATACCACCCAGGGACATCAACTATTTACTTTTCATATTCTGACCCCGGAGCAAAGACCAACCTGGAGGCCAGAATAAGAAAAGGACCTTAAAATGGACCACATTCTCCAAATAGCACAGCAGGCCCCGGAGCACAGACACTCCGGTTGTACAGGGGTCTCAGAAACCTGAGGTGAGGCTACGAGGAAATGTGCTTTCACGGGTCATTCTCCACTCGGGGTTGCAAAAGGGGCTAAAATGCCACAGCGGAGCAATTCCGCTGCGGCCCCTCCGAGGCCGGCGTCGGCCCCAGTGAGGCCTCCGGCGGTGGCCACAAGCGCGGTGCAGCCTCACTGCCTGGCCCCGGGACGCTGTCATCCCCTTTACAAGGCTTCCAGAGGAACCCACTCATCACCGCATGCTCCGCTGGGCCCCGGGACACGGCCTCCCGCCGCGTGAGGAGAACGCGGGTGAGCGTCTTCTCCCAGCGCGGCGCCTCACGCCCCATCCCCGCCCGGCATCGAGACCGCTCTCGGCGCCGGAGGGCACTTCATACCCAACCGCGTTTCGTAGCTGTGCCCGGAATCAACCTTTACCTTCCCCAAGCAAATGTGGCACGTGATGGGCAGAGTGAGAGACAATGTAACGTTCTGCACGGTCTGAGCCATGGCAGCGTTCAGAATCCCGCCAACACGGAAGTCCCGCCGACAGCGGCTCCTCACCACCACCAAGGACGCGCGAGGCCGGCTACGGCGGCCCGGCAGGGCCTGCCCGGGAGAGGAAACGAAAACGCGCTTTCGCCCGGGCTTTTTCCGTTTCATTAAAAGGTAAAGAAAAACTTCCCCCAGTTCAGGTGCTGCAAGATTCCTAAGAATGAGAAGAAAAAGTGTGTTTCTACACGTATCGACGATCTTGAAAGTTTAAGGGCAAGTGTAATAGTAGAAGGCAGTATGGATTAGCGATTTTAACTCCCCAGATTTTTTCCCCAGAGAGTTTTATGGGGATGGGGGAAATTGCTTGAAGATGAAACCCCTCACAATAAACTGGACGCAGTCGAGAGACTCGAATAAAAAAAAAGACGTTATCTATACATTTTAAGTTTCCCGAACAACTTTTCCACCCCTTTCAGTTCCTTTTCCATTCTGAAGTGATACCATGTGCTTGCTTCCAATTTGCTTTAAAAACAGTAATTTTTCTCCTTATCTTCTGTATCCAGAAATAATCTGGATACGTTAATCTCAGCTCTCCTTGAAGACAAGACTCTCACTGTTGACCCTTCTGTGATTTCTTTTTTTTTTTTTTTTTAAATATTTATTTATTTTTTTAGTTCTCAGCGGACACAACATCTTTGTTGGTATGTGGTGCTGAGGATCGAACCCGGGCCGCACGCATGCCAGGCCAGCGCGCTACTGCTTGAGCCACATCCCCAGCCCCCCCTTCTGTGATTTCTACCAAAAGTAGTTTTAAGGATTCCATCCAGGAGCCTCATTCACATCCATAAGTGAGAAAGCTGCAAATGGTGTGAGCTATGATCTTGTGCAATGCATTTTAACTCTTTCAAGTGCATCCTTGGATGTGAAGTGTACCACCTTCTTGTGGAACTCCATGGAAGAATTTCTGTGGTTATAAATTAGCATTTCCCAACTGTAAAAAAGAAAAAAAAACTTAAAAGTTTCTCAATGAATCTTAAATTTTAACATATTTGGAATTTAACTGTACCTGATTTAAGTGAAGAAGAGCTGATGTGATGTATTATGCAAACAAATATAATCTGTGAGTTGGGAGATTTAGAAACTTTTTTTTTTTTTACAGATGCCTTTATTTTATTTGTTTATTTGTATGTGGTGCTGAGGATCAAACTGAGTGCCTCACTCATGCTAGGCAAGTGCTCTGCCACTGAGCTACAGCCCCAGCCCTAGAAACAATATTAAAGGAACATATTTTATTAATCTTTCTGAAAAGGAGACAATACATAGCAAAAACCAGCCTCGGGGTTAAGAGTAAGGATTTATGGACCTAGACAACTGAAATAGAAATCTCTGCCCTCAACAACTTCCTGTGATCTTAGGCAACTTATTTAATCTTTGCCTCTTAGTGTTTTACGTGTGTGTGTGTGTGTGTGTGTGTGTGTGTGTGTGTTTTAAATGAGGGCAATTTATGCTTAGTATGATGTGTATAAAAAGGGCCAGGCAATAGTGCAATGGGAACAGATAGTAGTTCACTTGAAGAATCCCAAATCTATCTCAAAATGGCTTACAAGTGGCAGTGAGAGTTCTTTCAAATAGTTTAGCAACTTTATTCTCTAACAGTCAGAGACCATAATATGCTTGCAATTGGAGAGCTGAACAAAATAATCATACTGATTCTGTTTAATGTAAACTTTTTCAGAATGTCCGGCATAAGTCATCCAATTTGTTGATTTCCTTAAAAAGTCATATTTATATGAAGTCCAGAATTCTCCTGTTCTGCCAATTTATCTTTCAAGTCTCTGGCTATGAAGCTCCAGATCATCACCTACTGTCATTCTGGTTTCATCTTTTCCCATCTTAATGTTTTCTTTTGCCTAGGCTTGTTAACATGATATTTCAGGGCCTCCTTCTACAGCTTCTGAATGGGACATAGGAGTAAGAATGTTCAGCCTCTGACATCCATCCTTGGAAACAATATATCAGAAAGACACATTGAAGACACTTATTTTTAAAAAGACTTTTTCTTCACTTACCAGGCAAGTTAATTTCTTATATATTATCCCTGTGATTGGTGTCAATATCTAGTAACAAAGATCAATTTAACACATTATTGCTTCCATTTTAAGTAGAAAATTAAAACCTAGACTATTTCCAACATCTTCTTTCACATTTATTACTGTTATCATAGTTTATCATAGTGCTGTTTTAGTGCTCTGACCATACAACTATTTCTATGCTGATCACATTCTATTATAGTTGATTATGTGTTTACCACCACAACAGACTATGTTTCTCCAGGCTAGGGATTACATCTAATTTATCCAGTATCTAGTACTAAGTGAATATTCCACAAACAGCCTTAGCCATCGCCTACTTTTTTTATAAGCCCAAGCTGTTTTATGTTAAACATGTTTACTTGTTTTTACCTCAAAAGAGAAGACCATGTTACTCTTGAGAATTATAAAAATAATAGACTAATTTTTTAAAAAATTAAGATTTTAAAAATATATCAAATATTAAGCAAAATTTCCTTTATTCTTTTGCCACATCTCTCTAAATCTTTGTGGTGTTCACTATTAACATTCTAGCACATGTCCTGGCAAACATTTTAGTTAATATGTTACTATATGCATTAGCACAAACATAATCATACTGCAACATAGACACTTTGTATATTTATGCTTTGTGGATAGATACCAACACACACACACACACACACACACACACACACACACACATACACACACAAATAATATTGCTAGCAATACATGTTGATCAGGACTCTCTCAAGGTCCAGATTGATTCCAGGTTATTTTCTTTTTTTAATATTTATTTTTTAGTTGTAGTTGGACATAATACCTTTATTTATTCATTTTTATGTGGTGCTGAGGATCAAACCCAGTGCCTCACACGTGCTAGGCGAATGCTCTACCGCTGAGCCACAACCCCGGCCCCATTCCAAGTCATTTTCTGGGCTTTGCTTTTAATAATGCAAGTGAGTCAAGATCAAGAACTATCTCTTCTCTCTATTTTATGAAGGGGATTTCCTAGTTTTTTGATAAATCATGTTCTAAATAGACATTGTTTAGCTCAAATAGTGTGATGATGCTATAATTACTCTAAAAGGAAGGTAAAGATCACATGGCTCATTGACTTTCTGCTTGATTTCTATTTCCCCTTCTTAACAGCCTCATATGAGAAATCCTGTGACTGGAGGAATTCAGTTACCTATGACATCCAGAATAGGCTAAGGCCTCCTAAACTATTTTTTATACATCTGTAGATCTACAGAGGCTTTGGGGGGGTCATCATGAAGTCCCTCTTTTTATATATGAGGAAATTGAGGCAAGGATAAGGTAAACCACTGGATAATAGTTAGAAGTGAAGTTAAATCCTAGATCACACTTGATGGATTCTCTCAGATTGTTGGCCCAATGCCTTCATGTAAGTGCAAGATGTATTATTATTAATAAAGTAGTTCAGTAATAAAAAGTCAGTCATAATTGAATTTCTTTGCTAAGAAAACCATCAACTAGCTGTGGAACACCTTTTACCCCTTGTTTAAATCAGATTCATTTTAATGATAAATTATTTAAAAGCAAGTTTAAAAAAAATATAAAATCTTAAGTGCTATTAAAAATTGATTAGGAATGCATTATTCTTTCATTGACCCAGTTCAGATTGTTTTTTAATTTTTTTGGTCAAAGCTAATAAATTTGAGTAGATGTTTCAGACAGACGTTTTGTAATCATTTGGTCATCAGTCAATTAATCACAACTTCATAAATATTGATTTCAAATTACATTTATTTTTCATTCCTGAATGACAATTTTTTGTTTGTTTTAAATTTATACACCCCCCACATGGATTGTGGTTAAAACTGAGAAAACTCATAAAAATTGCATTAAAAATTTATGAGAGGTGCTAGCCCAGTTGCACAGACGTCAGGTGTGGTACCATCCTCTCAAAAACTTGGGAATCCTGAGTTAAAATATACCAAGATGGTGGTAGCAAAGATGTTTTACTACAGTAGAAAAACTTGGGTTTCTTGTGCATAGTAGCTTTTGTTTTTATTTATTTTTAGAATATATGTTACCTGTTATCCATGTTCATTGCAAAACAATTCACTCTTTTAATGCATGTTTATTAAGTGTTAAGAAACAACTCACTCAAAGTTCTACTTAATGGAGTTTACATTCCAATGGGTAAGTCACACTGCCCTAGCTTGAAACTAAACCTGTCTTCTCAAGTAGCAATAGAGAGTTTAATATTAAACCTGCACATCAAGTTGAAATGTAATCACAAGATAGTTATTGTGGAATAAATAAATGTAATTTGTTATTTATTTCTTCATCCCACAACATTTAAATACTTTTTATGTGCCACACATCACTCAAAGGGCTGGGTATATAGATGTGAATCAAACAAACAATATCCCTGCCTTAATTTATTCATTCTACAAATATTTTAATGACTAACAGTAATGTGCCAGCCACTCTACTATTAATGAGCCACTTTAGAAACGGAATAACAGAATCCAACTATTCTATTTCATCCAAAAATTGCCAATTTTTACAGTAATTTTTGTTCTGGATGCTCTTGTTATTGGTTCACCCCAGCCATTGTGACATAGCAAGTTATAATTTTAAATATATGAAAATGTTGCAAGTTGGGCAATAGTTTTAAATTAAGTCATCTTTAAGAGAATAGGTTAGTTCCACCCAAGGCTAAGTGTTACTTCACAAATGTTTGTTGAATACTAGAGAGTAAATGAAGAGGGCTGGGGATATAGTTCATTTGGTAGAGTGCTTCCCTTGCAGGCACAAGGCCTTGGGTTCAATCCCCAGCAACACACACACACACACACACACACACACACACACACACACGAATAAGTGAAGAAAATACTATCTCCAGAAAGATTGTAACACAACCACCAGGGCAGAGAGGTTATAGGACTTGACAAAATAACAGAACAGAGAATTCAACTTAAAGATTCTGACTGCTTTTGATTTTAAGTTGCCCATAGGAGAACATGTGTTTCCTTTTTGCACTCATTTTAGGTGTGAGCAAAATCTCCAAGGGATGCTCCTCCATAGGAACTCAAAGCCAGGGCCCTTTAAGTAAAACTAATGTTTCTATACTATTTACCAATGGTCCATAAATAATTGCATTTTGTTTGAGGGTACCTACCCCACAATGGCATCCTGAACTTGGTCATGGTGTCCTTATCAGCTGGCCAGGACTTGTCAGGATGTTTTTTCTGAAAATAGGGCCCAACACCTCTTTTACACACTCAGTGTTCTCAGTTATTGTTTAAGCAATCATTTATTTTAAGTGTTATTTATGATATGACTTCATTTTCCTAGATCAGAATCTCTTTCAACTCTGGCTTCACTTTCTTTGTCCCCTCCCACCATTCATTTTGGCCACTGCATATACATTTGATACGTGGTAATCTCAACAACAAATGCTTTGGACATCAAGGTAGATAGAAGATAATTCTGTGACTGCAGCTTACCTGCCTGTGTGATGGAGGGCAAACCACTGCACCTCTGTGGATATCAGACCTCTCATCTGCATGTTAGGAGGATCAGGCAAAATGACCTCAGAAGAGGTTGCTTAAATAATGTCTAAAATGTTATCTAATTATAGTATAAAATAGCTATCAAATACAGAACTTCCATATATGGTTCTAGGGCAGCATAAGTGGTTGCTGCATTCCCAGGGACCAGGGACCAGTTAGCCACCTAGGAGATCCATGAAATGGACAGAGGCACCTGGAGAAGCTGTGAACTGTGCCATAGAGCTTCACAGGTGGTATTATTTTGATGAACTTAGTTTGCTTTGGGTTTTGCTCCAAGCCTTAAAAGGCTAGAAAATGGAATGTACCAGGGAAATCAGTACTCATCAGATTCACTTGAATCAGACTCATCTATATGATAAACACGAAGAAGAATGCAAATTCATGAATTCACAAAGAGGGAATTTTGTGATTGTTATCTTTCACTGGGCAACCATTACTTTGAAGCAATGTAAAGTGGAGAGTCTGGAGGGTTGTGGCTCCTTGGCCATGTGAATGCTAGAGAGAGATCTCTGAAAAAGCTTCTCTCTGCTCTTCTTAGTCAGGATCTCTGTTGGAGAGAGTTTGTTGCATGTTTGCTGTGGGCTTCTGTGCCTAGGTGTCTCCCCATCTTCTCATTTTCCTCTTTTGGTGGCCTTTTTGCTTTTGAGATATGCCATTATTAACTAATAATATTGCCAATCTCTGCTCTTATGGGCCTCAGAAATTACCTATATTCATCCAGTAGATATGTTATATATATAAGTTTAACATGGTTTCTTTGTTGAAAGGCAATGAAGAGAAGTTTTTTTTTTGTTGTTGTTGTTTTGTTTTGTTTCATTTTGTTTTGTTTTTTCTTTTTTTTTTCAGCTTTGGGGATCCATCCCAGACCTCAAGCACATTAGGCCAGTACCTCTACCTCTGCACTACATCCTCAACTTGTAGGACAAACTCCTTCTCAGCTACAGCTATAAAAAGGAACTTTCATAGGTCAATAGGCTGGTACTCATTTTTCTTTATTTTTTAAAGATTCTCAATGTGTTTTTAAGAATAAAAGAAAATGCCAATAAGTATCGTTTGTTTTTTTGCTGATTGTAATGTACAACAGATTTCTTTTTCTTGCTCTACTGGGAATTGAATGCAGGGGCACTCTAGCTCAGCCTTTTAATTTAATTAAATTAATTAATTTATTTGAGACAAATTCTTGCTAAGTTCCCCAGGCTGGCTTCAAACTTGCAATCCTCCTGCCTCAGCCTCAAGAATAGCCACTATGCCGGGCTTACTATATAAGTTCAGATTGAATACTAGATTTTTCCTTTTCCTCTCATTGGTGTGTCTCTACACTGAAGTATTTATATTCTTTTTGAGATAGCAGTTAAAAGGAAAAATTTGGTTATTTTAATAAATATGATATTTGAGCCAAGTGAAATCTAGTATTCCCTTACCTATTCACTCTAAACAAGATGGTATTTTTACCAACCCAAAAGTCATTTGACCAACACTTGCCTTTCTTCAATTTTCTCCTCTCCTTAGCTTTCTATCAAAGCATAAGGTTAAACATACGTTTTCAAGAACTAGCCTGAACCTCATTATGCTAGCTTTGCAAAAACTGAGAGGAAGTAAAAATCTGACTCTTATTGTAATTTATTTCCTAGACACATTAACTCTGCCAAAGCTGCAAAAAGTAGTCCAGTGAAAATAGTGAGAGGTTCAGCCTGGCAGATATTTCTGCAATGCCTACTATGCTTCCCTTACAATGATCCTAATAAGGGGATGTCTTGCCATACTTTCTGTTTTATAATTCAGAAAACTGAGGTTCAGAGAGGAAGCAGAGAATGCATAGCTATAAGTGCCATTAATGGAATTTCTGACTTGTATTCCAGTGGCTGGTCAGTCAACAATCCTTTGTCAAAGATGCACTATGTTACAGAAATCATTTTTTACGCCTGGATATGACATGATGTCTGCCTTCCAGAACTTGAGTCACTCAATATAAAACTTAATGAAATATATTAGGATAGTATAGCCATAACAGCTACCACCTAGGGAGAAGTTACTTTGGGATAGGCATGAAATCTGCACAGTGGTATGGGGACACTAAGGATTAAGTCTCTTTCAGGGTAGGGATCAAGTAAGTTTTTCCATCTCTGGAAAAGGATGATCAGGATATTCAGTAGCAACCAAGGATAGCAAGGCTCTTAAAACCTAGAGAAACTGGCTGGGTGAAACAGTATCTTTTGTCCATCATCAAGATGCATTCAAAGGGAAAGAAATTTGGGACTATATCCAGACTTCTAGCAACAACAAAGGGGGCAGGTATGGAACATAGGCAATTACTGAATTTATGGATTCACTCAAGAGTCAGTATTGTGATGCATGATCTCACTTTCATGAAATCTAAAAATGTTAAATTCAAAGAGTAGAGAATAGAATGGTATTTACCATGGCTGGAGGTGAGGCAATGTTGGCTGAAGGGTGTATCACTTCAGATGGAAGGAATGAGTTTTTGTCATCTATTTCAAAGCATGGTGATTACAGTTAATAACAAGGTAATATGGTAATGTGCATTTTCAAATGTTTAAGAGAGTAGATTTTACACATTTACATTGTGACAAAACACATATGAGGTTATGGATATGTTAATTAGCTTGATTTAATCATTCCAGAGTGTATACATATATCAAACATAATATTGTTTCCCACCATATATACAATTATTTTTTGCCAACTTAAAAATTAATAATAAAAGATTCAGTATTGTGGCCTTCAGTTGAGTACTCATTGCCTGAAAGAATTAACATTTTCCATACTGTTAGGTTGATATTTATCATAAGTAACTAAGTTGTGGGAAAAGCTGATTGAATTAAATCCACTTCTTTTTGTTTTAAAAATTTATTTTAGGAAAACAGATCATGACATACATATTGAGTAATATGCAAATCTTTCAATAAAGGAGATTATTTTCTTTTGATTTAAACCTATACCAAAAGGATTAATGAGATAGGAAAGCTCAGTTTAAGAGTGTTTATGTGGATATGAGAACCTAATGAAGTAGATAAATAATAGGCAGGTAAACACCAGAAGATACATTCTAGTTGAATGATAACAGACTACAATTAAAAATAGTACTTTTCTGCAGTGCCGGAGATGAAATCCAGGTGTAAGGCATGCTGGGTAAGCTCCCTACCAATAAGTTAAACTCCACCCCCTAAATAAATTTTGAATTTGTTGATGTTTATATAGCTGCCATTATTTTGTCATCTTTATCATTATTTAATCATGGATCTTTAAGGAATAAAACATCATGTAAAAATAATTTTTTTAGAAGTAAAAAGAACAAGCTTCTAGGATTTAAATAAAGGATTGCTGAATAGAAAATTTGAAAATTTTAAACTGCCTAGAGCTTTGTTTTTTGGTGGGAAGTGGGGTAGTGGGAATTGAACTCAGGGGCACTCAACCACTGAGCCATATCCCCTAGACCCCTATTTTGTAATTTATTTAGAGACAGGGTCTCACTGAGTTGCTTAGTGCCTCACTTTTTCTGAGGCTGGCTTTGAACTCGCAATCCTCCTGCCTTAGCCTCCAGAGCCACTGGGATTAACCCTGTTTTAAACTGGTAAAAATGTCTTATTTAGGATTTGTTGTGTTCTTAGTGGCAGGGGGAGGAGACAATGTTTTAGAAAAGAAATACAAGGCAGGAGATGCCCCAGGATCAAAGACAATAGTATTGTTACTTATATTTTATTGTATTATTTGAATATTGGTTATCCCTCTGTGTTATACATTGCTGTTCTAACTTAAATATTTAAATACCTGTATCACAATTTTCAATGCATAAATATTAATTAAAAAATGACTTAACATGTACATTTGATTTCATAAGTGGTTTTCAGCTATGGATATAAATGTTACATTTATAGAGCATCCCTTCAATATAAAGGAACTGTTACCTAGATTCCTATGAATGCCTTATTAGTATGTTTGCTGCTATATTAAAATTTTTGTAGAAAAAATATGGTTTTAAAAAATGTGCATATGATATTGGTGTATGGCATCAGGGAGTTCTTTTTGTTTAGTCATTACATGTTCTAAACTTCAGTGGTAACTCTTGCTTTCACAGGTACCTTTGTGCAGTCAATGTTCATCAGAATGTACTTTTTAATTGTTTCTAAAGTTGCAGTTCCTACTAACCAAGATTAGGTGTTTAGGTTAGAGAATTCATCCTTTTGTGCCTTCTCTCCATTCAGTCCCAATTCAAAGAAATGACTATAGATTTGTTACAGTAATAATGGCCAGTTTACTGAAAATTACTTGCTGAATTCCAGTCTTTATAATGAACTCTAAGTGATACTTTTCTTAATTCACAGGACCTTCCTGTGAGATTGTTACCATTCATTCAACAAATATATTTGAACATATACTATGTGCCAAGCACTGATCTAACTTTGAGTAAACAGAAATGAACACAATAGATAAAAAATCCCCACCTTCTTAAACGTTACATTCTGGTGGAAACTCATAGAGGTTCTGAGCCATTGCCTAGGATAGTACAGATATTGTAGGACAGGGCATACAACATGTGCTCCTAATTACTGCTCTTCAAATGAGATTTTTTTTTCAGTCAGGCAGTTTCTAAATTATTTTGTACTTCCAGTCAAAATGTCATAGAATCCATTTGGGTCAGCAGGTATTTTTAGTGTCTATTATAAATTGTTTAATGGAAATTACACAAGACTAAGTCAGGCACTATATCTCCTACACTAGTGTTTAGAGACCATATATACCAGAAGATATACCTGGCCATTCCCAATCTTCTCTGGCCTGAAGGGTACTATACAAGTCACTGAGTATGACACAGACTATATCGATGTTTATAACAGTTCAACTCACAATAGCCAAGCTATGGAAACACCCTAGGTGTCCTTCAACAGATAAATGGATAAAGAAAATGTGGTGTATATATATACCCATGGAATATTACTCAGCTATAAAGAATGAAATAATGGCATTTGCTGGTAAATGGATGGAACTGGAGAATATCATGCTAAGTGAAATAAGCCAGTCTCTACCCACCCCCTGAAAAAAAAAAGCGGAATATTTTCTCTAATTTGTGGATGCTAACCCAAAACAAGGGAGGTAGTAGAAGAGAATAATAAAAGTCCATTGGATTAGACAAAGGGAAATGAAGGGAAAGGAGGGGGGAGGGGAGAATTAATTGGACATAACTTTACTAGCTTTCTATTTGAATACATGACTAGGGTAACTCCACATCATGTACAACCCCAAGAGTGGAATCTTAACTAGAATAAGCTATGTTCTATGTATGTATAATTCACCAAACTACGTTCTACTGTTATGTATAACTAAAAAGAAAAAAAATAGAACAAATTTTAAAAAAAGAGTCACTGAGCTACTTTAACTTCATGTGGTTTTATGTACCTAACATCATTAGTTGCAATGTATAAAATATATGTGGTTATGAAAGTATGTGCAGATACTGACTTTACCTTGTGTGAGACATGGTGGTTGTTAAGGCATTTTCAACACACTGTCTGAAAGTGTCATTGGCTAATCAATGACTCTATGAATAGATTGGGAAGATCAAGAGGATGCTCTCATGTCAGTTTTACATGTGAGGAGACTAAGGCTAAGCATGATACAGAACTAACAAATATTAGGACAAAAACTGTAGTTCTTCCATTCACTCAAATTCTAGTCCAGCTGCCTCTGTTCAGAGAATACTACTGAGCTTGAAAGAACTGTTAAGTTTTTACTATATTTAAGACACTATGAGGGAAGATGATTGAATATGGACTTCACCTTACCCTTATAGTTCTTATAGCACTGCCAGGGCAAGGGATACTTACTTATACATAAATAACTCCTTAAAAAGGAATAAGGCAATTAAGAGTCTTAAGAGAATTAAAATATGTGGCAATGGGAATTGGAAAGTGGGAAGGTTAAGGGTGCGTTAAAAAAGACTATAGAGAAAACATCATTTGAGCTGGTCAGATATAGACATATGGGGGGGCAAAGGTGTTATTGGTGGAGGTAATAGCATTTGCTAAATTATGAAAATAGCAAAGCATTAAAAAGACAATCCATGGTTCATTTTAGTCAGAGCATAAACTGGAAAAAGGCCCACAGTAGAAAGACCGAGGAAAGAGGTGGATGTTAGCAGTGGAGGTCTCCTACTTTGTTTTTAGACTTTGCTTTGTGAGCTCTTGGGAGCCAATGAAAATTTCTGATCAAGGGAGTATTAGTGTCAAAAAAAAAAAAAAAACAAAACAAAACCCAAAACTAACTTATTGGTAGTTGGTGGTGTATAAAATAGATGGGACTATGGAATAAAAAGGCAGATTACTATATGTGATATATTTAATAAAATCAAATGAAGGTGTATAGCGGTAAGTGTGATGATAAGTCAGGCATAAAAGAGATGGACCTTGTAGGCTAGAATACTGAAAATTTTCCTGGAGCAGGAATGATGGTCTAGGCTTAGAAGAATGGTCAGATTAACTGAGAGGAGGTCTTCTTGGATGAAGATAAGGGTAAAGATGAGTGAGATGATATCACTCATTTCTATCAGGACTCTAGCCATTTTAGAAATAAAAAAAGAGATATGCCTTTTAAATAGCAAAGTGAGAAAACAGGAGAGTCCACTGAGTGAGTACACAAGTTCACAAAGCTCTGGAATCAGCCCAGGAGATAGAGAGAATGGCCAGATATATCTTCTGGTATTACCTAATCTGAGGGTGAGTTCAGGTCAAGGGGAAGGCCTTGGACCATTCTGGGGTTTATAAAAGTATAACTCCAATCCAATGAGACGAACAGACTCTGTGGTACTTCCAACAGCACTTAAGCCATCATCAGTAGATTTGTAGAGGATGGATGGAAGAAAACAGACCAGGTGGCTGGACAAACCACATACTCTCAGCCTGAAGCAATGTAGCTCTGCTATAAACAGCTGGGAAACAGCTTCACCTGACAACCCCTGCTGGCATACTGCTCTAGGTGACAGACACACTCAGTGCCTGGAGAAGTGATACAGAATCTTCAAGGCTCCACACTGGAATATTGGGCCTTACATACCAGACTTTAGACAGACATGAGAAAACAGGCCCCTTTCAGCTAGTTGATTGATAGTAATTCAGTCTCCCACCCAGGAAAAACCACCAACAGATAGGTTATCCTTCTTAGTTCCCAAAGGAGATTAGGAGGCTCCATTTCTAATTTCTTCAGTCTTATGCCCCATTGTTATCTACACAGCAAATCTCCCATAATTGGCAGACTTTATTAGTGTGTTTATGTTTTAAGAAAAATCATCAAAGTGTCGTCAAGAGTGGTTTATCATTTTGCATTTCCACTAGCAGTGTATGGGAATTCCATATGCCCCATATTCTTATTAATAATTGGTAAAGTCAGCCTTTCATGTATTTAGCCATTATAATAGATACATAATGGTATCTATTATTATATTAATTTGAATTTCCCTAAAGGATCTTTTCATATGCTCTTTGCCATCTATATATCTTCTTTGGTGAAGTGTTTTAAATCTTGCTTGCCTATTTGAAGTTGATTGTCTTCTTTTTCACTTATAAGGGTTGTTTATACATTCTCAACACAAGTCCTTTGCTATAGATATGTTTTGTGAATATTTTCTCTTAGTTTTTTGTCTATCTTTTCATTTTTATAATCATTTATTTTGAAGAGTAAAAATATTTAATTTTGATGAAGTTGTTTCTTTCTTCTTCTTATCTCTTTGATGTTTCAAGCCTAGGAGTCAGCCCCACCTTAGCTAATGTTAGATTAGAGCCACATCACATTGTTTCCCAGTTTAATTCAGGCATTCCCCTCTCTATGTGTTTGCTTCTATGACAAAGAATTGAGACCCAAGGTGAAGCATCAAGTAAACTAGAGGTTTTATGGCTGTTATCATCAGGTCTTAAGTTCACCCAAGAAATGACATTCAGCCTATGACAATGGATTTTGAGACAGTTTCTCTTTTGTTTAATGGATGGAGATTCCTTGAAATGAATATCTTCGAATCCCTGTATTCCTTATAAAATATGAGTTATGAAAGAAGCCAGGCAATATTTGAGTTTGAGCCATGTGAAATGAGATAGGAGATTCCCTTTGAGAACTCCTGAGAGGATATTGAAGTATTGAATATGCCTGATCCTTTTTGGGTCATCACCCAAATTTTCATAGTTCACAAGTTTGTGCTTTGATTAATCATTTCATCCATTCATTTGCAGAAAAAGTAAAGGCAAGTCTAATCTTCAGCCAGATGTTTAAAATATTCTCTAAAAATTGTATCTTGTGTTCCTCTAAAATTTGTTTCTAAAAATGTGTCCCTATGTAAGAATCATCTAAATAAAAGTAGAGATTTGTTTCCAACTCGGTATGTGCTAAATTTCTAGACTGAAGATATTCATATGATTCTTATGTAAACCCCAATTTGAGAACCATAGGCAGAAATTTCTTTCCATATATATATATATATATATTTTTTTTTTTTTTCAGTTTTATAATATAGTTTCTGATCTCTTTCCTGGAGGAAGGGGTAATAGGAAGGCAAAGTGTATATTCAGTGCAATGCCTTTTATAATGAAAATTTTGTTCTTCTAAAGAAAATGCAAGAAAAAAGGAAGAGATTACTGCACTTGCCTCTGGAAAAGAAAGAGTTAACTTGCAGGATGCTAACTAGCTGGACTGGATTATTACCTGCTCTAGGCAGGAATGTACCTAAGTCTATTGGCTGCAGGCAACAGAGTCCCTAAGGGGTGTGGGGCAGAAACATCTGTGGTCAGAGGCATTATTTACTGCCTGCTCATTTTTTTGAAGTCAGGAATGGAGGAGAATGGCACAAGTCATTTCCTAGAGGTTTGACATTTGCACAGGTATAATATATGATAAAAAATGGCTTTTAAATTTTTTCCAACAAAATAAAATCCTTCCAATAATTGTTTATGGTGAGAATTATGTAAGAACAATGCTAAAATATGTGGTGTTTATCATAAAATGCAAAATATTCCAGGAAAATGCAATATTTCAATATTTCCTTCATTTACTATTAAGACCATCTAAAAACCATCATAATTTCATTTGCTATTAAGACCAACTAAAACCAACAGAATTTCTGGCCATGTTAGGAATCTGCTGTCTTTTCCCACTTCCTTATCACTGTAGAAGTATTTACCCCTATTATAAGATTCTATTCAATTATTTAAGATAGACTTAAATACTGAACACTGACTGACCACACCAAACCACTTCACTCTCATCCTCCAGCTTAATGGTTTTTCGCATCTTGCTACTATCTTCTTTCTTTCACTGATTTCATCAAGATTGTCTCCTGATCTCTCTCACAATGACAGGCAAAGTAGAATAGATGCATTGGTCCTCAATGCAGTAATGTTCAGAGGTGGGGATTTGAGGAAATGATTGGCTCATCATGGCTCTAACCTCATCAGTGGGTCAATCCATTGATGGATTCATAATTGAATAAACTGTTGGGAAACTGCAAGACGGTAGGGCATGGTTAGAGGAAGTAAGTCGGGGGTTTGTGCCCTGAGAGGATATATCTTGTTCCCAGCCCCATCTTCTTCCTCTCTTTGTCTGTCTCTCTCTCTCTCTTTCTCCTTTCTGGCTGCCATGAGGTAAGTATCTTTCTTCTCTCATGCCCCTCTGTTATAATGTTCTGCCTCACCACAGGCCCAGGAACAACAGAGACAAGTAACCATGGACTGAAACCTCTGAAACCATGAACCAAAATTAATCTTTCCCTCTTTAAGTTGAGTTTCTCTGATATTTGTTAGAGGGATGAAAAGCTGTCTACCACAGTGAGCATCTACATGGCCAGGACACAGCTCTTTGTATTCCTATTTCATAATCAGTATTTGTAGAACTAATGTTTAGGAAGAACTTTCTTATAAAATAACATACTCCACTCCTAACTCATAGCGTTTTGTTTTTCTTGTTTTCAAAAATTTTATGTGCTTTAAAAAACTCTAGTGTCAGTAGAGTGAACCACTTAGAACTGGATGCATACCTCATGTTGTAAATCTCCAAATTTTTGCCTAAGCTGTTTCCTCTGTCTGCAATGTGCTTTCCATCTTTCTTTAGTTGGTCAATTTCAACTCATTTTTCAAGTTCCAACTCAGAGTTACCTCCTCCAGGAGTTGTCATCCCACTTCTATATGTCCAAAGCATCCTGCGCACGTCTCTATTTTAGCCCTTATCATACAGTGTCGATGTGTATGTATGTGTCTCCCTTGTTAAATTACACACTCATCCAGGTCAGAACTGTGTCATGGTTTGACTGTTATTTCTCAATCTATTGCTTACTCATTCTCTATCTTGCAGAGTCTGATATAATATCACAGAAATTCAATAAGTGTGGTTCTAAACTGGCAGTGATTTTGTTCCCCAGGGTCATTTGGTAATGCCTGGAAATATTTTTGGTTGTTACAACTGGGAAAGAGCAGAGATTGTTACTGACATTTGAAGAGTAGAGGTGAGGGATGTTGCATTTTATAATGTTCAGGACCATGCTCCTGTCATTCCCTGGGTACACAGTCCAAACTATCAGTGATGTTAAGCTGAGAAATCCTGGATTCAATTGTGATGTATAAAAGCTTTATTTTCAATAGGCTGGAAATTTTAGAGGCACTTTTCCTATCTCTATATTATTTGTTTTTCAGAAAGACTTTTAGATAGACCTTAAAGTTGGGAATGAACTTGTAATAACAGCTACTTCAGATATGCTGGTGAAACAGCTTGGTTTCTAAGTGTGATCAATGTTGGAAATTAGAAGTTAAAAGCTTTTGTTCATGCAGGGTTCTGTAGGTTTACTAAAAACCTCTCTCCACAACTCTATGAATTACTTTCAGGTGAATTTAAAAAGAGCAGATCTTTGTATGTGAAAGATCAATCCCACAGGGATTTGGAATAGCTTCTCCTGGTCATTTATGAACTGAACTGGGGAACTTTGTGAATTTTATGTACTAAATGTAGCCATACTCCCACATAAAACTGCAGGGGGAACTGTACTTACACAGGAGAGACTCTGGTATGTAACTGCACGAAAACACAGCTTTCAAATGACTTCAACTCACCTACTTAGACCAAAGAGGCTGTCAGTTAATTTAACAAACTATCCCTGTTCCCTGATCTTTGGGCCATAAAAATTGTTCATCTGCTCAGTCACAGGCCATTTAATTTTGGATGCATCGTTGCCAGTTGGTTACAGTAATTAGCATTCCCTGTATTGTGGCAGCTTCCCCGAAGCTATGCTAAGTAGGGTTGCACTTTTGTGTAGAAACATAAGCTGGGTTGTGCAAATGAGCCTGGCCACCCATCTTAGAGACAGAAGCCCTAACTGCCGTCTTCTTGGCTCGGGGTGCCTTCCAGGCCCACCTGCAGATCTTATTTACTGATTATTAATGACAGAAACTGTAGGCAGCTGTGAAAGGCACAGCATGGCAACTCAAAGCTGCAACTCAAAACTGTCCTCTGTGGGACTGTAATTTTCTTGAATGACACCTGACTTCATTTTAATTTCTTTCTTTGCTCCAAATGCACTTGTGCTGGAGAAATGCAATAGAAATTCAATGAGCTCCATGTTTAATAGGCAGACTTGCAACATTTGTTGGTGCATCTGTTAGTTTCCTGGCAGAAGTGGTGCATTTGGAGAGGAAATATACGTTTGTGTTTGTTCCAGAGTTGGCACAGGACTTGTAAGGCGATGATTCAGCAGAGCCCCTGGAGAGATACCAAAGAACAAGGTTACCTGGTGGTTCACTAGTTGCCAGTCTTTGGAGAACATATAGTATATGGGTTTAAAAATCAAATTTAATTGAAAAAATGTTCATCCTCACACAGCACTCATGTTTATGCTTGGGAGATCAGATTTTAATTTCAATTTAGAAGAATATGGCATTCTGTATAAAAGTCTGGAAATGAATTGGTCTCATTCGGAATGAAAAGTGGTTTTGGTTATTTGAAATACCCACATCTGCATTTTAGTTTGTACATCTGCAGTTTTGGTTTCCTGGGAAACCACCATGCAAGTTTGTAAGACGGGTTTACCACATTTTGCTTTATCTCCAGGGTAGTTTTATTTCTTTTTCCAATACACAGAGAGTATTATTTCATCAATGGAATCTATTTTTGCATGGGTAATTTTCAGATTAATAGGACAAACACCTTGAATGTAATTAAAATAGGTTATGTTGTTTTCTTTTATTTGACTGATGCTAATGCAAATATGGGGCTTTAGCTCACATTAGTTGCCTTCCTGTCTTTTACTGCAAGGCTGAACTGTTCCAATGACTAAAAGCATCTTAAGTTGAAATTTTTTGAGGTGAGGAACTTATAAATTTTATGATGGATTAGCCATTTTGCTGTCCTATTTAATCATCATATTCTCTAAGCACAGTGAACTCTGTTAATTAAAAAATGATCTACAAAGTCTGGGTACAATTAATCTTTATTTGCATATGTTTTGAGGTAAAATAAAGTAAACATTACAAATAAGGAGAAGAGCCACTTTCAATATTTGGTGAATGTGCAAGCAGCAGGTGATTATGATTGACAAGATGAAGAAAAGGAACAAGCTCATTACTGTTGTTGCTTTACTATTTTACTTTATATTTATTAATAGACATCTACAAAGAATCATTTTCATAAGAACCCAATAAGAACAGTGAATGTTAGGGAAGGAGGGAAAAAAGGGAGAAAAATGGGCTCAAGTCTAGTAATTTCTCATATCATTTGTTACCAAACAAGAAGAATAAAAGTAGGGGAAAAAGTGGCAATGTGTAACAGAATAGTCACAGCAGGAGAAGCAGGGAGCAAAAAGACTTCAGGACCCCATTTGAGAAATTCCTTTACACCACATCACAAGAGCTAAAGCCAGAGAAGAGTGGGACAAGCTCTCATTGTCTGTGATTTGTTTTGTTACAGTAGGTACCTTTTAAAACCATATCAGGGTAGAAAAGCTAAGGTCTGTTTTCAGCTGCCTGCTACTACTATTCATTTTTTTTAAGGTAACAAAAAATAGTCTTGCTGTTGATAGGGGAGGAGAAAAGAATGTAAATACTTGTCTAAGAGTACTGTGGTGAATGGCCTTTGGAAGGCTTTATTGACAAGCTCAACCTCAATTATAAATGAAGGGAAAGGCAAAGTGTTTGTTAAGGTGGCCTCTTTATTGGGGTCTCCCAGCAGGTTGTTCTGGTCAATGTCCAGAATGAATCAAGAAAGTGAGGAATTCAGAGTCACTAAATCCTGTGCTCCATTTTACCCTCCTCAATGGCTGCAGAAGGTGGGGGATAAGACTCTCCGGAGAGTTGGTGATTTCTTAGATGATTGCAAGAAACTCTTATTTTGGTCAAGAAGATTTTTTTTTCCTAGGGGAATCAGTGGGATAGGAAGAAATAAAACTCTTAAGTTTTCTTTGAATGGAACAAATACACTAATTTTGTTCAGCTTCATTTGTTGTCTGTAACAATTCACACCTCCAATAGTGTCTCAGCGAACTGTATCAAAAGTGGGGAGAAAAATAAAATGATGGTAATAATCATAAAATCATATTATGTAAGAATTGAAAGGAATATTTAACATCATCTAACACAGAAAGTAAATTAATAAGAAATGAGTTTCTTCACAGGAAACATATTGGACAGGGGGAGAAAGAGGAGATGAGAATAGGAAAAACAGTAGAATGAATCAAACAAACTTTCCTATGTTTATATGTAAATATATGACCAGTGTAACTTCATATCTTGTACAACCACAAAAATGGCCTCCATGTATATATGATAGGTCAAAATACAGTCTACTGTCATATATAAATAAAAAAACAATTTTTTTAAATTTTAAAAATTAAAAAATAGAAATCCTCCCCAAAAGAAGCCATCTTAGCCTTTGTTCTATTCATGTTTCAGACGTAATGTTGTATTGTGTTATTTGTGAAGAGCCCTGCCTTACCTGAGATAAGGCTCTATTTCTCACCTTATTCCATGTTAGAATGGCTCTAAAATAGACCTGACTTAAGCTCATTTAAAGTTGTATTCAAAAGACCAATTTTTGTTGTAAAGATTACTGTGATCTCAAAATAAACAGGGGATATAATACATAACTAAATAAAGGTCTAACATTAAAAAAAATAAAAAAAGAAACGACTAAGAGTATCCAGGCTGCCTTTCAATTCCTTGTATGATTCTTGTTCTGTATTGCTATTGACTCCAAAGAAATGAAGAAATGATTGTAAGATCACTGGATCTGGTTTAAAGAATTCTCTGAAGTTAATATCTAACACTGTAATTCAGATGGGGCCAGAGTGGGATCTAAATCTGTGCCATCTTCTCATGAAGATGATATTCGATTCTGAAAGTTATCATTGAGAAGTCAATCAATTTTCTAATCATTCTGGATATAGTAAACCCCTTATCTGTGGTTATGATTTCTGCTACCTGCAGAAAATATGACCATATGTCTTAAGAAAGATAGAGACTGCAGTTACACAACTTTTATTACAGTGCATCATTATAATTGTTCTACTTTCTTATTGTTGTTAATCTTTTAGGGTGCTTAATTTATAAATTAAACTTTATCATATGTATGTATGTGTAGGAAGAACATTGTGTGTGTGTGTATATATATATATATATATATATATATATATATATATATATATATAATGGATTGATACTTAGTTTCAGACTTAGTTTCCGGCATCCACTAGGGGCTTGGAATATATTCCCCATAAATAAGGTGGGACTAGTCTTTATTCATATCTAGTACACAGTAGATTTGGAGTGGAGGTGGAGAGGTGTTTATTATTATTGAATACATTTGCATGCTCCTAGTAGTACTTTGATGCAAATTTAAGGGAGTAGTTAGCCAAAGGAAAAGGAAGGAAGGAAGGAAGGAAGGAAGGAAGGAAGGAAGGAAGGAAGGAAGGAAGGAAGGAAGGAAGGAAGGAAGGAAGGAAGGATTAATTCTGCGACAGTTCTGTTTTGCTGACTGGATTAAAATACACCGTTTTTTTTTTGTTGTTGTTGTTGGTTGTTTGTTTTTGGTCAGCTCTAGTGATGCCAACAGATCAAGAGATAACTACCAAGAAGGAAAACTTTCTACTGATAATTTCTTAGAATCAGGAAATGCCACAAACAGGACCACGTGAGCAGCACTCTGTCAGCAAGGAGGCCGAAAGAGGGGAAGACATGATCATAAACTTCTATTGTGGTTTCTGGGAGAAAGGTAAAGTTGGATAAGCTAAACACCTTGGAATTCCTAGGTTGAATAATTTGGGGGCCATAGTTTGTTGGTTAGTTTCAGGGCCATAGTTTCTTGGTTAGTTTTACAGTACCTGCCCCTCAGGTAATTAAGGGCAGGAGGAATACAGGTTTAATGTGTGAGAATGAACTAAAGAAAATGGATGGGAGTATGCTCTTTGGATTTGTTGGATTGAGTATAAAAGATGTGTTAGTCGGTGAATTGTCTGCCATTTCTAGGAGTTAGCTAACCCTGGGAGAGCCAATCTCTTGCCTGATCTTTAAGGCCTTCAAGATATCAGAGCATCATGAAATATGAAAAATGAGAAACACAGCTAATATACTGCTTGAATCATGCAGTGCTCACTGGTGGGGCTGAACTACAATTAAAGGTGAGGTTTTGACATTGAAAGGATGTTGATCTTTCACTCAGAGAAAGTGGTACCTTGATAACAGATGGGAGCTTATTTTAAATGTTTAGCCAAATAACACTAGAGGGACCATGATAATCATCACAATTATTTATTGATTCATTGCTCTGTGCCAGGTACTCTGCTATGCACTTTGCATATATTTTCTGACAACTTCATAATGTAGGTACTATTACTCCATTGTAATATGAAAGAACAAAAGCCTAGAGAGGTTTAACAACTTATCTATGTATGGGTACTTCACACACACACACACACACACACACACACACACACACACACGAATACCAAGGATTTCAATCCATTCCTGACCACAGAGGTAAAGGTGTGTGCTCTTAACCTTCATATCCAGACTTTGAGATTTCTGAGAGCAGTAAAGAAGAAATAAAAACAAAGATAAAGACACTAATGGAGGGCTGTTGCATTTTAGTTTTGCTAAGATTCTTTAATAAAGGAGCAATATTAATATCCTATTCCAATGAAAGAAAGAACATTTAAAAAATAGGAAAGAGTAAGAAAGATGTCAGAAAACAAGACAACATGTTCTATGGAAATAAAGACAGTTTTATGAAAATTTATTACAGTGCCCTTAGTTTTCATCTTGCACTGGGAATGGTCTCAGACAGACATGGCTTTAGAATTGGTGTTATACAGCACAGAAGTACTGAATGGTGTTGAAGAGACCTGTGGCCTGTATCAGACTGTACAGAAGCCCATCTCACTGTGTGAAGTTAGACATGAGGTTAGAACAGCAGATGAGAGCTATACAGCTATTTCTAGAAACACCATTTTCAGAAGCCCAGAGGGGGAAAAAGAGCCCCAACAGGGAGTTAAAGGAAAATAGGAGGAGAAAGGGATGAATTTGGTATCTCATCTGAGTGAAAAGCAACAAGAAAAATGGTTTGTTCATAAGATAAAATTTAGCAAAGCTGATGAGGAAAAAGGTGAGGGATGATAGAATAAGGACGTGAGAATATGACTGGTGACCAATGTTCTATATCCTCATTAAGGACAAAAAGGGGACATTGGCTAAAATAGCAGCAGGAAGGTAATAAATCAGACATAAAGAGCGCATGATGACGATTAGGCCTCTGAAATATTGGAGTTAAGAGTAAGAAGGCCATTCTGACTCCTTAGCTCCATTAATTCTTTGCTGTTGACCAATATGAATGATGGAATTCATTTTTCTGTTCCTTTCCTTGCTATTTAGAGCTGAAGTCAAGTTCTAGGACAGTTTTTTTCCCCCTACTTGACACCTTGCATTTTTACTCCGATAAACTATTTTTTAAATTTCGCTTTTAGAGCTATCTACAAGATTGAAACAAGGAACTTTCTTTTTTAAATTTGAAAAGACAAATATTGGAGAGGGAGATATCATACCTAGGTCTCAATTTGGCCTTTAAAATGACAAAAGTACACATAGACTAATTCTAATCTACCTATGGTTGTAATATTATGTCAGGAAATGAATAACTCAGCAATTCAGGGAATGTCTTTGGGATGAGGTGAATTTGAGCTTTATGACAAGAGCCCAGCCAACTCAAACATGGTGTGTCTGGCACTCAGGAGGCCTGAGTTCTTGTTTTTGCTTTTCCTCTATTAATACTTTTAGGAATGTTTTTTTATATATATGTTTACACTTATTATCCATGGCAAATTGTCATTATTGTAAGTGTTAGGCTTCTTGGATAAAAACTTTACTAACACCCTAGCACATTTGGTAGCATGGAACTATCAGATACTTAATCTTTATCCTTATGGCAACCTGGCAAGGGAGACACCATCTCCCCCGTTTTTACAGATGAGGAATCTAAAATCCAGAGAGGTTAAATGACTTGCCCATTGCCGCATTATGGGAAGATGAGATTAAAATCCAAAGGTGTCTAGTTTTAAATCCTGTGCTGATCTTCAATACAAATACTTCTCCAAATGGTATATGTATATGGACTACCAGTGTGTTAAGCTACATGCACTGGTTTGGTAGGCCAGGAGATGGTCTCATATTCTGAACTTCTAATGTGCTCCTAGATATGCCCAGGCTGTTGATCTCTGGAATACACTTGAGTAGCAAGGTCAGTGACTCTTATTAATATCTATGGTAGGAGTCCTAAATTGCTTTCTTCTTGAATATAGGGGAAAGTGTTTGGTTTTTCACATGAAGTATGTTTTTGTAAAATCCCTTTCTCAGGTTATAGAAGTTCTATTCATAGTCTGTTGAGAATTTTTATCATGAAGAGATGTTGAATTTTGTTAAATACTTTTTCTTCATTAATAAATATAAGCATGTGTTTTTAATTGTTAGCACAGAAATTAGTTGATTTTCAGACATTGAACTAACTTGAGTAATAATTTTAACACTAAGATTTATTTTGTGTTTAATTTCTATACATGTTGTGTGTGTTTTTGTAGGACATTCAGAAAATTTAAAAAAATGTAAATAAAAAATCACCCCAAATGTTATACCCAGTGGTATTGCCAATATGTTGATCAATTTCCACATAGTTTTTTCTTTCTTTCTTTCTTTCTTTCTTTCTTTCTTTCTTTCTTTCTTTCTTTCTTTCTTTCTTTCTTTCTTTCTTCCTTCCTTCCTTCCTTCCTTCCTTCCTTCCTTCCTTCCTTCCTTTCTATCTGTACTCAGCATTGAATTGCTGAGGCTCTATCCTGAGCTATATCCATAGCCCCACCCCCACCTTTTAAAATAAAAGTTTGAGATAGGTCTTGCTAAACTAATGAGGCTGGCCTTGAACTTGTGGTCTTCCTATCTTAGCCTCCCTAATAGCTGGGATTATAGCATACACCTATAATAATATTTACAATCAGAGTACTTTCCAACTTTCTTTCATACAAAGGATTTGCTGTCTTTTTTGAAGGGCATTATGATGAAGTGGGTGAAAACAAAGATCTGAAAATCTTTGCTTAGCATGGGGTATCAACAGTGAAGAAGGCTATACATATATAGAGATAAGAGGCATATGAGAACCTTCTGTACTTTCTGCTCAATTTTTCTATAAACTTAAATATGGGCTAAAAACTTAAGTTCTCTAGTCAAAAATTAACAAAGAATCCTGAAAATATGGGTTTGACTCCTGGCTACAACACTTTTTAAATCTTTGATCTTGTATAAGTTTCCTAAACTTTCTGTATCACGGGTTTTGTTTCAAATGAAGGTGGGCTTGTAAAGTTACCCACCTAATAGAGTATTTTGGAGAGTTAAATACCCATTATATTTTTATTGTATACATAATGTTTTTATGTAAATATATAAATACTTTTATGAATATATATTGTGTATGTACAGTATTTCAAACAGGTACATGGCACATAATAAATCATCATCATTGACATGAAACATGATTGCTCTCTCCTTATTGTTCTTAACCCAACTTCTTTGGAAATTTCCCCCAGTTACCAGCATAAACTGTCACTCAAGAGTAGTATGAATTTTTGTTCTAAAAATACTTTCTATATTTTAATACAGATTAAATACTGGATAGATATTTTAGTATTAAATTAAGAGAGGCTATCCTGGTCTGATAAGCAAATGTCACTTAAAAACCTGCCTCTAATCTTGTAATTTGGGGAAAAGGAATATGTTCATATATTGGTACAATAATAATTCAAAAAGTACTCTGATTGACGTGTCAGCACCTAATTCATACCTTTCCATTTATGATTACTCTCAGTAGCATTTTATTAGGTTCTACATAAAGTTTTGATGTAATAGATCTATGAGGTTAAACGTCTATCTAATATCAAAATAAGTATTTGTGTATTTTATGTATAGAAGTACAGAATCAATGATACACCAGTGCCAGATTTAGTGGCTACCAGTTATAATTCAGTGTCTTCTTTAACTTCATGCAAATGTACATTTACATCATTTGCATACCTCATTATAGATCCTTCTGCAAAGGTTCTACTGAGATTAGAAGTAGTGACTTAGGTTATTGACAAAGGGGATTTAATATCTCATGGCCTGAATTACCATTTGGTCTAAAGCCTTGATGCATAAAATTGGGTCTGAACATCAGCAGCATGAGTATCACCAGGCAGCTTGTCATAACTGAACAGTTTCAGAACTCTACTAAGACCTACTGAATCAAATCTGCATTTTTGACAAGAACTGGGATGATTCATATACACATTTCATTTTGAGAATCACTGGCCTAGTGCAAAGAGGCTCTTGAACTTTTTTATAAAATTGAATCATCCAGTAAGTGTTTACCCAGACTGTGCCCCATAGCAAGGAAACTCCAATCTCTGAAGGCAGAAACCAAGGCCTCAACATTTTTGAGAAGTCTCCAAATGATGCCAAACATGCAGCCAACACTGAGAACCAATGACTTGTTGAACCAATGGCCAACCAAGAGATCATCAAAAAGGGCTTCTTCTGTTTTAAACCTTCAGTTTCAAGTTGGGGTTTGTGAGCCAGAGCAATGTGTCTATTTTACCTGGAAGCCAGCAAGGCTAGAGAAAGTTCTTTATAGAAGGTAAAAACCAGCTCCCACAGAAGTTCATGCATCAGGTGGGTGCTCTACTGGGGGACTCTCCACTTAATGCATGATTATAGCTTTCATTTAACAAAAGATAAATGTAGATAACATGAGTTAACCTGAGTTAGCCCTGGTCCAAGGAGACTCTTTGAAGAGGACATTACAAGCACCTTTCTCTTTTTTTTTTTTTTTTGCATTTATTTTATTTTTTTTATTGTTGGTCATTCAAAACATTACATAGTTCTTAATATATCATATTTCACAGTTTGATTCAAGTGGGTTATGAACTCCCAATTTTACCCCGTATACAGATTGCTGTATCACATCAGTTACCCTTCCATTGATTGACATATTGCCTTTCTAGTGTCTGATGTATTCTGCTGTCTGTCCTATTCTCTACTATCCCCCCTCCCCTCCCCTCCCCTCCCCTCCTCTTTTCTCTCTCTACCCCTTCTACTGTAAATCATTTCTTCCATTTGTATTATCTTGTCTTATCCCTCCTTTCCTCTTACATGTCATTTTGTATAACCCTGAGGATCGCCTTCCATTACCATGCGATTTCCCTTCTCACTTCCTTTCCCTCCCACCTCTCAACCCTGTTAATGTAAATCTTCGTCTCAAGCTCTTCGTCCCTACCCTGTCCTTGTTTACTCCCCTTATATCAAAGGAGTCATTTGGTATTTGTTTTTTAAAGATTGACTAGCTTCACTTAGCATAATCTGCTCTAATGCCATCCACTTCCCTCCAAATTCTATGATTTTGTCATTTTTTAATGCAGAGTAATACTCCATTGTGTATAAATGCCACATTTTTTTATCCATTCATCTATTGAAGGGCATCTAGGCTGATTCCACAATCTTGCTATCGTGAATTGTGCTGCTATGAACATCGATGTAGCAGTGTCCCTGTAGCATGCTCTTATTAGGTCTTTGGGGAATAGACCGAGAAGGGGAATAGCTGGGTCAAATGGTGGTTCCATTCCCAGCTTTCCAAGAAATCTCCATACTGCTTTCCAAATTGGCTGCACCAATTTGCAGTCCCACCAGCAATGAACAAGAGTGCCCTTTTCCCCGCATCCTCTCCAGCACTTATTGTTGTTTGACTTCCTAATGGCTGCCAATCTTACTGGAGTGAGATGGTATCTTAGGGTGGTTTTGATTTGCATTTCTCTGACTGCTAGCGATGGTGAGCATTTTTTCATGTACTTATTGATTGATTGTATGTCCTCCTCTGAGAAGTGTCTGTTCAGGTCCTTGGCCCATTTATTGATTGGGTTATTTGTTATCTTATTGTCTAATTTTTTGAGTTCTTTATATATTCTGGTTATTAGGGCTCTATCTGAAGTGTGTGGAGTAAAGATTTGTTCCCAGGATGTAGGCTCCCTGTTTATCTCTCTTATTGTTTCTTTTGCTGAGAAAAAACTTTTTAGTTTGAGTAAGTCCCATTTGTTGATTCTAGTTGTTAACTCTTGCGCTATGGGTGTCCTATTGAGGAATTTGGAGCCTGATCCCACAGTATGTAGATCATAGCCAACTTTTTCTTCTATCAGATGCCGTGTCTCTGATTTAATATCAAGCTCCTTGATCCATTTTGAGTTAACTTTTGTGCATGGCAAGAGATAGGGATTCAGATTCATTTTGATGCAGATGGATTTCCAGTTTTCCCAGCACCATTTGTTGAAGATGCTATCCTTCCTCCATTGCATGCTTTTAGCCCCTTTATCAAATATAAGATAGTTGTAGTTTTGTGGATTGGTTACTGTGTCCTCTATTCTGTACCATTGGTCCACCCGCCTGTTTTGGTACCAGTACCATGCTGTTTTTGTTACTATTGCTCTGTAGTATAGTTTGAAGTCTGGTATTGCTATACCGCCTGATTCACACTTCCTGCTTAGTATTGTTTTTGCTATTCTGGGTCTTTTATTATTCCATATGAATTTCATGATTCTTTTATCTATTTCTACAAGAAATGCTGTTGGGATTTTGATTGGCATTGCATTGAACTTATAGAGAACTTTTGGTAATATCGCCATTTTGATGATGTTAGTTCTGCCTATCCATGAGCAGGGTATATTTTTCCATCTTCTAAGGTCTTCTTCTATATCTTTCTTTAAGGTTCTGTAATTTTCATTGTATAAATCTTTCACCTCTTTTGTTAGGTTGATTCCCAAGTATTTTATTTTTTTGGGGGATATTGTGAATGGAGTAGTTGTCCTCATTTCCGTTTCAGAGGGTTTGTCACTGATATACAGGAATGCCTTTGATTTATGCGTGTTGATCTTATATCCTGCCACTTTGGTGAATTCATTTATTAGCTCTAATAGCTTCTTTGTAGACCCTTTTGGGTCTGCTAGGTATAGAATCATATCATCTGCAAATAGTGATAATTTAAGTTCTTCTTTTCCTATTTTTATGCCTTTAATTTCTTTCGTCTGTCTAATTGCTCTGGCCAGTGTTTCGAGGACTATGTTGAACAGAAGTGGTGAGAGACGGCATCCCTGTCTTGTACCAGATCTTAGAGGGAATGCCTTCAATTTTTCTCCATTCAGAATGATGCTGGCCTGTGGCTTATCATAGATTGCTTTTACAATGTTGAGGTATGATCCTGTTATCCCTAATTTTTCTAGAGTTTTGAACATAAAGGGATGCTGTACTTTGTCGAATGCTTGTTCTGCATCTATTGAGATGATCATGTGGTTCTTATTTTTAAGTCTATAGATGTGGTGAATAACATTAATTGATTTCCGTATATTGAACCAGCCTTGCATCCCATGGATGAATCCTACTTGATCATGGTGTATAATTTTTTTGATATGTATTTGAATCCGATTTGCCAGAATTTTATTGAGGATTTTTGCATCAAGGTTCATTAGAGATATTGGTCTGTAGTTTTCTTTCTTTGAAGTGTCTTTGTCTGGTTTCGGAATCAGGGTGATGTTGGCTTCGTAGAATGAATTTGGAAGTTCTCCCTCTTTTTCTATTTCCTGAAATAGCTTGAAAAGTATTGGTGTTAGTTCATCTTTAAAGGTTTTATAAAACTCTGCTGTATACCCATCCGGTCCTGGGCTTTTCTTAGTTGGTAATCTCTTGATGGTTTCTTCTATTTCCTCTATTGTTATTGGTCTGTTTAGGTTGTCTATATCCTCCTGACTCAATCTGGGCAGATCATAAGACTTAAGGAATTTATCTATGCCTTCACTATCTTCTATTTTATTGGAGTATAAGGATTCAAAATAATTTCTAATTATCTTCTGTATTTCTGAAGTGTCTGTTGTGATATTGCCTTTTTCATCCCGTATGCTAGTAATTTGGGTTCTCTCTCTTCTTCTCTTCGTTAGCATGGCTAAGGGTCTGTCAATTTTATTTATTTTTTCAAAGAACCAACTTTTAGTTTTGTCGATTTTTTCAATTGTTTCTTTTGTTTCAATTTCATTAATTTCAGCTCTAATTTTAATTATTTCTTGCCTTCTACTTCTTTTGCTATTGTTTTGCTCTTCTTTTTCTAGGATTTTGAGATGAAGTATGAGATCATTTATTTGTTGGTTTTTTCTTTTTTTGAGGAATGAACTCCAAGCAATGAATTTTCCTCTTAGAACTGCTTTCAATCTGTCCCATAGATTCTGATATGTTGTGTCTGTGTTTTCATTTGACTCTAGGAAGTTTTTAATTTCCTCCTTGATGTCTTCTAAAACCCATTGATCATTCAGCAACCTATTGTTCATTCTCCGAGTGATGCTTGATTTTTCCTTCCTTCTTTTATCATTGATTTTCAGTTTTATTCCATTATGATCAGATAAGATGCATGGTATTATCTCTACCCCTTTATATTGTCTAAGAGTTGCCCTGTGACATAATATATGGTCTATTTTTGAGAAGGTTCCATGTGCTGCTGAGAAAAAAGTGTAACTACTTGATGTTGGGTGGTATAGTCTATATATGTCAATTAAGTCTAGGTTGTTGATTGTGTTGTTGAGTTCTATAGTTTCCTTATTTAACTTTTGTTTGGTAGATCTGTCGAGTGGTGAGAGAGGTGAGTTGAAGTCTCCCATGATTATTGTAGTGGTGGTCTATTAGACTCTTGAACTTGAGAAGAGTTTGCTTGATGAACACAGCTACACCATTATTTGGGGCATATATATTTATGATTGTTATGTCTTGTTGGTGTATGGTTCCCTTGAGCAGTATGAAGTGTCCTTCTTTATCCCTTTTGATTAACTTTGGCTTGAAATCTATTTTATTGGATATGAGTATGGACACTCCTGCTTGTTTCCACAGTCCATATGAGTGGTATGATTTTTCCCAACCTTTCACCTTCAGTCTATGAATATCTTTTCCTATCAGATGCATCTCCTGTAGGCAGCATATTGTTGGGTCTTGTTTTGTGATCCATTCTACTAGCCTGTGTCTCTTAATTGGTGAGTTTAAGCCATTAACATTTAGGGTTATTATTGAGATATGGTTTGTTCTTCTATCCATATTTGTTTATTGATGTTACTAAACCTGATTTGTTATCCTCTTTGACTACTTTCCCCCCTTTACTGTCCTACCTCTCATTGTTGGTTTTCAATGTTATTTTCCATTTCCTCTTCCTGTAATGTTGTGCCAAGGATTTTTTGAAGAGATGGTTTTCTAGCTGCGAATTCTTTTTAACTTTTGTTTATCGTGGAAGGTTTTAATTTCATCTTCTATCCTGAAGCTTAATTTCGCCGGATACACGATTCTTGGTTGGAACCCATTTTCTTTCAGTGTTTGAAATATGTTATTCCAGGATCTTCTAGCTTTCAGAGTCTGTGTTGAGAGATCAGCTGTTATCCTGATTGGTTTACCCCTAAATGTAATCTGCTTTCTTTCTCTTGCAGCTTTTAAAATTCTCTCCTTATTCTGTATGTTGGACATCTTCATTATAATGTGTCTAGGTGTGGATCTCTTATGATTTTGCACATTCAGCGTCCTGTAGGCTTCTAGGATTTGGGATTCTGTCTCATTCTTCAAGTCTGGGAAGTTTTCTCCTATTATTTCACTGAATAGACTGTTTATTCCTTTGGTATGGAGCTCTGTGCCTTCCTGTATCCCAATGACTCTTAAATTTGGTCTTTTGATATTGTCCCATAATTCTTGGATGTTCTGCTCATGGTTTCTTAGCAGACTTGCTGAGCTGTCTATGTTCTTTTCCAGTTGAAATACTTTGTCTTCATTGTCTGATGTTCTCTCTTCTAGGTGATCTACTCTGCTGGTAGTATTCTCAATTGAGTTTTTAAGTTGGTTTATTGTTTCCTGCATTTCTAGGATTTCTATTTTTTTGTTTTTTATTACCTCTATCTCCCTGTGAAATTGATCTTTTACTTCCTGGATTTGTTTGTCAATGTGGTCTTTCATAATCTGATTTTGCTGTCTCATGTCTTCCTTGAGACTCCAGATCATCTGAAGCATGTATATCCTGACCTCTCTATCTGACATTCCATCTGTTGCACCTATTACCTCTTCTAAAGTTGAGTTGACCTGCATTGCCTGTGGTCCTTTCTTTCCTTGTCTTTTCATACTGCTGGCGTTTCTTTCTGCTTGGTGAAACTGTTGTGTTTTTGAAATTTTCCCTCTATTTATTTATATTGCTCTTGTATGGTTGAAAGATCACCTTGCAGGGCAGGTAGTGGCTGTGATCCTCCTCCAATTTGTGTGATCCGTCTGTTACGCTGGCAGGCCCTAGGTCTGCTCTGCTGGTTGGTCAAAGGTCCGCCTACCCAGCAGGCACAAGGGGCACCTCTGTCACTCCGCAGGTTGCTGGACAAGCACCTTTCTTAAATGTTGTTATCATTTCCCTCCTCTACCTGATAGCATTACTGCTCTGTTTCTTGGTTCTTCTGCCTGGTAGAATCTTCATGCTAGTTTACTAACAAAGCTCAAGGTCTGTGGGTCTTGGATCAGCACTAGGTTGTGGGGCCACATCCCAAAGACCATCAGTGGCACTGTTTTGAGAAAGACTATGCTCACAAAGTTCCCTAAGTTAATTTTGTTTTTACTGCTGGAGATCTTTCCTCATTTGCATTGACTCTCAATGACCTACCTTCAGACAAATACCAGCCTGCAGTCAGAGGTCGGATCTAAAATAAAATTGTCCACAATTTTACAAATGACATGAGTTTTGTAGATATATAACAGCATCTCCAGGCTTGTGTACCTGAATCAACCAGGCTGCAGGTGGGAGACTGGCCTAAGTTAACAGGTAGAAGAGGTTACATTAATGATAACAGAGCTACTATTCAAAGCCTTGTAGACTTTCTGTCTAAAATTTCGCTTGTTCATTTCATTAGTGTGATTATAGCCTTTTCATTTTTTTCTTTCATATACTCACTCGTGACTTAGTTTATTAACACATGCCCTTTGCAACAGGGGTGGCTGACTTGAGGTGAGAGAGAAACAGCAGGAGAATATGAACTTGCAAAGGTTCAGCTTTCATGGCAGCCTTACAGCTTGAAAACAGACATGGAAAAAATAGAGTATCACAAATAAGCAAAGTTATTGTTGATTTGAGTTTTTGCAAATAATTGCCTGAATGCAGGCAATGCCTAATGTAGAAAAATGTTCTTGAGAGTTTTGGGAATGAAGGAGAGATACCTGAGAAACATACATTTAAGAAAAATAACTGTTTAGCATGCATATTGTCTACTTTTTCTTCTGTATTTCAATGTATGCAAATGTAGTTTATATTATAACAGTAATCTAATGGCAGGTCTGAAGGAAGCCAAATATAGGTAGCACTTCTATGCTCTTTTGATTTGAAGTTATGGTTAGAATACCATGAGTGTATCATATGGTGGCAGTGTACAAATAGTGCAGGGAAAGAATATTGATTTTTTTACACCCATTTTAAAGTAGAGGAAAGGGTTGTATTCCAAATGATGTGATTAGACAAACTATTAACATCATAAAGCTCTCTATAAGATTTGCTTTTTATGTGTTTCAGACAAAAAATCAATATTGAATTCCATTGTTAGTCTAACTGTATGCTTGTATGTTTGGGCATTAAGACATAAAGGCAAGAGGGAGAACTCTTGATCTATAAAACCAACTCAAAATTGTTTTTTCTAGAATCATTAAAATTTATTTCAACAGAAGCCATAAAAATCTGCTTCCCCTTAAATTTATCATCAATCCTTTTTTGTAGATCTACAGTTGTAATTGTAGGGTAGAAATTCAGCTTACTTGGAGATAGTGATTAAAATTCATATATTAACAATTTTGTTAAGATATTTCAATGTAGTCATTCAAAATTATTGAGTGTTCATTGTATTTAGAATTCTTTGAGTTGTGGAATTTTATGATTCTTTAAGGAATCATAAAAGTTATAGAAATCTTGATCCCTACCCTGAACTGAAAAGAGATGGCCCTCCTATCTTTGGTCTTTTCTCTCCACCAAATATTTGATTATTTGCATATTATCTCAAATAATTTGTACAAAAAGTTCCATAGCCAGATATCACTATCCCTGTTTACAAATAGGCAAACTGAACATCACAAATGACAGTCATTCAGTATCATGTAGCTTATTGGAAGCTAAATCAGGCTTCAAACTCATATCAAAACCTTGCCTTTTCCATTAAAAACAAATAAACAAAAAACTACATTTAGAATTTTTGCATGATTATAGCTTTTACAGAACAAAAGATAAATGTAGATAACATGAGTTAACCTGAGTTAGCACTGGTCCAAGGAGACTCTTTGAAGAGGGCAATACAAAGCACCTTTCTTAAATGTTATTATCATTTCCCTCCTCTCCCCAATAGCATTACTGCTCTGTTGCTTGGGTCTTCTGCCTGGTAGAATCTTCATGCTAATTTACTAACAAAGCTCAAGGATAGCCATTTTCCTGAAATTATAAATATGAAAAATCAGTTTGTATTTCTGGCAGTCCCTAGGTATCCACGTTTTCAAATTTCTATTATAATTATAAAAATGTAGACTTTAAAAGCAGAAAATATCTAATAAGAAATAGATTATTCACTTTTAAGGGGAAATGGTTTATCACTGAACTAACTCACACCTATAACAGTGATACCCTGGTATAGTCCATTCCTTTCTTCCTAAGATACATCAACAACTTTGATGGGTCTTGGTTGCTATTATGTGGATTTTTTGAAAATATCAGCAAATCAAATTTTGGGTGATAATTCTTAATAGTGACTGCATTTACAGACAAGAAAGAAAAGCAAGAACCCCCAGGGACTGATGAAATTCACTTGGGTAAGAAATTCCCAGGGAGTGACTTCTTCCATGGCATGCATATTTGTTTCAAAATGCCACTGCTGTTTCAGACTGGCTATTTGCAGTGGACCAGAATTTTGTTTACTAATGTTAGTGGTAATGTTAGTGGTAATGTTGTCAGCATGAATGCTGTGCTACTTTCCTGTATTCTTGTAGTATTTGTTTCCTGTTAAATTAAGTAATCCCATCTTTGGCTTATATGAAATATTGAGTTTATTAAGGCAAGCTTTCTGTCCCTATTTAGGGCATGGTCTCCTGCTGGGCAGGAACGAGTGGATTCTGAAGAAACTGACAGTTCGCCTCCTATAGAATGATTTGGGGGTCTCTAAGCTCTTTGGCTGATTATCTACAACAACTAATCCATAAATCAATACTGATATGATGATCTCAGAATGGCTTTATTGTATTTTACATATTAAAACATAACTTTCTGATTTTTTTCTTTGAAAAATAATATGCACATTTGTCCTTTTTGAATTTATGGCATGGATCCTAAGAGCAAAAATTATTTAAAAAATTCAATATTGTGTGATCACCTTTGAGTCAAATGAGAAATAAGTAATAAAGATTAAGCATATATTGCTTAGAAGGATGCTAGTTTGATGTGGTACAATAGAAAGCACTATGTTAGCTGCTTTTAGTGAAAAGTGGCCCGTGAAACAGAGAAATCTTAAATATCAAAGTGTACTTCTTAAAGAAAAGGTGTATTTCTTTGGAGCCAGACCACTAAAACAAGAGCTGGAGAATATAGATTCCCCATTTGTGATTCAGTTACTGTCTAATCATCAAACAAGTCATTAAGACCTTGAGCCATGTTCAATGGGAATGCTTACTTCATAAGTGTGGGATTAAGCCAAGTTTAAGAAATTCCAGCTTATAATAATGTCCTGGCATGTTTAATTTCCCAAGGTTTAATTATATCTGATAGATAGATTTCACATCTACCTTTGAAATTACTGGTAACATTAGACCTGTGGTTTGATTGACAGCTTTTTTGTTGTTTGCTTTTAAGACTTCAATTTTTTTTTTTAGACCATGGAAATGTATCATTTTTACTACCTGCTTACAGTTTGCAATGGTATTAATGGTGATACTCCTTTTAGCTTCTCATTTTAAATTTTGGCAGAAGGCTACCATATCTCCTCATCTGAACTTTCTCTGATTTATTGTTCAAATTTTGTGCTTTATGCTTTCTTTTCATGTTGGGGCATTCCCTATACTATTATACTCATTGAGAAAATATATTTCTTTGTCAGTGTTTTCTTTTAGAGGACTAAGTCCCTGTAAAGGACATATATAACTTAAATAGCTTTTATTTTATATTTAAAATATTTCTAATATCAGACTGAAAATGAGAAACTGGAAGCAAACCTGTTTCAGAAAGGACAAGAAAACAATAAATGGAAAACACAGGAGGAGAGAGGAGATAAGGTAAAGAAACTTTTGAAGTCTTTATCCTCTCTTTATACATCAGGACCTGGTATCTTTGAGGTCACTCTCCAGTCCAGGTGAACCATGAAGAATCTCTGCTGTTTGTTTTTTTTTTGTTGTTTTTTTTTTAATAGTCCACACGGTAAGTGGATGTACTCAGCAGCTGCACGTGTGACAAAGGTGGCATTCAACAACATGTGTCCATGAGGCATGTCATGTCTGGCTGGCCTCTGTTCTGCTATTTGGGCATCTACAGTCTTCCTTTTCAGGTTTTGGAGAATGATAGGAACAGGACAGATGGAAAACTATTTCTGAACAAGTTCTTTCTCTGGGTTTCACCAATCTTGGAATATTGAGGAAGGGAAGAGTGTATCTACAACAGTGCTTGGCACAAGAAATGTTTTTTTGAGTGAGTGAATAAATAACTGCTGTGAGATGAACATGGAGTGATCCAAATCCAATTGGAGTTATTGAGAAGAAGCAGTCCTAAATCTTCTTGTAAATGGATCCATAGACTGACCCTGGAAATCCTAGAGTCCTATAGCATTTCATGGCCTGATGCAGGGGGTCATATACAGATTTCTTTCAATCTTGCCTCACAATCACATTTAAAAAAAATAGTTTTGAATGAACATGCTATAAATATGAGCAGATGTTAAGTGCTCATTTCTCATTGAGATTTTAATTTGTACTTCCCTATGGAAAAAAATTAAAATTCAATCATGTTGAAACTATTTTTATATGTTTATTTGCCATCTATATTTTTGTTGTTGTTTTTAATATGTTTGTTCATGTCTTTTGCCCATTTTATAGTCGGATTGCTTGATTTTCTGTTGTTGAGTTTTTGAGAGTTCCTTATATATTCTTGATATTAGTTCTTTCAGGATTTCTTTTGGTTTACAAATACCTTCTTCCAGTTTGCTGCTTATCTTATATCCTCTTAACAGGATCTTTCACAGAGCAAAAGCTTTAAGTTTTGATGAGGTGCAATTTACTTTTTAGGAATTTGGTTTGTTGTCAAGTTGCTTAACCCTAGACTCTAAGGATATATATATATATGTAGTTATAGTTATATAAGGTTTTATAGTATTTTCTCTAAAGTTTTGTAGTTTTGCATTTATTTTTGTGTTAGAGGGCTAGGTCTGGTTGAGAGTTTTGGGTGGGGTTTCCATGTCTTGTTCTAATATCATTTGTTGAAAAGGCTATCATTCATTGAGTTGCTTTTACATCTTATACTAAAGTCAGTTAGGCATGTTTGTGGTCATATATTTCTAAGTTCTTTATTCTGTTTCATCAACCAATACATCTATCCCTCCATCAATACTCATCTTGATTCTGGTGTCTGTATGCCATAATATTAAACAGAGTGATTGCTTCCATTTTATTTTTAGTTTCCAAGAATGTATTGGATATTTTAACATCTGTGCCTTTTCATATGTTTTATAATAAGTTTCTCAATGTCTATAAAAACATACACAAAATCTCTTTGCTGGGATTTTGAAAGGAATTTCATTAAACTTATGGATCAGTTTGGGGAGAATCGACATCTTTCTTATGCTGAGTCTTTCAATCCATGGACATCTGTTTCTATATTTAAATCTCCTTTGGTTCTGTTAGCATTTGGGAATTTTCAGCATATACATTGTGCCTATGTTTTGCTAAGTTTAAACTTATACATTTTCTTTTTTGGAATGATTATATGAATGAGAACTTTAAAAAATGTTTTTATTAGTGCATTAAACATAATAGTTGGGTTCATTTTGACATAATCATAAATGCATGAAGTTTAATTTGCTCCATTTCAGTTCCCAGTGTCTCCCTGCTACTTTCCTTTCCCATTCTTCCTATTCCCCCTTCTCTACTTTACTGGTCTTCCCTCTATTTATTTTATTATTTAAAAATTTTTTTTTGTAGTTATAGATGGACAGAATGCCTTTATTTGGTTTACTTTTATATGGTGCTAAGGATCGAAGCCAATCCTTCACACGTGCTAGGCAAGCACTCTGCAACTGAGCTACATACGGCCCCAGCTCTTTTCTTATTTTTTAAGTCAATGCTTTATAGGTATATAGGTAGAATTCACAGTGGTATATTTATTCATGTACATAGCATAATTCTGTCAAATTCATTCTGCATTTCCTCCTTTTTCTCTGTTTCTCCTAGTTCCTCATCAATTTCCTTTTCTACTTCACTAATGTTTTCCTCTATATTTATGAAAAACTTTTTCCTCCCTTACTTTCTTCTAGTTTTCTCATGTAAGAGAAAACTGAATTTGGCTTATTTCACTTAGCATAATGCTATCCAGTTTCATCCATTTACTGACAATTGCCATAATTTCATTCTTATTTATGGCTGAGTAAAACTCCATTGTGTATACCACATTTTCCTAATCTGACAAATAAGAAGAACTTTTAATGAAGTTAGCTTGTTTTTACCTAACCATTGTATTTTGTGTTTGTTGGGTGGGTAAGACAGATAGCTTGTGTTTTGATTTGTAGGATGTCAGACTAAGAGGAACAATTTCTCAGTCTGATGAAGAGGACTGGACATCTTCCAGAATTCTTGGACAATAAGATAAATTTAATACCTGAATGAATTTTTTGGATGGTGTCTCTTGAGTGCATATGATTTCTATATGTGAAGGTACACGTGGATCTCTGGGTGGCCAAAGACGTGAATTAGGGTAGACATTGTCTTCTACCATTCTATCATTCCTTTTTTTACACAATAATAGAAATTTTAGTCACAAGATCACGCAATTAATTAATGTTTCGTTTTCCAGCCTAGGTGTGGACCTGTGGTTAAGCTCTGGTGAATAGGATAAAAATGAATATGATGTATGAAATTTTGGAATAGTATCCTTAAGGAAAGAAGTATTTTCTTCATGTGCCTCCTTCCTTTTTTCCTGTTGTCTGGATTGTGAATGCAAGGATGAGCCTTGATTCATGGAAATGAAAGCAACCCTCTAGGATTTTGGCATGACAAAATAGAAGGAGCTGGGGCCCCTTTGTAAGTCAGCTTTGCATTGCTGTGACCAAAATTCTTGACAAGAACAACTGAGAGGAATTTTGTTTTGTTTTGTTTTGTTTTTGCTCATGGTTTCAGAGATTTAGTCCACAGTTGATTGACTGCATTGCTCTGGACTCAAAGTAAGGAAGAACCTCATAGTGGAAGGGTGTGGTGGAGGAAGGTTGGTCGTTAACATTTGAGCAAGAGTACAAGGTTCTTAAAACTGACAAATTGCTTCTAGAAAGTTTTACTAATGTATATGTTCACAAACACTGTTGGAAAATGTATATTTTCTGCTCCCATTACCAAGATAATTAACATTTTAAAAAGTTTTTGCTATTCAGATATGTGAAAATAAAATTTTATTTTAATTTCAATTTGTATTTTTGAATGACTAATAAGATTGAATCTTTTTTCTCATATTTATAGATGCATGAAATTCCAGTTATATGAATTGGCTATTAATATTCATTTTTCATATTACTGTTGATTCTTAGATAATATTTTCATTTTTCCAATTTGTATAAACTCTTTATATCTTGATAATATTCATTCTTTATAAAATTGGGGGGCTGGGGATGTGGCTCAAGCGGTAGCGTGCTCACCTGGCATGCGTGTGGCCCCGGATTCGATCCTCAGCCCCACATACAAACAAAGATGTTGTGTCCGCCGAAAAACTAAAAAATAAATATTAATATTCTCTCTCTCTCTCTCTCTCTCTCTTTAAAAAAAATTGGAGCATGCTTCTCTAACTTGTACTATGCCTTTTAACATAATGTTATTTTTGATAAAGAGAAGTTCTAAACATAAAATTATTCAACATATACCTGTTTTTTTCTAAGTTCTTTCATTACTCTAGGGATCAGAGAGTATTTCTTCCTTCAGAAATAAAATAATCCTTTACATTTTTTATATTTCAAAATGGCTTTATTTTTGACATTGTTTCCTGAAAGAAACTTAAAATGTATTTCTGTATATGGCTTAAGGACTTAAAGGAATTGATTCTTTCTAAATACACATTTAGTTTTCTCAGTGACATAACTGGAATATTTTATTCTGTACTGTTTGAGGGTTCTTGCTTTATCACATCTTGAATACATTTGGGCCCCTACTACTGTAGGTTGGGTGGCTTCAACAACACATATCTATTTTTTACAGTTCTAGAGACTAGAAGTCCAGGCTCAGGGTGCCAGCATGGTCAGGTTCTAGTGAGGGACCTCTTCCAGTTTGTAGACTGCTGACTTCTCATCATGTCCTCATGGGGCACAAAGAGGGAGCAAGGAAGCAAACTCCTATGATTCCTATAAGGACACCAATCCCTTCATAAGGGTTCTACCCTTATGACCTCCTCTTAGGGATCTCCCAATGACCCCACCTCCTAATAGTATCATTTTGAGGATAATTTTTCAACATACAAATTATGGAGAGACATAAACATTCAGCCTATAACACCACATACTAAATTTTATGTGATTTATCTATATTGATTAATTCATTATTCCTAACTGGTGGCTATAATTTTTACTGGTCCCTTAAAATAAAAAACAAAAAATCTGTGTAAATATAAAAGGGCTAATGGATGACAGAATAATCCTCTATATTTCCATTGCTCTACTTTTCCATAACTCTGTTAATAATGATTAAAATTTTCTGTATTTGTATTCATGTAAAGTAATTTTAGCTTTATAATATTTTATCATAACTGGTAGAGCAGCTTTCACAACAACTTTTTTTCTGATAGTTCCTTGCCTATTTTTACTTATTTATTATTTAAATGAATTTTAAGACCATTTCATGAAATTTTTCAAAAATTTACTGAGAATCTTCTTAAAATTTTTCCGACTCATAAAATAATTTGCAAAGATTCAATATTTCCAACCAGGAAAACACATCTTCTCTCATTTTCATAATTTTCTTAACATTTCTCCATAGACTCTCATTGTTTTTCATTCACAAGGATTTCCAACATTTTGAGTTGGGTTATGTTTTGGTATTTAGTGATTATTTAAAGTTTTGATATCATTTCTTCTCCAAAGTGATCATTGTCAATGTACTTTTGCATGTTTATTCTTACATTAAATTTGAACTACTTAGTTTGGAATATCTTACATTAAATTTGAACTACTTAGTTTGGAATAACTAGACACTCTACCCAAATTATACAATGAGGTAGAAAACTGAGATTAGCACCCATGTCTTTTTACTGAAGGTATATTTTATACTGAAGGTAATCTCTATATTACATTCTGTCATTTGGCAAAGGGCTTAAAATCCACTGATAAGACCCAGAATACAAAGCGTAGTGCCAAATGCTATTTTTTTTTTTTTGCATTCAAGGCATAACAAAAAAAAATCAAGTCTAAGACACATACTCTTCATTAAGAAACAATACAAGATCAGCTCAATTATTTTGTAATAATTGCTTGGAGGACCTCTGCGAGCTGAACGACTGAATGCAGGGGGAGTTTTCACTAGATTTCCGTTTTGTGTTTGCCCAGTCAGCCTCTTTTTTTGGCTGCTGCAGTTTTTACTGCTCATGCTTATTTTTGTTCTGGCTTCGAGATGCCTGTGGCTGTGTATTCACCAATGTTAAATAAACAGTCTACATCCTCCAGCTGGATGCCCTGCTTTTTGAGAAATGTCTGTGGTTTTATTGCAACAAGTACTAATGAAACTTGGTCCAATTACATAAACTTATTAAATATTATATGAATAACGTTGCCACCACCACTGATGGATGTTGTGATTCACTCCTGATTCAACTGACAATAAATAGTCATTCCCCCAGACAGATAAGCTTTTGCAGATGGCTACCTCTGCTCCTCAGCTGGCTGCTGTTCCCTCAGAAAGCTGACTTGGCTCCACAGCCGTGGAAACTACAGTATAACCAGGATGCTGATGAAGAGCAAGCCTGAAGCAGGGCAGAAAGGGAATCATTTGTCACAGGATAAAATGTCTTTCCATCTGCAGGTGTAGGGAGGAGATGCAGGATAATATCAGGAGCAAAGTTCATATGTCAGTTTTATTATTTTTTTTTAAACAAATGCACTAGAACTTATATAGCCAAGAGTTGTATTCTTGGAAGATCATCAGTCATCTTAGTAGCATCTACATGATTTTTTTTTTAACTTTCTTGATGAATTTCTTTCAGAACACACTTTGATTATGTAATGTCACATCTTTTCCATGGAGCCTCATCTTGGTTCCTTTTAGAGCAAATTTGATTTCTAGAAATTTGAAATTAAATCTACTGGGTTGAATAAGACCATTTTATGAAATTTTTCTAAAATTTACTGAGAATCTTCTTAAACAAAAAGAGATACCTGCATTTTTGACGATGATGGTGATGTGATTCCAAAGTGATAAAATTAATTTTTATTTAGATTCTGAACTGGCTTTCATGACTGAGGCATTAAGCACAATGGAAACCCCATTGGTTTAGAGGTTTAAAATTCCTGATAACTTGTTTTTTTTAAGGTCAAAACTCAATTGTAAAAATATATTCAAGGTTGCCTAGTTAAATGCCAATCGTATTATTTGAATTTGTCTTTCATGTCTTGTCAGGAAATTGTGGGATTATCCAGGGCCTCACTATGTCCCTCTACTGCCAAATTCAGATTGCCTCTCATGTAATTTGTTCCCTGTCCAAGGGTCCTGACAAAACCCATTAATAACATGGCCTTGCTCAGTCCCTGATGGAAGAGACAATCTCAGAATATTAGAATGATTGATAAATTGCTTGGCCAGCTAGGCATTTGAGTGTTTTTCTTTTTTGGAAATTTCAGCCATTTTATTTCTTACTTTGTGATAGTTTGATGAAATCCAAATTTAAATTTAGTCTCTTTGTTTTCATCACAAAGCACTTGGAACTTTCAAAGTGAATTTGATACAATGTTAAAACGTTTACTCAGCTCCACATTTTTTTTTAAGCAGTCTGGATGCTTAGATTATGAAACAATTATTCATTAATGATGATGGTAGAAACAAGAGCAGCCTTAAAAAGAGGAAGAAGAGGTAGACTCAAGGAAGGTAAAGAAAAAGAATTGTGAAAGAACCAGCAGAAAAGAAGTTGTGACCTCATGCTGAAGGTTTGCTACATGCCATATGCTGAACTTTGTACATTTCCTGGATTGTCTCATTTGATTCTTCTAATTACTGTACTAGCTATTTTCCACCCCTCTTCATGGATTAGGAAACCAAAGCATCATGTTCAAAATCACATAGTAAGAAGGAATAGAACTTAGCTTTAAACCCATGATTTTCTAACTACAAAGCCCATATTCTTTTTCTTAGGCTCTACTTAATCCATACATTGACCAAGGACAGTAAAAGATAGGTTGGACATTATGGCAAAGGAAAAAAAAACCAGTCTTTTTATTTTCTTTCCTTAAACTCTTAGAGCTAATTTAAAACTTGGCTAAAGATATAGAAGTGATATGAAACAACAATATAATAATAGCTGGGTTTGGGCCTCTGAAAAAGTCAATTAATGGAAAAAAAAATGATGGAATTGGCCTGCCTCCTACTCTCATGGAGTGAGTACCCTTATTAAAGAATAACAACATTTTAAGTTATCATTTCGTGTAATCCAGAATTGTGAGGGGAGGTTATCTTTATGCAACATTACAATACTTTGATGTTTCCTTTCACTATGCCATTTTGGCTTCCTGTTATCAATATTTGCTATATTGTCTATCTCCCTCTGAGAGCTTCCTTCCAGATCAAAAAGAGATAGAGTAGCATGGATTATTACAGTATGTGCATCGCCCCTTCTCTGAGGCAGAAATATTTGCTTTTCTACTGTGAGGTCACTGGGAGACTAGCTCTGCACATAGAATTTCAAATATAGCCTTTGTACTCCATTTCTCCTGGCTCATTTACATATTCTCGCTGTATCACCTGTTTGCTTTGAGAGAACATATATTCAAGTATAACAGAAGTTTGCTGTTGCCCAGTGATGGTGCCTGAGGTATTTACAGTAGATGGAGAAGGATTTCTTATAAAATGTGTTCCTTTTCTTTTTTTACTGAAACGGATTTTGTAAACCAAGAGAAATTCTTGTTTGTTTGCTTTGCTTCACTTGATTCTTTGTTTTGCATCATCTCTTGTAATAATATTGTTTCTCTTTTTCTGTTCTTCCCACCCTTTGGGGGGGAAGCTTATTTTGTACTGTCTTGTCATACTTTATTGTTAAATTGCTTGTTTAATTGTGGATCTCCCCAACCAGACTGTAAACTCTGTCTTGTTCAGTACTGTCCGTTCAGCACAGAGTCAAGGGCTTGACACTCATCAACTAGCTGTAGAATGAATGTTAATTGAGTGGTTGGCTTGCTTCAGTGATTTCTTTACAGGATTACTAATAATTTCTCCTCAATGTTTCTTATGAACATGTGATATTTTTGCAATATAATAATCTAACTACTTAAAAACATTTTGCAAAGAATTTGCAAGAATAATAAGATACGTAATAAGATACATGAAGAATTTGGGGCAGGAAAGGAGCTCGCACATACACAAACATAGTCATTGGCTTCTCTTTTTTATTTTCCCCTGGTCTCAGAGAGTTTGAATCGTCTCCAGCTTGAATTTCCCTCTGCAGCTGCTCGCCCATGGGGACTCTGCAAGCTTCCAAAGCTGCATCCACGAAGGCTGCAGAGAGATTTTTGCCCACAGGGAAACCGAGGGGTAGTGCTGAATTTGGCTGCCAGGACCACTAGAACTTATTTAGATTTTAGCATTATAAACCAGACACTGCATGCAAACACAGAAAAATGAGAATTTAAGAGAAAGGATCAGTATAAAAGAAAACCTACTTTTCTCCTTTTGAACAAAGATGGATCATATTGAAGCTAAGTTTCTTTGTATGTTCAACTTTATTAACTTTTTATTTAGTTTTCTCTTTATATATTTCTATCTTTATTACAAGTCCCTCCTCCCTCATTTTTTGGTGGAAAAGTTTGCAGAAAACATAAAAATATGATTTGTTATAATTTTTTCTTCTTGCTCAGAAGTAATTATCTATCTATCTACCTACCTACTTATAATAAAAGACTTATATAGATGAGTTAGCATAATTTAAATCAAGTCCATTCTTCAAAGAACTATAATATGGGTCCAGAATTATAATATGGACCTTTTAAATTCAATTCAACACATTTATTGACCACTTTTTCTATGGGTAATGAAACATGAATATGTGATCCATATAAATACAATAAATATTTAAATGAAACTAAAAATGAGAGCATTTGTTCAAGCTGTACACACACAAAAATGAACACAACAAAATTGTAATCAGTGTATCTTTAAAACATTTTAAATAGAAAATTGAAACTATTTCACGGGAATCTCCCTTTTCTTTTTCTTCTTCTCTTATTTAGTGCTTATTAATTGTTATCTTCCTTTCAAAGTTTCTGGGCTGAGTCCATGAGTTGCCAACCCTGTGGGCCTGAAATACTTGGAAAGCAACTAGGATCTTAAAATTTCAAATAGAGTTTGGACCATTCATTTCCTTAGGCAAATGATTGCTCTTTTGTTGCCAAATCCACTTGTGATCTTTTGCATCTAGGATTATTCATATAAGAAGTCCTCAGGATTTTTTTTAATTAAAAAAAATTCCTGATGTATTATGATATTAACTTCCTGAAGATTTCTTGGGAGAGCCATCAGAAATAAAAGTAATAAGAAAGGTTAGACTTTCTCCATCTAAAAGACAACAAAGCAAACATTTGTTATTCTGAGAAAATGGAAGAAAGCTACAAATAGGAAAACTTTTGCTAATTATTATTACTTAGCATTTATGATTTCCATTTATTTGAGATATTTCAGGGGTAAAATAATCCAAAAGTTTAATAAGTGGAAAGTAGTGTCTTTGTAGAGATGCACAAATGGCTATCACGAGTTTCCAGGAATGTATCCATAATATGGTTCAATTAGTTGGCCTGTGCTTTAAGATTGTCTTATTCTATGCTTTTGTCTATCATTGCTAGGTTTACTTGGGTCAGATCAAACAGAAATATAAATTCTTGGCTCTGTTAGGACAGGACCATCCCTGGCTAAATAGAGTGGGAACTCAACAGACAAAGAAGTAACACTGGCCACACAATGATGCCTTTGTGGCTGAACTGAGAATAAATTGGTTGGAAGAGAATAACTGTAGTAATAAGATGTAAGAGCAAAGCTAGTTTAATGTGAAGAAATTAACCAGGGAAGAAGGAACTGCTTCTTCTATATTGTAATTGGAAGTCCATTGGATTTTTATTAGAAAACATTAGTTGAAAAATTCTTTAGTTTGTGGTTCAGAATCAGTCTGAGACATGAAGCACAGGGCTGAAAAGTTTTGATGGTGAGACCAAGATCTGAATTCCAGACCTGGATGGGGCATCATTGCAAAAGGCAGTTGGCAGCACTTGAGCATAAGGGCCTACTAGGCAGATTTCCAAAAACTTAGGGAGTGCTGCAAGAGATTTGGGAGGCTGAGGTAAATGCCTTGTTTAGAAACTATTGACTTAGACAAGCAATTTTTGTTGTGCATTTTAGACTCTGCAAACTTTAGAACGTATCCCAATTTTAACACATGTATTATATGCTCCTCTGATTGAATAAGTAACATTTTAATTTGGCTTAGGCTTTTAAAAAATTGGTTTGGCAATATATGTGATCATAGGCTAAAACTGAATCATTCTTTTAAAATAGCACCTTGAAAACATGTCATGTAAAACTAAAACAAAATCAGGTAGTTCTAACAACTGAATGTTGACTTTTAGAGATGGTTTTGACACCCAGTTCTATTTCTTTTTTTAATATTTTTGTTGCACTTAAAGATTTGCTTACTTTAGAATTCTAAGCAGCCCTAGCCCCAAGCAAACTTCACCTTCTAGATCTCTTCCTAACCATCTTGTTTTGTGCAGGAGACTTCTGGAGCATGTAAACAAATGTCCCTCCTTCATAGTTCCTAACCAATAGGCTTAGGGCTAGGTACACAGGAAATTCCAGTTTTCTTACCTTTTCTAACATACTGTTTTTAATGTAGAAATTGAAGTTATATTTTCCTTCTGCTAATCCAGAGTTATCCCTGGAAACTCATTTTTTATTCATATGCTAAACACACATTGATTGATCATGTGCAATGAGAGAAGCAATTTGATTGGCACAGGGTATACAAATATGAAACATCCTTTCTGTGCTCCTGGAACTCATTGTCAAGTGGGGGATGTAGACAATAAGTCAGGAGTCATAGTTCAATATGGTAAGTACTAGGCCAGATGTGTGCATTATGAACAGAAGAAAGAGTTCTATAATTTAGCCGAGGGAGGGAGATTAGACAAGAAGTCATGATGAAACCAGCTCTTAAAGGATAAGGAAATTAAAGGAAGGTGGAAAAGCCTGGGAAGGTATCTTAGGTCAGTAGTAGAGCACTGGCAAAGGAGCAGAGGTGAAGGGCTGGAGGGAGACTCTCTACACAGGGAAGCACAGTGGGGCAGGTGGTGCCTGAGATAGGTAAGAAAGTAGTCATCATTGTCATTCCAGTGTGGACTTTAAATGCTAAGGGGATTTGTAGGTGAGCACTGTAGCATTTTAAGCACATGAGTGAGGAGATATTTGCATTTTTAAAAGGATATTCAGTTAACTTTGTTTAGTATGTGTTGGTTGGAGCAGGGAAAGTTCTTTGAGAAGATTAGCAAGGAGATAAGCAGTAATTCAGCTGAGAGAGCCAAAGTACTTTCAATGAGCTGGAAATAAAGAGGTAGGTACAAGCATTTTTTAGAAAGAAGATGTCATTGGATTTGGTGGCTGATGCTACTATGGCAAGAGGATTTGAGATATGATAGTATTAAGATTTGTTTTGAGGTTTCTGGTTTGAGTAATTCAGCCACTAAGATAAGAATATATATATATATATATATATATATATATATATATATATGTAAAGACTTGGAGAACAAAATTGTGAAAATGCTGGATTTGAAGTTCAGGAGTTGTCCAGGAGGCAATTTACATAGAACATAGAAAAGACATGTGAGCTGGAAAAAGATGGGAGTCCTCAACAGAGAGGAGCCAGTCATAGAACCTTGAAAGGCTGAGGAAACTTAAGAGCAGGAAATACCATGTGGCTACTGGGGTACCTATTATATGATAATTCACTAGGAATGCAGCTTAAATTGCTAACCCCCTCAGAATAACAATCAAACAAACCAAAACTTTTAGCTGGTATTTAAATTTATTCTATTGTTAATTATGTTTACATGTCTTTACTCTATTTTTTGTTATTCTCACAATGAGGTGTCAGCTGATCTGTACTTTCCTGTTAATAATAGAACTATATCACTGAATTAGCTTAATGGCTCTCTTCATTGCTAACCAACATTGACTTTTAAAATTTACTTATGTTTAAAAATTATCATTGTGTCTTTTATTCATTGTCTGATGTAAGTTTTTTTTCTGCCCCTGTTAAAATGTGAGCATTTGCCACTGTTTATTGCAGCATTTTTCATATTAATAACAAACTCAAAGTCCATCAACTGGTAAATGGAGAAAGAAAATGTGGGAGATATGCACATTTATATATACACATACAGATGTATGTATATACATTATGGTTTAGATATGAAGTGTCCCTCAAAAGTTCATATATGAGACAATGAAAAAAAGTTTTTGGAAGTGAAATAATTGGGTTATGAGAGCATTAACCTAATCAGTGCATTAATCGAGTTGAATGGATTAACTGTATATAACTGTAAGCAGGTAGGGTGTAGCTGGAGGAGATGGGTCACAGGAGGCATGCAAATGTATATGTTTTGTCCCTGGTGAGCACAGCTCTCTCTGCTTTCTGATTGTCATGTCCTAAGCTGTTTTCCTCTGCCATGCCCTTCCACCTTGATGTTCTGCCTTACCTTAAGCTGAGACCAATGGAATTCACCTTTTGTCAATGGAGGCCTCTGAAACTTTAAGTGCCAAGTAAACTTTTCCTCCTCTACTTTGTTTGTGACAGGTCTTTTGATCACAGCAGTGAAAAAAACCAACTAAAACAATATATAATGGAAATATATATGTATATAATGAAAATATGTGTAGTTACAAATATATATGTATGTACATACATATATATGTATATAGAAACATATATATAATTAAGATATGTACATACAAATATATATAACAGAAATGCATATATAAATGGAAATATATATATATATATATATATATATATATATATATATATATGTATATATATGATAGAAAATTGTTCTGCCTCAAAAAGAAAGAATGTTATCATTTGCTTACATGGAAGAATCTGGATGATATTATGGTAAGTGAAGCATGTTAGACACAGAAAGTTAAAATTTTATGTTCTCAACATGTGGAATCTAAAGTAGTAAAACTTACAGAAGGGGCTGGGGTTGTGGCTCAGAGGTAGAGCGCTCGCCTAGCATGTGTGAGGCGCTGGGTTTGATCCTCAGCACCACATAAATATAAAATAAAGATCTTGTGTCCACCTATAACTAAAAAATAAATATTTTAAAAAACTTATAGAAGCAGAAAAGTAGAATGGTGGTGTTTGGGGGCCAGAGAAAATGGGAGATATTTGTTAAAGTTTACAAAGTTAAAGGGTTCCAAGTTTCAGTGACATAGGGTGAATGAATTCTGGGGATCTAATGTACAACACTGACAGTAGTTAATTCTGTATTGTACTGAAAATTATGAAGATATAGATCCTAAGTGTTCTCACCACACACAAAGAAGAAAATGGTGGCCATTTCACAATGTGTACACAATATATATCTCAAAACATCAAATTGTCACTTTAAATACCCACCATTTTTGACAGTTATATCTCAGTAAAGCTGATAAAAAAAAAAAAAAGAAATGTGAGCATTGGAATGTAACAAAGATCCAGGTTGATGCTCAAGGTAATTGATGACTTTGTTTCCAGCAAGAAATGTCGGATGAGTGCTTGTATTTTTCATTTCCTTCTTACATTTGCAGGATCCAGGGATTCAATGGTATAGGCCTTTGAAGCACTGGAGAATGCCAGGACCTTCAATTGTACCAGAAAGGAGAGGAGACAATGAGAGCACATGGAATAGTTTTGGGGTGAGAAGAGCCCTTGCATTCAGCTGGAGGTGAAGGCAGAACATGAGACTACAACTTTCTCCCATTGTGCTGTTTTTTTTTTTTGTTTGTTTGTTTTTTTTGCTTTGCTTTCTTTACATTCTTCTACAACTTTAGACAGTACTTGGGTCAACCACTTTTGATGCCAGTGCTTTGCTTCTGTTTCTTATTGTTACTTGCTTTTTTTTTTTCCCTACAGAGCCCCCATCCTGTCTCTAGTGACACATTTTCCTGGTTCTGTGAAATATGCTGTGTCCCTTTGACTCACGCAGCATTATGCTGCAGGGTTTCACCTCTCCAGGCCGTGTCTACATAAGTGCCACATCTGAATTGCTATTGGCGGGTGGCCCACTCCAAAAATTAAAGATGCAGACCAAAGGGCCTTGAGCTTCCTTCAAGATCACTTTCAGAAGAATGGTATTTGTTTGCTTTCTTAGATGAAAATGATCCAGCGCAAGTCTCCATTTAGTAAGGCAAAGGCTTTGGTTAAATTTCTCTACTTATAATAAATGGTTTGCATGAGCAGTTGTCTCTAGAAACTTGCCTTGTTTTCTCATAGGATCAAAGGTGGTCATCTCCAGGAATGAGAAGTTTAGGAAGTATCAACCCAGATGCTGCCAGATGGTGTATGCCTAACCTAATTGCACTGCTTTTCAGCCATGCAAAGGGTACTGGGTTGTCTCTTTCATTCTTGGCTACTTTGCTCCCAGGGAAGAGAGAAGATTTTTTTTTTCCTAATCTTGTCTTTTGATCCTAATATTTATCTGAGTCAATTCAACATAATAGGTGGAGCATCTAGTGTGTTTAAGATACTATGCCATGTGCCAGAGATAATAACCAAAAAGGATGGCTTTTCCTGTTTTAGAGGGGCTTACCATTTCATGAAGGATGTAGCTATTTATATATATGTTGAAAGGGTGAACATTTTGAGTCTTTGCTTTGCCTTTTTATTGGATTCATTCTGGGAGCCTGTTCAGTGTTACCCAGTGGAAAGTACTAGTTCATTTCACATTTTCATTGCAGGGAGACCTCTCTGGTCACTTTTTCTAAAATTGCATCCTCCTGTCCCTTTTCCCAGCTAAACTTGTCTTTTTATAATTTATCATTGTCTAACACAGCATATATTGTAGTTATTGTACTATTATTTGTCTTTTCCTATGGTTTGAAGTCAAGCTTTGCTCATCCCTATATCCCTAGAGTCTCAGTAAATATTTGTTGAATGAATGAATGATTACATGCATGCACTCATTCTTTCTGCAAATACCTTGCACTTGGTATGAGATGGTGAATAGAATTCCCTAAATTACTAAACAAAACTAAATAAGGTGATACTGACCTCATGTAGTTTATATTTGCTGGGAGAAATTGACATTAATTAGTCACATAAACATACAATTACAAATCCTATTTATATATTCTGTCAACATCTAAGTAGTCAACATATAAGTAGTCAACATCTACCCATGACTCACCATGACACTGTGACCTTCAACTTGTCTAAATCTGTCTTTTAACCTGCAAGGTAGAAAGATTTAGCATCACCAGATTTGTGAATACAGTAAAACTGAACACTTTTTGGCCATGTTTAAGAATAATATAATACTATACTGCCCTCTTCCAGTCTGTCTAGTATCTGAAAAATTAATTTGACAAGAAAAGCTAACATCCTACATTTGTAATGGCATCTTCTTACCTGTCTAGAGTATTTATCCAGTAGGATACTGACCAAATTAACGTGTTTAGAATGTGTGTGACTGCAGATTTATTTTGAGTTAATTTGTTTTCAGAGTAATCTCTTATTTCAACAAATGAAGTTTGAGAACTTTCAGTGCTTTAACAATGGTGTCCAATTTTTTAATATTAATTTTGAATATTCCAAGCCTGTTGTGCTTTATTGGTTTTTAAGTAAAATACAAGCCAATCTGAACTTGTTTTAGTTTCACATGTTATGCATGTGTTTTGTTTAAAGAAGCATTTTTTTTACATTAATTTGGCCTTATTATTTTAAAGGTGAATATCACTTCTCTAATTTAAGATTGAGTTTTTAGGGGCAGATACAATATTAACTTTGTGTGATTGTTTAAAAAGTATGTCAATCAGCAACTGCTCATGTTCCTCTTACATTCATTTGCCAAGTGGTATAATGTTTGTTTGAAAGTTTCATCCATGACTAACCTCAGTACCGTCACACTGCTCCATTTTGTCCAATCCTTACAATAAGCAATCTTCCAAGTGCTAGTTGGTAAATAAAGTTGTCATATATATTGACAGTAATACCTAAACTATCATGGCCCACAGTCCCGCCTCCTTTACCCAAATTTTAGGATTGCAGAATTAGCGTAGCACATTTTTTTTTTAAAGATCTAAATACATACCAGCTGCAGTCTTTTAAAGTCTCATATCATTTTGTTAGCACAATGCCTGCCTACGTGAGCAAAAACATGGGAACTGCATCCTAATGCCGTTGACAAGATTTTTTATTTTCATGATTACTTCTCTGCCTTTTTTTATTTTGCCTGCAGGCAAAGGTTGGCATACATGTCAAGAGAATGTTCTCCAGCTGGGGCCTGCAGTACAGAGAATTGTATATACCAGAGGGCTCATGGGACTCTAGGCAGATTATTATGGTAATATTGGAGGCTGTTGTCCTCTCCCTCCCACAGCTGGGCCGCCTCTCTCATTGTAAGTATTGAAGCAATATGTTTTGCAAATTATACGTTGGGAACAACAGGGACCCAGTAAAGTGAGGAAAAAGAGAAACATTGCAAAATGTTGCCTTTAATATTATATTTTTCTTGTTCATCAAGCAAAATAAATTAAAGCTTTAATTTTTTTAAATTAAATGAGGATCATATATTGAAAAAAGAGCTATAAGAGTAAAAACTTAATATTGATTTTATTGAGTGAGAGTTTTAAGAAAATATCGTTACAGAGAAATTAGACAGTAGCCTGATTCAAGAGAATCATGGTAAGATTACATAATAGCCTTTATTATGGATTTCAAAAATCCTTTTGAGTCCAATGAAGCTGGGTTAGCAAAAATTGCACAAAAAATATCATTTTAATTAGTGCTAATGTGATCTCGTCATGGTCCAGCTGTTTCACGAAGGATGAAAATGCGTGTTACTTTATTAGTAATGCGTCTTAGAAAAAAATGTCACTTTGGATTTCAAACATTTGTTATTAAAGTACATTTTAACAGAATAGCAGAACAACATGATTGATTTAGCCAAATGAGGCATTAGTGAAATTCAAGCAAAAAGGCTTAAAAGCCTTTTTAATTGAGGAAGAAATGTTTTCCTTCTGCCTGGTCTTCTTTCTGGAAACATTAATAACAAAACGAGAGTTATCTTTCTATTTTAGATTTTGAAAACATATCATGTAAGAAAGAGTCAAAATGTCAAGAATGCACAAATTATCACTCTTCCCTTATAGAGCACAAAGTTTCCTCCCCAAATCAAAGTTGTAGGCTAATTTTAACAAATGCTGCACTGCTTCAATTCTCAGTAATGAATTTAAATTTATTCATTAGCAAACATTTTCATGACTCTCTCGACAGAATCTCCCCAATTCGTTCTTTTGGATACAGCTTTCTTTATTTTAGCCAGTTTTAACTTCTTCAACTCAGATATGAAATCTTACAACCTTAGAAAGAGTACTACATTCTGATTTAACAACTTAGGAGCAAGGCTCAAATCCTTTCCTGAAATTCTTATTTGGTCTAGCAAGATTGAGTCTTCTCACATGAGACAATAACATTAAGTACAGCGCATTTATTTGTAATACATCTTCTATTCCTTTGCCACAAACCTATAAAACAGCTCACCATGAGCAATCCTGTGCCAGACTAATATATTTATCTACTCTATTTATTTGATATCATGCCAATATATTTTAGCTTGCTATTGATAGGGATGTTCACATACAATTTACTCCCCTCAGCTAGATATTCATTTAGGAGGAATTTAGTAAATAGAAGCCTTGTAGGAAGTGGCATTGAGCATAAATGCCAGCCTCTATGATCTTTTACTGAGTTATAGCTATCATTTGGAAGCAGTAGTAGAAAGGGGGAGAAAGCAAGCAATTTTCTATTGTTTTTTCAGCATTGTTTCTCATTATTCCAATCATTGTCTCAGTGTTTAGTAAAAAAGAACAGAAGTACTCAACTTGATTGATGCTCTCAGGGAACTTATTTGTCTGTTTCATGTCTCCACTGTGAGCCGGGCACAGTGGCGCACGCCTGTAATCCCAGTGGCTTGAGAGGCTGAGACAGGAGAATTTTGAGTTCAGAGCTGGCCTCAGCAACAGCGAGATGCTAAGCAACTCAGTGAGATCCTGTCTCTAATATAATACAAAAAATAGAGTTGGGGATGTGGCTTAGTGGTCAAATACCCCTGAGTTCAATACCCGGTATCAAAAACAACAACAAAAAAAGGGACTCCACTATGAGATGTAGAGCAGCTCTGTTTTATTGTACTTTTAACTCTTCTTGTGACATGGACTCAAACAAGTCTTTTCCTTTGAAAGTCTCCAAGGCTAAACAGAAGGCAACTTTTAATTTTATAAATAAGACCTTTTCTCAAAGATTCATTCCTGTGAGAAACTTACTTGGAAAGACAATTTTCTAAGAAACCCATTGAAGCTGTTAAGTAACTAGTCATTTTGAATAGAGGCCAAGAAAATACATGAATTTTCTGCTCATAATATCACATTATAGGAAGTGGTGGCAATTGATATGGAGGGTTCTTGGGATTTTATTGGTGAGAGAATGTAGACACACTGAAGCCATGAGAAAGGAGTAGAGACTTGCTCCCCAATGTCTTCGAGTTGTGCTTATTCTCCTATTGCAACACCCAGCATGTACTCCACTGATCATAAGTGGGTGAAATAATATTCTACATTAGATATACTCTTCTTATTTTACTTTGAATTTTAAGTAACATTGAAACAGGCTTTTTGGGATTGGCTGACTTCACTTAGCATTATCTTCTCCAACGCCATCCATGTACCTGCAAATGCCATGGTTTTGTTCTTTTTTAATGCCGAGTAAAATTCCATTGTGTATATATGCTACATTTTTTTTATCCATTCATCCACTGAAGGACATCTAGGTTGGCTCCACAATTTAGCTATTGTGAATTGTGCTGCTATAAACATTGATGTGATATAAGGAAGTTGACTCATAGTGGGATACTCATAGTGGGATTGGGAGGGAGAGCTTGGGAAGAATAGATGAATTCTAGATAGGAAAGAGGGGTGGGAGAGAAAGGGAGGGGGCAGGGGATTAGCAAGGCTGGTGGAATGTGATGGACATCATTATACAAAGTACATGTATGAAGACTTGAATTGGGTGTCAACATACTTTATATACAAACAGAGACACAAAAATTGTGGTATATATGTGTATTAAGAATTGTAATGCAAAAAAAAAAAAAGAATAGTGTTACCTTAGATTAGGTAGAGGGAAGTGAAAGGAGGGGAAGCCAGGGGATGTGTGGATAAGGAAGATAGTAGAATGAAACAGATATTATTACTTTATATATGTATGTGACTGTATGACCAATGTGATTCCACAGTATGTACACTCAGAAAAATGAGAAATTATATCCCATCTATGTATGATATATCAAAGTATATAAGTGCATTCTACTGTCATGTATAACTAATTAAAACAAATAAAAAACACAAACAAAAAACAAACAAACAAAAGAAACATGCTTTTTGGTGATTTTTTTAATGTATTAGAAATACAGGTATGTGTCTGCTTGCCAGTGTTTTAGCTAACTTTTCATTGCCATAGCCAAAATACCTGACAAGAACAACTTAGAGAAGACAAGGTTAATTTAGGGCTCATGGTTTCAGTGGTCACAGTCCATAGATAGCTGACTCTATTGCTCTGGGCCCAAGGTGAGGCAGCATATCATGGAGGGAGGGCTCAGGAGAGGAAAGCTGCTCAGATCATGGTGGAGTCAGGAAAGAGAGAGAGAAAGTGGGGAGGGAGGGAAAGAGGGAAAGAGAGAAAGGTAAAGGGCCACTGGGAAGATGCACCCTTTCAGAATATGCCCCTAGTGACCCACGTCCTCCAACCAAGCCCCACCTGCCTACAGTTACTATCCAGTCATTCAGTTCATTCAAACTAGGATGGACTGCTTAAGTTACAGTTTCATAATCCAATCATTTCACCTTTGAATATTTTTGCATTAACAGGAACTTTTGGGAGACACCTCATATCCAAACTATAACATCTGTCTACTACTCTGTACCTACTAGGAGCAAAGAAAACAAGGACCAGCAATGGCTACAGAATATTTCCTCTCTTTCCTTCATTGCTTAGAGATACATATGAATAAAGATAGGTCTGGACTGAACTTTGGATTTCCGTTATACTGATGACAGGAACTCCATAATTCCAAGGCAATATTCAGAGCTTAGATGACAGTAAAGGGGGTCATAGTAGCTCTCGGTACTAACAAAGGGATCTAGTAACTTCATGGCCACCCCCAAAATACCTGGTGGCTTTTAGGAATAACATTTAGGGGATACTCACAAATTTCAGTATGTTCATGTTTATCTTTATTGAATGACTATGTACAAAAAGGTGGTATTGTAGGGATTCAGATGGAGTTGAAGTTATAGTTTCTGCCCTCAGAACAGCTTACACTTTTGTTAAGAAGACAAATATTCATGAAGGACAAAGTGCAAGCTAAAATTGCAGGGTTCTGAGTGATACAAATATCAAGAATTGCAGGACAACAGAATGATCATCATGAACAGAGATATTCATCTCATAATTTAGAAGGCAACTTAGTCATGTTGTTTAATGGGCACATTCTCCAAGAATATTATTTCTGTAGTAATATTGTAACAAGTGAAGATGGGCTGAAGACTGATTTTCCAGGCCTATGAAATAACAAACAACTCACTTGTATTGGCTTTCTTGGAGAGAGAGAGAGAGAGAGAGAGAGAGAGAGAGAGAGAGAGAGAGAGAGAGAAAGAGAGCAAGCGCATGCAATGTTCAAAATGTGTTTTCCTGAGCATACTTACTAAAAGTGCACCTCACCATAATTTTTTGTGTCAGAATCTCTGTAAGTAGAGCTTAGAGAATCTGCATTTTTAAATAATATCTCTAGGGATATTTATGTACAGTAAAGTTTGCAGTCTACCAGTAAAGAATTATCACAATGCAAACAGATTTTGCATTTAATTTAAGAGAAAATAAGATGAGCCAATAGGCAATCAAATATAGAAATATCAGATTAGGCTAGAGATCTAGCTCAGTGTAAAGAGCTTGGCTAGCACTGGATTTAATCCAAGAAAATAAAGAAAGGAGAGAGAGAGAGAGAGAGAGAGAGAGAGAGAGAGAGAGAGAGAGAGAGAGAGAGAGAGAGCGCACACACACACACACACACACACACACACACACACACAAGCAAGCACCTATGACATTCAGGCTAATATACTCAAAGCATTATAGCATTATTAGATTCCAGGTATAGTACTAGGCTCTTTTATACCTATTGTTCTTTTTAGTTTTCATAATATGGCTAGAGGTTTAGGGGTTTTATGTTGTCATTTATGCAGATGGGCAAACAAACTCAAAGATGTTTATGACCATGTGGTGATCACCCAGGAATTAAGTGACATAGGTAAGATTGCCCCAGTTTCTCTCTGCTGCCCAGTGGGATCTTCATGTAGCTTCCTTATTAAGCAGCTGTAAGACCTCAGAGAATCAAGTTCTTTTTCCCATTAACATATGGAGTATCTAATCAGGGAGAAAACTCTATCAATGTTAACATTGCACAATACCCTCAAATTCCTCCTTAGGCACTGGCATTGTTACTGTAGCTGTGTGAAGGTTGAGCAGATGTGTGTCAACAGATACAGGTAGAGAAAGTTTATACCATGTTGAAGACATTGAAACTGTACATTTAGTTTATGAAACTATGGGAAACCTGAAGAGTAGCATAAGGATTGCAGTAGGGTTTGTGCATGAGGGATGATGTCAATACCACCCCTTCAACCTTTCCAGATTCTACCAATAAAGCATTAATTTGCAATACAGCATCTGGATAGGGACAGCAGCTCTGGAATCAAATTACCTGAGTATAGATCTGCCTTCTGTCATTAAGAGATTTGTGATATCAGGTGAGTTGTTTATATTGCCTGAATCTTAGTTTCCCCATCTGTAAAATGGGAATAACAGTGGAGACATCCTTGCAGGGTTGTTATGAAGATTAAACAAGAACTTTCAGGAAGAACTCTTTGGACAATGCATAGCACACGTTAGCATGTTCCATAAATGTTTGAGTGTTCAACAAAAGTGAAGCTCAGTGGCTCAACACAGTGGGCCCTCAGGGTGCTGGTTGAGTAGAAGGCTCTACCAGTCTTATGTAGGAGGATCATTTCAATCGTTTTAGTGCCTGAGCGTGGATTGCCCCATCTGACTGGTACCTCTTTTCTTGGTCTTCACCCACCCTCTCACCTTGTGCTTGTGTTTTGCTTTAGGACACCCACATGCTAGGCCCACCACTTTGTCTTCTGCTTTTTGGTTGTGTTTGCCACTCCACGCCCCCACTCCATCCCCCACTCCCCCATCCCATCTCTCCTCCCTCCCCCACCCCACCTTGCACCCAGGCACACTGCTTTTCTCTTGAAAGGGAAGGGGTCCTCCTTTAACTGGCAATCTTTCAAAACAAAGATGATTTTGACTAATTCAGCTTAAGTAATTAAATCAGCAGTAACTTGGAGGCAAAATTCATGGTCAAACAGTTAATTTTTTTCCTTTTGAAAACTGGAAACTTGAGAAAAGTTGCTCAGGATTTGGGTGTTCATCAGAATTCACCAGAGGAGGCTTCTCAAACTACCCTGATTCCTAACACTTCTGACTTCTTCCCCCCTCCCTATCTCCACCTTTGCAGAGAACCAGCACTTAAAAAATAACATGTAGAAATGATGGGATGTGTGTATATATACATGCATTTTTAAAATAGTTCCAATTCTTCCCATAAATTCTTGAAAAATGATGAAATAATTTTTAAAACAGCTCTGAGTTTAGCTTTGTGTCACTGGCTATTGCTATGTCAGGAAGAATTAGGACTAGACTATCTTAACACTTAGAATTATGTTTTGAAGTTGGTAACCAATATTTAATATATTTGGGTTATTTTTTTTTCTGTGACTACTATGGTTAAAGGAAAAAAAAATGGTGTTTTGTTCTTCTACCTTCATGGCAATTCTGGGTATAGTCAGCATGGGATAAAATAAAGAAGATTTCTAACTGCTCCAGCATTCTGTTTATATGTGCTCTATGGAAAGGTTTCTTGAGGGTCTTTTATTTGCTGATTCTTTATCAATTTTATTTCTTTATGTATTATGTGGCACATTTTATTTCTTTATGTATTATTATTGTTTATTTCTCTATCACTACTCAAGACAGTATTGCATTTTTATTTGTTAGATTTTCTTTCTTCTCTCTTGTCTAGCATGAGGCACATCAAAATTTAAATATTTATGGTCGGGACCATTTTAAGAGGTATTTTTCTTTTCCTTCTAACCACTTCTAATAGGAGACATTATAACAGAACAATATGAGAAAGTTAAGATAATATTTGTCTTTATTGGTGTTTTCATGCTGTTTTAGAGTTGATTTATATCATTATTTAATGCCAAAATGTGAGACCTGATGAAATAATAATGCAAAATGCTCTATGCTTGCGTGGTTTTTATTGTGTCAATTTGTATTGAAAATACATAAAATATTTAAAAAATAATAATGCAAAAATTAATTAGGTCTGATGAACACTGGGGTTTCCATCCTGACAGTCTTGAATAACTGTGTTTTGGTTCTGAGGAGAGCACACCATTGATTTGGAAGAAATGAAGACTTGGGTGAAGAAAGACTAAAATATCAACTGTCACCCTGGCCCCCAAGTGTTTTAATTTGCTTCAAGAACCCCACAGAGGTCTTATGGGTTGTCAAAGTAGTTGTTAGTAGTTAAAGATTCATCAATGAATATTCATTGCAGGCAATTTACCAAGTGGTTTTCACCTGCATCATCCAATAGAATCTCCACCCAACTCTGAAGGTGAAACTGACCCTCACCTTGAAGTGACTGACCATGAACCCCACTTCTAATTAATAGCAGAGCTGAGCCAGTTTCCACATTACAAAATGTCTCCTTCCACTGGGTAACAGGGTCTCACATTAATGCGTTCTGCAAAGTGGTGTCTCTGCGCTCATTGACAGATGATCAGATCAAGCTGGGTGAGGTTGGGAATCTGACCCAATGCCTCACAGTCTGTGGTAGCAGGATTGGAATTGAGCCATGCCTGATCCAATGATTTGCATTAAATCTCCATACTGCCTCAGTGTCCAATACTGGCTCTGTAAAAAACCCTCAGGATGTTTTTACCCATGTTTAATTCTTCCAGTCAGCCATTACATGCCAACATTTTTCAGATCAACAGTTAAGAATTATTAAAGGCATGTGAGATAGCTCCTCTCTTTTCATATGGGTTAAAAAGGACCCAGACTTGGGATATTTTGTAAATTTATTTTTGCCTATTAAAGATGCTAGAGAAGTTTTACAAGATCTACAGAGCAAGGCATGTATGTTAGTGAGCATTTGTGATGGTAGGCTGTCTTAGCTAAGGCAAAAGAAAGAGACTTAGGTTATGAAGGAAGAATGCAAATTAGTAATTACCACCATTTATCCTGTTTCTGCAGGGTACAGTCTAGGGATGATGAAAAGATAAATGAAGAATGCAAGAAAAAAATTCTCGTCATTGCGATATTTGTAATATAGCTGAGTAGACCAAATCTACATGTGTGTTAACTATATGTGTCCTGAACCGCAAGAGAAATCCTGCTCTTGATTTGGACACTTCATACTGGCCATCTCCTTGGTAAAACTGTAGCTCCATGACTACATCAAACATCTAGAATTGGGGAATTTTAAATAACCAGAAAATGCTTCCAGCCAAAATAAAATAACAGGGATCAGATTCACTCTCCCACCTGAAGCCAAATAAACCAGATTAAACATTTGAGACAACAAGGAACAGTGATCCCTGAGAAACAGGAAACAAATTAGGTGAGCTCTATGATTGCTCCAGCTAGCTTTACAGAGAGGTTTTCCAGGCCATGACTCAGAAAAGAGGAACCCTTGTTTTAACTGGCAAATTCCCTTGAATTGAGGGGACAGAGCTGAGTATGGGAAGATCAAGACCACTGGAGTTCACCCATAAAGTACTTGAGGAAGCACCCCAGAGATCTGCAGAGTCCTCCCTGAGTATTCCGCTGAGGGCTGACCTTGCAATGAGAAGAAACTACAACAACTAAGGAAACGACCTCTAAAAGGATTAGAAAGAAAAATGACTAGAACCCACACAAGGCTCAGAATAGTGCCTCTTCCCACTAGTCAGACTGGAGGACATTATATATTATGGAACCTTGGGCATATTATTCAGAAAGGATTTACCTTGGTGGTGGGAATAATTAGCTCACACTAAACAAAGCTCTGATACCAACTTAAAAAATATTAAAAGCAAGACCTGAAAAGGCCAGACTATTTGCAGGGGTCTTAACTGTGTTCCAGAGAACAAAGCTCAAGAGTATTTTGTATTTATTGGAAGACAAAATATGCAGCATCCTACTAAGGAAAATTCATGATGTCTGGCATCCAGTCAAAGGGCACAGGCATGCAAAGGAACAGAAAAATATTACCATTAATGAGAAGAAAAACCAATAAATCAACACCAACCAGAACTCACACAAATGTTAGACTAACAGACAAGGATGCTAAAATAATTTCTATAACTATATTTCATATGTTCAAAAAGTAAAGTGGGGACATAGAATATATTTTTAAAAGATTCAAATTGAGCTTTTGGAGATGAAAACTACAACATATAAAATTTAAAAAGTACTGGAGTGGATTAATAACAGATTAATCATTGCAAAAAAAGATTAATAAGGCCATAAAATAAAAAATTATAAAAAGTGGAAAATTAATTTTAAGAAAAGAGTATTAGGGACCTAGAGACAAGTTGCAGTGGTCTAATCTATATGCAACTGCAATTTCTAAACGAGAAAAGGAGTGGGATGTAAGAAGTTCTGGAAGAGATAGGGCCAATTTTTTCCCCAAAATTTGTTATAAACTATAAACCTCACAAATCTGTTAAGCTCAAGATACAAATCCCAAGCATAAGAAACGTGAAGAAAATCACACCAAGATACATTATAATCAAGTTGCTTTAAAACATAGAACAAATAGTGTTAAAGAAAAACTCGAAAATTCACCTAGAGAACAGTTCTGTGACATATAGAAAAAGAAAGATCAAAATTGCGACATGGTTTTCTTGAGAAATAAAGCAAATAAGGAGACTATGGAGTCACATCTTTAAATTTCTGGAAAGAAAACTTTGTCCACCTAGAATTCGATACCCAGTGAAAATTACTTTTAGGATAGAAAAGCTTTTTCAGACATGAAAGCACTGAAAGAAATCATCACCAAGAGGCTTCTACTACAAGAAATGTTAAAAGAGGTTCTTCATGTGGAAGAAAACCAATACCAGATGAACTGACAGGGTAGAAAGAAGAGAAATGGAAATACTCTTATAAAAGTGCTTTTTAACTGCATTATGCACCATAGTTCTTATACCAGTGCTGCAAAGAAGAAACTGAACCTCACAGTGTAATGATTAACCATAGGCCACATAGCTAGTTGATAGAACAATAATCAGTGAATTAGAAAACAGAAAAAGCAATAAAGAAAACCAGTGAAACTAAATCTGTATCTTAATAAGATCAATGGAGTCAACAAACCTGTAAAAGAAAAAGAAATGTATAACTAATAGCAGAAATGATAACAAGTACATCACTATAGATGCCACAGATATTAAAAAGACAAAGGAATAATTAAGAATAATTTTAGTCTAATCTACAACTTGGAGAAAATGGACTTAATTTTTACAGACTATTAAATCTTACTTATTTAGATAACCTGAATAGCCCTATATATACTCAAGAAATTGAATTTGTTCACATGATGCCATTGGTGAATTCTACCAAACATCAGGTTCACATGATGCCGTTGGTGAATTCTACATTTAACGTAGAAATAATATCATCAGATGAATTGATACAATATGCAAGGTAATACATGGATCTCAAAATAATTTTGCTAGTGAAAGAAGCTTAACAGAGTTCATGTGGTCTGATTCCATGTAGTACCTATACTGTACAATTCCAGTGTTTTTAACTTTAGAAATTTCAAACATGCAGTAATAGAAATTAGTTCAGTGGTTGCTTGGTGAGAAGAGGATTGCAGGATTATATCAGGGCATAAAGAATCAGGTATAACTAACTTGACTGTAGTTATGGTTGCATGGTTATATCAAACACCCAATTTAAAACTTAAAATATGTACACTCTGTTGTATACCAGTTATATGTCCCCCAAAATAAAACAAAATGGAAGGATAAGTCTAAAAAGTAACAAAGAGGGCTGGGGATATGGCTCAAGCGGTAGCGCGCTTGCTTAGCATGCACGCTGCGCTGGGTTCGATCCTCAGCACCATATAAAAATAAAGATGTTGTGTCCGCCAAAAACTAAAAAATAAATATTAAAAAATTCTCTCTCTCTCTTTCTCTCTCTCAAAATTTTTTTTTCCAAATTACAAAGAGTAATTTGAAAAAAAAAATCATGAAAATTACATGATCAGCATAACTCTACAAAGTAAAAATACATTCTTGTTTCTCCTCTGGAACATCTTCTTCCTTCTTCAGATTCCTTTTTGCTTTGCTTTTCATTTACAAAATTTCTTTAATGATCTCCAGTGTCCTGGTTTTGTATGAGGGCCTCTAGATATGTGATATTTGCCTTTTCTTTAATTTCTGCTTTTGGGATTCTTGTTGATAATGATTATTCCCTCTTTCACTTCTAGAAATGGATTAAACCTGGCCAAGATTTGCTTTTCTCTCTCTCTTTTATCCTTTTTATTTCATCTCTTTTTAAAAAAAATTTAAGATGCACAGATTGTTGAAAAAGTCACCAGTGAAATATTTATATTATGAACTTCTAGATTTTTAGTCACATCCAAATGTTTGAGTGTATGTATTATATAGGGTGTATTCAATATATACTCATTATTAAAGTCATTGATCATATTAATTAGCAGATGGAGGTCAAGAACTCTACATACATTTCCTTAGGGGAAGAAAGACCAATGAGAAAGCATGTAGAAATATAGATTGGTTTGAGAAAGCTTTAAAGGTATGCAGGAAAATAAATATTATAGTTTTTTATCAAAGTGAAAAGTATAATATAAAGAGATTATTCTCAAACATGGTTACATTTTTAAATAGATTAGAAGACTTTTAAAACACACCTTCACATGACTTTTTAAAACACTTTCCCATGACATGGGCCCCAACCATGCCAATAGACTCAGCATCTTTGGGAAATGGGTCTTTGTGTTAGTATTTTAAAAAATTTCCCTAGACAATTCTAATCGCTGTCACAAGAACTGTGGGCATAGTGCTAAGATCCTGAGTGTTAGAATAGAAAGACTGTCCTCTGCCACCCACGACCTTGGGTGCTGTATTACAGCTAATGCTTGACTTTGACGGCACATTGGAGTCATCTGATGCTTGGGTACTACCTCAAAGATTCTTATTTCAGTTGTCTGTGGAACAGCCTGGGCATGGAGCTATTTTAAGTATGTTCTGGTAATTCTAATGTGCAGTCAACTTTATGAACCACTGTTCTAAGATGGGCTTCCTTGTCTAATATGGGGAAAATACTTTGTACTTTTGTTTTTTGATCATGATTTAATTAAATAATATGTGAATCATTAATAGAGCTGTTAGGCTTATGGTAAACAGTTAATAAATAGTAGTCATGACTTTCAGCTCTGGGTTAGGGAGATCTATACAAGCGCACTCCAAAATCAGGAAAGTTTTGCCAAACTGCAAAAAGTAAGAGCTCATCTATACTTTAGAAAGTCTAAACTCACAAAGCACTGTATGATGGGATATTTTAAAAGCAGAATAGGGGGCTAAGGTATAATGAGGTTTTGCTACAGTTTCAGAATAAATGTTATTCCCTTTGAAGAAAATATTTATCTTCTGAGAAAAGTATTGGCTTGAGATGCTATGAATATGAGGACTGAGGACTCTGGTGGACTTGTATTCAATCGCCGCTTCGTTTAGGAGGTGGTTGAAATGGGATAGTTGGTGAGGAAAAACTCAAGTTTTAAAAAAAATAAGTCCTTCTGTTGGTGAATGATTTAAATTTGGCTATCGATAGCGATGTTATTCTATTGTAAAGCAAAGGTCACTAAAAGCTAGGAAGATAAATGGTGTCTCATAAGCCCCCAAACTTGAGCACATAAATAAAAGCCAGTGCCAAGTCTCCCCGGGACTGACTCAGGTTGGCTGCTCTCAAAGTGCTGCAGTATACATAGCCATATGCTATTAGTCATGGACTATTATTGTCATCCTTTATGGACCCAGGCCTTTAGACCACCAAATAAGTTCCTTTCCCTCCACGTCGGTCACCTCTGCCTTTCCTACAGGCAAAGTCCTATCTTCTCCAGGAATGGATATGGTGACACTCCCGAGATCAACATCTCCCTTCAACGAGGTCCTACCGTTTCCACTACCTCTTTCCATTCAGCTATGAATCCATCAATGAAAGGATCCACGGATGAGGTCAGAGCCCTCATGATCCAGTCACTCCCCCCAAACCCTACCTCAGAACATTACTGCATTGGGGACCAAACCTTCAACACAAAAGGCACTGGGGGACAGTCCAGATCATACCATCCCAGGTAACTAATGAGAAAACGGAGGATTCGAGATAGTAAATAATTTGGCCCAGAGTGCATAACTAGTAAGTGGAGTACTGTTGTTTATACCTGGATCTGATTTCAAAGCTCATGTTTTTTGTTTCCTAGTGTTATCACACTCTGAATTTTTCCTCACCAAGCAGCATAACTTCAGTTCTTTTTTGACGCTCTTATGAATTCTAATGCTGCTTAGTTAAAATCACCCCAATTATGGCTACTATAACCAGTTCAATTGAGATAACCTCTTTTATTCTAGTTCTCTGAGTACATTAATTAGAACTTATCAAAAATACTTTTTGGCTTGGGGATGAATTCATATATATTCAATAATATATGAAACTGACATAGAAATGTTACTAACATTTCTATATCAGTTTCATATATTAACTTCTGTCTCAAGAAGAGGGATTGCTCCATTGTCCTTCAAAGAGCTTGCTAAAGATTTTGCAACAAATATGTGTCCGTTACCTTGAAAGCAATCTGTTTTGGTAAATCTCAAGCCACTTTCTAAATCCAGTCAAATATATCAGCATAACTGGAGGTTCCATGAATGTGTAGTATTTGAAGGAATTTATATTCCAGTGGTAACGAGAACATGTTGAAAACCAGAGCAATAATAATTTTATTTCTTTCTTTTAAATTGAATTGTTTAAGTTATGTATGTGTAGTACAGTGCTAGATATTTCTATTTGAATTTCTCCAATGGAAAACCTGAACCACCAAGGAGCTAGATGGCCTGTCTCAGTCTCCTGGTGGGAGTAGAAACGAAATCCCTATTGCTGAGGCCTCTCTCTCTCTCTGGCAAGCTGTGGGCGAAGCTGATACCTGAATGTTTCTCTTTGTGAGTGAGATCTAGGGGGAAATAGTGAAATTTTCATTTATATGAGGTTTATTGAGGACGATAGACTTTTTGGGGATTTCCTCAAGTTTGATAATTAAGGAAAAGACATAGTGAATTAGGTAAATGTTGAAATGAACTGTCACACTCTAAACTTACAGTTAAGCGACCAGGTTTTCTTTGTTATGATACCCTAATCTAGTTATGCTATATGGACATGTATTTCAGGTTATTCTCAGAATAAGGCATCAGGGAGCAATTTAACAAGGATTCACTGAGGCTCATGCTGTGTTGGATTTAGTTTGAAAAATACAGGAAATATCTTGAATCCCATGGAACTTTCAGTCAAGGAGGAGTGAGGATAAGAAGATAGCAATAATCAAGTAAACCATTAAGTAAAGATGTGCTGTAAAGAAAATAAAGTAGGAAAATGAACTGAAGGATGATTAGGGACTAACAGACAGAATGATCAGGGAAGTTCTTATTTAGAGACACATTGTGAGCTAAAACCTGAGGGGAGAAAGGAATCAACTTTAAAAATTTAGGGGGACTCTTCTGTGCAGTCAGAGCAGTAAGTGCAAAGGACATGTGGCAGGAATAAACTTAGCAAGTACAGAGAAAAAGGCCAGTATTCCTGGAGCAGGGTAAGAGAGAGGAGGATAGTAGAAGAAAATGAAAGTGGCTCCTTACTGAAGGCAATAGGAGGATTTCAACTCTATGAGTGAAGTAAAGAATGGAGTTCAGTGTAGGAGTGTTTTGTTTTGAGAAAAGTTATGTTTTGAGATCATCACCATGTCTTGTATGATGAGAATAGACTATAGAGGATCAAGAGTATATCATGGTCACTTAGGAAACTACTAAAATAACCCAGGAGAGAGAGAGAGAGAGAGAGAGAGAGAGAGAGAGAGAGAGAGAGAGAGAGAGAGAGAGAGAGAATTTGGCAACTGTGTTGGCTTGGATAATTTGGCAACTCTGTTAAGATATGCTCAGAGTCTGGATATGTTGTAATAATATTTCTCTGTGAGATAGAGTCAAGAAGAATTCCAAGGTTTCTGGCTTGAATAATTGAAAGTTTTCTGCTGCACTTAACCAAAAATTTGGAAGGCTGCACATGTAGCAGTTTTGGGTATGGACTGGGAGATGAGTTTTGGGCATGTAAAGCAAGAGGTGTCCAAGTGGGGAAGTTAGGTCAACCATTGGATGTGAAGTCTGGAGTTCACAGAGAGATCTGTCCAAGAGACATTTAGACATTGATAGCATATAGGCTTATTTAAACCTATGTGGGATTCACTGAGATCTCCCAGGGAGTGCTAGGTCCTGGAGGTGGGATGGAGGACAGATACATAGAGTCATCTAAGGCTTGCTCTCCAAGATGGGTCCATAAAGTTTCCAGGAGTCTGTGGATTATGAGAGCCTTCTTTCTTCCAGGTTGTTTTGGTCTGTTTTCTATCTTTCTTCACCATCTGGTTTTAGATGACAGTGTTAAATGACAATATTCAGTGAATCTTCGTGGATAATTAACACCAGGATAAAGAAATAATTTTAAGTGATTGGAATCCATCTATGAATTTTGAGGAATCTCCCAAACTGAGTTTGACATGCATAATATCGAATGAAGCCAAATGGTCTCTTCTACTATAATGTTGATATAACTTTTTTAAATTAGAAAAATCTAAGAGTAAAGATAACTCTGCCATAACAAGACTTGTTTGACATTGGTTTATCGGCCTTTTCAATGATGGAGTTCTCTAGTCTAAATTTTGCTTGGACTTGGAAGATGGTAAACACACAGAAATTTTTTTTTAAAATTTTAGTTGTAGATGAATACAATATCTTTATTTATTTTTTATGTGGTATTGAGAATTGGATCCAGTGCCTCACATGTGCTAAGCAAGCGCTCCACCACTGAGCCACAACCCCAGCCCCTAACACAGAGAAAATTTTTAACTTAAAGAGCTAGACATTTCTATTTATTTAAAAATTGTGCTTTCATAATGTGTTATCATTATGGATAAATACAAATTAAAAATTAGAGACTTAAATCTTCTTGGAAAATGTGGGAGTGATATCTCTCTCCTTTTTCTTTTGAGAATTTACTTTAGAAAACTTATAATACTTCAGATTTTCTTCTGTCTTTGAACTGTATATAAATTCTTTTGAAGACTAGATTGGTATTTGGCCAGCTTTATGACTCAGGAATGTCTATTTTAAGGACCTGGGAGCCATCTGTCTGAAATGGAAACATCAAGAGAGATAGTGCCCCTCCTCTAGTTTCTGCAGAAAGGTACAAGGCTACCTTGAGGGGTAGGGAGTTTGCCTGTTATGGAGATGAGAAACATACTTATTTTTCTGGATAAAGCCAACTAGCTAACACAGATGGTCACCTTAATTACTAGTATAGATAGAATGAGCAATATATGAGAAATTGTGTTGTCAAGACATCTTATTTGAGGACTAACTAGTTATTATCTTGAAAACATATAAGTAATCATGTTTGGTTATATAAAAGAGTGAGTTTTTTTTCTATCTTTGCAGAGTAGCTGATTGCCTGTGATGAACTTATTTAATGATTATTCAATACTAAACCTTTTTTTTTCTCTACTATCTTTGTAGATTTCTGAAGTAGGAGTTCTTTTTTTTAGTTTTACATTTTCCTAATATTAATTTCTAATAATTTAAATTATCAGAAATTACTGGCATGTTTTAGTGCTCTAAAGTCTTCTTTCAAAAATTCATGGGTAATTAATTTTGTTGGATATTTTAAATGGCTTGTTGCTCCCAAAGCAAGAATTGACTTTAAAGACCCCAAAAGGAATCTTCCCCCACAGCCTCAATGCCAAGCAAGGAGCATCAAGAATTTGTCTCAGGTGTTTTATCTTTTTACAGACTATAGATATGTACAGTTGATAACTGAGGATTTCTAGCCAATAACCATACAGTTAACACCACCTTACAAATTGAAAAAGAAATGTTAGGAACATCTTCAAATGCCTTTAAACACCACCAGCAAAGTGCACAGACTGAGGAGAATATGAGATTGCCTTTTTTCATTTTAAAAATGTTTGGAAATATCTACAACTTTGATACAGTTTCAGGGTGCTCTTGATACCTGGGGATACTTCATGTAAACCACTAATGATTTCTAGAGCACTTTGAGAGACTACAATATGGTCATGATAAATTTTGTAATTGAACTTAATGAGAGTAACAGACACATTTCAAATAAGATATGTCAATCATACTGCTCCCCTACTCTAAGGTATTCACAAGGAAAAGGATAAACAGTTTTTATTCCTCCTCCTCCTCCTCTTCTTTGTCTTCCTCTTCCACCTTTTTCTGGGCAAATTTATCAGGACCCTTTGCACCATCAAACTTTCCTTTGGACTTATAGGCAAAAACGTCCTTCTCGTATTTCTCCTTCAGCTTTACAGACTCAGTGACATATGGCTGCTTTTCGCTGTCACTTAAGTTATTTCACTTATCACCCACCTTTTTTTACCACATCTCCAATGGAGATACCAGGATTTGTGGACTTGATCTTGGGGAGGAATTCTAAACAGAACACAAAGAATTCAGACAGTGATCTTTTGGGGGCATTAAGGTCCTTTCTCTTCTTGCATACCTTACCTTCTCCATATTCCTTCATTTCCTGATCATAGTGTACTTTATCCACCTTTGCCATTTCCCCAAATTTAGATTTCTCTTTCCCAGACATTGTCTTTCACCTCTCTAGGGCACTTTGTGGAAAATTCTGCAAAATTGACAGAGACTTCTGGATTTTTCTTCCTATGTTCTTCTCTGCAAGTCTGCAGAGATAAGGTATAAGCAGACATCTTGCCCTTTGGTTTCTTGGGGTCAACTTTAGCCATCCTGATTGTATGGTTCACTAGTCAGTAGTGCAGGGCATGATGTATGTGCAATCATGACATTCTTGACATAATTAATTTTTATTTTGTATTTATTTTTAAATATTTTTATTAGTGCCTTATAGTTACATATAATAAAACTATAATGTAAAATATTCATTTTGACATCATCATGCATGCATGGAATATAATTTACTCCATATCAGTCCTCATTACTTCCAATTTTTATTCTTCTGAAATGTTATACTCACTTTCTAAAGATAATCCCTAAGAGATGTAAGGTCCTATTAAACTTACTGTTGGTGTATATATTTGCTTGCTCATGCCATAACAAAATACCACAGATTGAATAAATGACAGAAATTTATTTTCTCATGATTCTGAAAGCTAGAAGTCCAAGATCAAGGTGTCCACAGAGTTATTTTCTTTTTGGCTTATAGCTGGCTGTCTTCTCCCTCTGTCTTTATGGGTCTTTCCTCTGCACTTGCCTGTGTCTTACTTTCCTCTTCTTACAAGGACTCTAGTCTTGTTGGATCAGAGCCCACCCTAATAGCCTTGCTTTAATTCAATTACATCTTTAAAGACCCCAGCTCCAAATGGGGTTATATTCTTTGGTACAGAGGGTTAGGACTTCAGCTTATAAATTTTTGACAAACACAGTTCAGCTCATAACAATGTATATATTCAAACTGTTATTCAAATATGTGCAAAGGTAGTTTTATCAAAATGTTCTGGAGACCTGAATGTGACTTTCATTTAACATGGTTTTTAGAAGATAAGCATTAAACATTCCACTTGTCTTAGTCACTAGAACTAGAATCTTTGAGTTTTTACCCTATATTTTGGTTTTTGTTTGTTTCTAAGAATTTAGAGTTTTTTTTTAAATAGCAAAATAGATTGCTGATGTATTCCTTCAAAGAAAAAATAAAATGTTTAACAAATAAAAATATTGAAAAAAAGAAAAAATAAAGTGTTTTATGAAAAAATGTACCCTAAATCTTAAAATGTACCCAGGTAATCTAAAACATGCCTCCAAGATTTTTTTGCAGCCTCAAATTAGCATAGTAAGTTACCTTTGAAATATGGCAGAATAAAATGTCTTTATTGTAAATTCCACCTGAAATCACATGCATGTGAAGCCCCCAAATGGTACTTAGGGCAACTAATTAAAACTCATACGTATGGGGGAAAACATAACAGATGTATACATTTTCTGACCTTTGCATATAATTGCATTCATTAGGAAATCAGCGCTTATCCCCCAAGCACATTTTGGTGCCCCACAAAGTGACTTGCCACCAGGCCTGAGCCTTGAAGAAAGGAGAAGAAAGATGAAGAAATGTTAAAAGGTGGACATATTTTCTCCTTAGACATTATATTTGTCTCCTTCTATTAGATTTATTTTTGGCACTCAGAAGAGCACATCCATATGGGGAACATTTTAAAATTGCTTGTGAAGAGCAGGCACATATCCAAGAGGAAATGTAACCTTGCCTTCATCTGGCATATTGGATCAATGCACTGTAAAAGATCATGTTCAGTTACCTCATTTTTTTTGAATTAGAATTAATGGCTCATTAGTCTTGATCATATCAATATTATAACACCACTTACATTTGATAGAAAAGGGAAAGAGGCTGATGGAGTGCACTTATTCTCTTTTGCTCTTAGTGAATAGACTGTGTGCCAGCCTCAGGGAAAACCAGCAAGATCACAGAGGTGGCCCTTTTCAAATAGGCTCCATTTAGGGCAAATATGGACTCTTTGGTATGAGGCTCTTGAAAGAAGAGTTAAAAGGTTCTAAAGGTTTGGGTCACTTGGGACATATATCAGTGTCTACCCCTACTTTAGGCAGCTGGCCAGAGTGGTGGAACCAGACACCCTCAGCATTTCTTTGGCCACATGTTGGGCCATATGTTGGAAACTGAAAAAATAGACATTAAGAATCTCCTGGACATCTCTTCCATGAGAAATTCCATCTACAAAGGATCATATGTTTATACAAGGCTCAGAGAAAGATATGAGTTGAATTTTTTAAAAAATAAAAATAAAAAATATTGCCAGGTACACTATGATATTATTTAAAACTTTCCCCCTTTTCCAGGTTCTTAAATTGTGCCCCCAAAGAACTAGTAACCAAATTGGCTCTAAGATCAAAGCAAAGCAAAGAGAAACAAAAACTATGGAAGGAAATGCTAGACCAGGAGTCAGGAACTCTAGCTCCAGCTTGACTTTTCCACTAACTAGCCATGTGACTATGGGTAGTGGGAATTGTTACTTGTCTGTATCTATTTTCTGTGGGAGCTGTCTTTCTTCCCCCACATACACATCTTACTGGTCTGTTAACCTACAGAACCTTAGTATCTTAGCTGGCTGACCACAGTGATTGTCTTAAGGATGAATGTATGATCTTCATGCCAATTTAGGCCAATTAAGGTCTTCCATGGGATTTTTTTCTGGAATAATCAGGAAACAGGCTCTAGGATTATGAAATGAAATGATAATCTCATCTGGTAGCTCCTGGCCTCCCTCTTTTCCATTCAAAAGCTGACCCAGAAGAAGTCAGGCCTGAGAAACATCCAGAGAGAAGCAGAGCTGGGTGACAAATATATATTTTTAATTTTTTTTTGTAATTGTAGATGGACAGAATGCCTTTACTTTATTTATTTATTTTTATGTGGTGCTGAGGATCAAACCCAGTGCCTCCTGCATGCTAGGCAAGCACTCTACCACTGAGCTACAGCCCCAGACCTGAGTGACAAATATTTAAAGACCTAGATCCCAACAGGCCTTGAGTTGGCCATTCCCAGAGGCCCATTTGTTGCTGGACAATATTTCCCTTAGTTTCAGCTGTAACTTTGCCCCTTGGAACCTGACTACTACAATTCCTACATTTAGATTTGTCACTCCAAGTCTCTCTCATTTGCAAAGGAACCATCCATTTAGTACATTCCTGAGCTTCTTTCCATATCTGAACTTTTAAAACCTTTAAATCTAAATATTTTGGCATGTTTTATGTAAAATTTTATTGCAATAATATTTATCCTCAAACAGATAATAAAACTCAGAAATCTCAAAAAAATTTTTTCAATTATTTGGAACTTTATCTGTGAGGTTAAATTTATCTTTGTATTAACAAATGAAGTGTTTGATGAAAAAATTGATAGTATAAACAGGATCACAGACTAGCATTTAAAATCCTTTTAAAAATACAAACAGCTTTTAGAAGAGAGGGGAGATGATAAAATCTAACATCTATTCATTATAGTATGTCTAAGTATTAAATGTAGCTATTACATCTATATAAAGCAATAAAACTAAATATTTTTCTGAAAACATAATTAATAATTAAGACTAGGCAATCCCTCCAGTTATTTCAATTCCCTGTACCAATCAATGGAAGTTCCATTGCACAAATATCCTTGACAAAATCAAAACTCAGTGGAATGTCTTCATTCTGGAAAAGAAATAGAATTTGAATAGAGGACACAAAATTTGCCTTGAGAATGAACAGTGAAGAACTCAGGATATTGGTAAAAATTAACCAGTATGATTTAAAAAATAAATGAATGTCCTACGTTCAGACTTCTTTCTTTGGTTTACTTAAACTGAGGCAGGAAAAAGAATGAATTAAGAACTGAATACTAGGTGTTCTTTTTTGTCCTAACCTTCAGGATGCCCACAAAATGTCCTTTTTGACAGCTTTGAAACATGACATCACTCCATAAAAACAAGCTCAAAAGAATTGTACCAGTGGGCAATTGTAGCACTCTAACATTATTTACTGGCACATTTTAGCATCCCTTCTTGATACGGGAGTGTGGATTATAAAACTTGAGGAAAACAATAATCAGAGTGGGAGAACTAGTCTTGAGTAAGCTGTACAGTTGGAAAACTCAGAGCTTTTGATGATGTTATTGGAGTCGCCTTATGTTCTTCTGAAGGGAACAGCTCTCTGTGAGGAGGGGCCTAGTCCCCCACTCTCTCTCTGTTCCCTGGAGTACCTACTTTCATGTTCACAATGTTGGAGACTTGTTGTGGTGTCTTGTGAGTGCTTTAGCTGAGGTTTTAGAGAATGGCCTTGCTTTAGTTGTGGGGTCTCTAATGTATTGTCAGGAGCCAGAGGGGGAAAAAAAACGATAATCTATTTTCTAATGTAGAAGTGACTTAGGAAATCCCTGATGGGAAGGCTTATCTCTTGACTATTTTTGAAAGTGTTTTCCAGTGCTAATTTATGAGTAGATTCTGTGGTTTGAGTGCCTCTACAGGAGACATCAGAGATGAAGCATCTGAGGAGTGAATGGATATTTGTGCATTATCAACTTTGTGCGGCTCCAAGGAGGCAGATAAAAAATAAAGGTGACCACGTTCAATTCCTAACAACATATCTGGCAAACGTTCTTTTCGTAAGCAGTGAATGAATTCATCCAACAAGCACTGGTGAATTCTCTGTGGGATTTATAGCCTTGTGTAGGTTAATAGTTCTTAAACTTTGGGGTGCCAAAGAATCATCTGGGGAATTTATTAAATTACCAATTCTAAATGCAATCCTCAGAAAGACTGATCCAGCTAATTTGAGATAGTGTTTAAGAATCTGATTTCCACTTGAGGGGCTCACAAACACACTTGTTCTCCCTAACACTGCCATTTTAGGCAGAAAAGCTCAGTCACAATGCCCAGGAAGGCTCAGTTACCTGCAAAGTTAAAATGCATGATGGCAAAAGCCCCCAGATCAGACAGTGCTGCTGAGATACACAGCCAGGCGGATTGTCAAGTACTTGGGCTAGACTTAGACATGAAAGAGTTTCATGAAGGATTTTAACAGTAACTGGCATTTTTTTTTAAAGAGAGAGTGAGAGAGGAGAGAGAGAGAGAGAGAGAGAGAGAGAGAGAGAGAGAGAGAGAGAGAGAGAGAGAATTTTTAATATTTATTTTTTAGTTCTCGGCGGACACAACATCTTTGTTGGTATGTGGTGCTGAGGATCGAACCCGGGCCGCACGCATGCCAGGCAGGCGCGCTACCACTTGAGCCACATCCCCAGCCCAGTAACTGGCATTTTAAAGTAAGTTAACCATGATCTAACCATTCCATTCTTTTTGTTTTTTCCACATGAGGAAAATGAGAGGCAGGACAAAGAGGTTAAATAACTGGCCTATGGTTACTCAGCTGAGTTGAATGCAAGGACTGGAGACAGAATCTTGTACCTTTGTGTCTAAGACACCTGACCTTATAAGCAGCCCTTGAAAAGTTTGCTCTGGATGCAATGGAGGAAGATACAAAAAGAAGTATTCTGTTAAAGTGACAGGGGAAAACATTAATGAAAGTAGCTAAATAAACATATTGTTTCTACATTTGGGTTGGTAAAGCAGAGGAGATGTGTCAAACATTTTCAGGGCTATACAGATAATGAGCCATATTAAAGGAGAGGATCTTCCAGGATTCTATGTAGATTTTCATCACTGAGTTAAATGTATATAAATAATATCATATTAACTAATAATTATTGAATGCAATTAGCTTTTTATATGAATAAATTCAATCTTCTCAAATAAAACAAAAGACCCTACAGGACACCAAATACTATCCCTAATTAAAAAATGAGAAAACCAAATCACAAATGGATTAAGAAATTTGCCAAAGTTTGCACAGGTAGTAAATGGTGAAGTGTGGATGCAAATGAAAAAGCTGTTGTTGCTGGGTATTGTGGTGCACACCTGTAATCACAGTGACTAGGGAGGCCGAGGTAGGAGGATTGCAAGTTCAGGCCATAAGCAATTTAGCAGGACCTTGTCTCAAAAATAAAGAGGGCTGATGATTTGACTCAATAGGAAAGCACACATGGGTTCATTCCCCAATACAAAACAAACAAACAAAAAACAAACACAAACTAGCTGCTTTCTCAGCCCTTGCTAAACCAACATTCCATAAAGAGACTTATAAACTTGCACATGACGGCTCCAAGCTTAGAAAAATAGTCAAATTACTGGTTGATAGGATCAGGATTTTGAAAAGGTCCTGAGAGATTAAAATTAATGATGTAACTTAATAAGGATAAATGTGAAATCCCATTTAGGCTAAGAAATCACCTGTGTACACGTAAGGAGGCCATCAAGACCTGGCTTAAATACAGTCCATATGAAAAAAACTCAAGGTTTTCAGCTGACTTTACACACATGAAATATAATTTCAAGTGGTGGCCAAAAATCTTAATCAATTTTAGGCATAAGCCACAATGTAGATTTGTGTCCCACTGAATTTTAAATATGTTAGGTCACAAGGAGAGCTAATTGTAAAACAAATAATTTTTTTCAAGTCTGCAGACCAGCAAGTTGTGTTTAGAGGTGGAAGTCTTTTTTGTAGTAAAGTGGAGATCTGCAGTTTTAGGCTGTCAAATATCTATACTCCCTCCTCCCCTTCCCCTCTTTCCTCCCTCTCTTTCACTTCTTTTCAGTACCTTCTTTTCTTTTATGCATCTGCATACTCTCACATCATTCTCTGTGGGCCAGTTTCAGCACCCATTCTGTGTTCTGACCAAAGGGGAAGTCCATAACCCACACTGGACAATACTCTATCTTTGGGTGATTTTCATCTATTCATGAGAAAATATGTTTGGAGCAGAAACATTCTTATGCTGGCATCTTCAGGAGAGTGCCTGAGTGTGCCTTACCAAGATTTCTGTACATTGTCATGCTTCCTGTATTTTTAAAATTATTTTTTGAGACTGACAGCTCAATTTCAGGTACTTCTGCCTGGATCTTTCTTTCTGATCAATCAGCCCTTCTATTCAGATGACATCATCATTCAGGGCAAATCCTACAAATAGTAGTTTTTACTTCTCTTCCTTCTCATTATTATCATGTTCCCTTCACTATCCTGCTTTTCTTTAGAGAGGGGCTGGATTCCAAACTTTGTGAAAAATTGAATATAAATATGGCAAGTAATTTCTTCTTAGCAAATTTAGTGTAGTGTAATTGTGTTTCTGCACTATTTTAGGTCCAGGAGGTCATGTGTCTGGCACTAGACAGGTGGAGTCAGTGAGAAAAGTATCACGCACATGCAAATAGAGGAAAGAAAAAACTATCAAGGTAGACTTAGGAATTTAGGCAGGCAGAAAATAAACACCTAATTGAAAAGAAAAAAAAACATGGAAAAAGTTACACCTTATAATATTACAAGAAGAATAATTGTGTGTTTATGTGTTGTAGTCTATCACCTTTATAGGTTTTCTTTCCTGCTGGTGTGAACTATCTATCCATAGTAGATATCATGACCTGTGTTTTCTAGACAAATATACAGAGGGCTGGACATTTTGATTTGCTCCAAGCTCTAAAACTGTGATTAACATGGGTAAATGACCCAGAGGTATTCGTTAATCTTACATCTAAACCCCTTCCCTTGCTTTTCTGGTTTGAATCTCTGATAAAATTATTTTGGAAAACTCTCAGCTTTCTGTTTCCTTTCCTTCTTTGAGCATGCACTATGCCTTTCATTTTCTTTAGAACCAATTGCAAAACTCATCTTCACTCATGAGAAAAATGCTCCAAACTGTTTACATTCTTCCTCTGATGCTTGTTTTCCAAACAATGTCTCCCAGGCCAGGTTTGCTATTCCTACAGATTTACAAGTGGAAAACCAAAGATTTCACAAACAGCACCTTTAGTCATTCACAAAGATCCCTTTTGTTCAACCAAAATGCAGGTGGCTGCATCTGGCCAATTCTTGTGGAACTCCAACATGAAATCAAAGCCTGTGGTTCCTTGCCCGTGGCTGAACTTTTGGAACCTGAAAGAAGGGAGCCCTTCTTTAGTATTAGTCAGAGATTTTTCTAAAAGCAAAAGGCCCAAGAAAAGAAAGTAACTGTGTTGGGAGTGGAGTTTGTATTAAGTACCTGACTTCTGCTGGGAGCAGTGATATGTGGTTGTTTTATAAATTAGCCACATTTGAATTCTAAATCACTACAGGTGCAGCAGAGCCTTTGATATAAGACTAAGCTTATTTTCCAACAAACAAAATAATTGCTCAACATTGGTGAGTTGGTAGGGAGGGGACTGGGGGAGAGTCTGCTATTTGAAGAACTATACCTGCTACCCAGATAATATTCTCAATACCTGACAGTACAAAATAATGGTATTGATAAGATGAATAAATCTGATCCTGGCTATTTTATGTCAAATTGGTAGAAGACAAATTTTCATGCAAGTATGCAGAAAAGTAATAAACCTGCTTAAGGAACAAATTTAATGGTTTCTAAGACTATATATTTCTAATAATTGTTTATACTTTTAATTTAACACGATTATTCCTAGCAGGAAGCTTGTTTCAAGTAGTGGAGAGATTGGAATAAAACTGAAGATTGTGAGTTTAAAAAGAAAAAATAGTTTCCAAGGGAATTCAACATGATTAGATACAATTTCTATCACAGTCATTTCTTTGTCTCAAATAATTTTTTGTAATAAATCTTGAGTCGACTTTAGTTGCTATCCCCCATTCTCCCTCAGGCAAGAAGGAGGTAAGTAGGGAGGAGGAGAGAATTTTTGTATAAATTATTTTTTGGTTTATTACTAAAGTCTTTTCCACAACTCATACCCATTCATTTTAGCTCTAATTTAAGAAGTTAAAAACATCAGACTTTCATCTACGGCTATTTGAAAAAAAGCAGTTAGTAGAGAGTTGCTAAAAAAATATCAGTTAGTAGTTGAGCAGCTCAAGGAGGCATCAAGCAATGGAGCTAGCTATTCCTGGCTGTTATTTGGTTCATGAGAAATTAATTTGGGCTTGTCTAGCTGAACTATCACACCTTCCAATTCAATTCACCTCTCTGGGCTCTGAAACCTAAAGTCAAGAATTAAGATTACAAAGCAAGTTTGAAATCTGTTGGCAAGCCCATGTGAAACTCCTACAGCCATTGCTTAGATTCTGCCTGTTCCGGGGATATATAAAACCCTCTCTCTCCAGGGTTGCCAAGTCAGCACTTTGCAGAGCACTTAAAAATGATGGCATCCCCACCTCTCCATCAACGACAGCCGAAAGCCCTAACTGCTAGTAATGGCATAATGGGGAGCAGGAGGAAACTTTAGAAAGGGTCTCGGGAAATACTTTCCCAGGGCAAGTCAATATGAATGCGAGCTTGTCTTCCAGAGTGAACAGCAAAGTCCCGTCACCAGGATTCTTCCCATTGTGCTATTAATACTACGGCTGCCTTCCTGGCTCTGCACGTTGATCAAGCACCACTCGTGCATTAGGCTCCTGGTGGAGCAGACTTAGACAGAGTGTCTGCAAGACGAAGCACTCCAAAATGTTCTGCAGGAAGCAACCCCACGCTGACAGGGAGAGAGGAATGGATGGTCTCTTTCCCAAGTCTCTGTTTCTATTATAAATTAGATGCCTGCTTAAAAAATGAGCAAAGCATAAATAATTTAAAACAAATCAAAGGCCTTTATTACCACCATCATACCCAGGCTTTTGAAGATAACTCGTCTATCCCAGCACATTTATGGATGCTTGCTCTGCTTTGCTCTCTGTTTTTCCCACAAGGATGGGTATACTAACAAAAATTGAAAGAAAAGAAGAGAAAACACCTGGTTTGGTTTCCAGTCTAATGTCACTTGCAAGTCCCAGTCCCCAAAGGAGCTAGAGTTTATTCTTGGTATAGTCTACATCCTCAGTCCAACACGAGACTATTTCCCCTTTTCTTTCAAAAAGGATGGGTTGCTTTAAAATCAGAGTGAAAGATTCCAGGACAAAGCCAGCAGGGATATCCTGGGAAACATGTGAAAGCAAATGTTCACTGACCCAACTCTTCTCATTCGTCCTTGTTACTTCTTCCACGTCTGGCTTTGGTAGGGTTGCAGCTTCATCTACCTTTTTTTTTTTTTTTTTTTGTCATAGTGACAGAGGCCTGATGATCATAACCTAATTATTCTGGTATTTGGTAATGTATTTCAATTATGTTTGTTTTGTAGAAAAATCTGACTCTTTTTATAAACAAAATGCAATGATAATCTTTCACAAGGAGACATGGAATCAAATGGAGAATTACTAAAAACTGGGGCAAATGACCCCTAATTTCAAAAATTCAGAAGGTTAAATGAGAAAGTAAGAATGGGACACTGGAAGTAGGAGTATATTGAAGTCATGAAAAAATTTGCAAATATGGCTGCTTTGTTAAGAAAGAGAAATGAATTAGAGTATGTAAATCTGAAAACACTGGCAGAAGCAGAATACTTTTAGTTCCCAAACTCTGCTGTGCAGCATTTATCTACTCTGGTTCTTATTAAAAATGCAGGTTTCCTGATTCACACTAGGAGATACTATATCAGGAAATCTGGGGTGAGACTCAAGAATAGGCACTTGGGAATCCCTGCTGTAAGAAGCAATAAAAGTTTAGCTTGGTGGTTAACACTTGTATTTTAGCTACATAAAATTCTGAAATAAGTCAGCCCAGACAAGACTAGAGCTTGGAGTGAGCCAGGTGGCTGAAAGTAATTCCAGTAGCCATTAGCACTTGACATTTATGGCAGTTTCTATGAATTATGGTTACTTTTTTTGTTATTTATTTATAAAATTTCTAAAGAGTATGGAGAACAGAATTATATGTATTTGCCCCAAATAGTTAATTTGGTAGCTTGACTATAAAAGTGAAGATCTACCCACTCCTTGGATAGCAGTTTTGTAATTTAAGTTATCTGAAGACTATTTTTTTTTTAGAGAAAGGAAAAATATCTTTATTATCATGTGAGATTCTACAATCTATTTTCTAACAGATAAGGGATCTGAAGATTCTTAATCCATTAACTAAGATGAAATCATAGCCAACATGGAAGACAAAACTGATGGCACCCATTCAGACTAGTACATCTGGAACTTTTTGAGAATACCTTTACAATTTTCAAGAATTATTGGGGACTCCAAAGAGTTTCTGTTTTGTCTTGGTATTGAATAGGTTATTTCTATTGATGCATACCATATTTTCAATTAAAACTGAGAACTTTTAAACTATTTCAATCCATTTAAATGTAACAAAGTGAATCCATTACAAATTAGTAGAAATAATATTTTGAAAAAAGATCTCAATTTCCATAAACAAACAAACAAAAATTGTGGAGGATATCACTGTTTTACAGTTTTGCAAATCTATCCTTTTTAGATATCTGACTTTACAGAAGATACTTAGATTTATACATATGCATCTCCATCAATTTGTTGCAAGATGTTCTTTTGACTGAAGTGCATAAAGAAAATCTGGCTTCACATTGATACATAATTGGAAAAAGAAAGACCTTGGGAGTCCTCAGAAAGTATATCAGAGAATTGGGCTTCTTTGGCCATACTTCCCCCATCCTCATGGTGAGTGAAAGTTAACAGCTGAGGATACACAGTCCTGAGGTCTGTGATGGCTGGTTCAAATCACAAGGACCTCAAATAGAAAGACAAAGCATGGCCAGGTGCACCGCTGTAATTCCAGTAACTCAGGAGGCAGAGGCAGGAGGATTGCAAATTCAAGGTCAACCTCAACAACTTAATGAGTCCCTAGGCAACTTAGAGAGACCCTGTCTCAAAATAAAACATGAAAAGGGATGGGGATGTGGCTCTTGGTTAAATACCTGATTAAACTTCTTGAATCTAGTAATTAAAATGTTCAGTTGGTTCAGCAGAAAGGTCTATTAAAAAATGACCCTCCCTTGTGGAATGAAGCTCCAGAACTTCTCTCAAAAGGGTTTAAAATCCATCAGTGCTCTTCTAAATTTTAAGTTGATATACCAGATGTGTTATAGGTCACAGGATCCTGTTGTGGTGTGTGACCAAAGATGTCTTTTCAAGGGTTGGCTGACCATTTGTAAGCAAGATTTACAACCAGGCATCATTTGAAGTTCTGTGGGATCCATGACATTATCATGTTGTTTTAATATCAGAATGTCAGCCCCAATATAAGGCCAAAGAAGCTTCCCTTTTCTCTCCAACCATCTTTCTTTCCTCTATACTTGCCTCCCTGTGCAGCTGGAAGATCCTGCATTGCTGAGACCAACTCCAACTTCAGTCTCTGCTTTTCAATTCTCCCCTTCCCTAAAAGTCTCCTGTGGAGTTTCTAGAAGCAAAGCTCAACTGGAGGAGAAGGGCTTAACCTTCTGTAGTTGCTTCTCCCTCTTCCTTCCCTGTCCTTACTCTCATCTATGCTCACTGACCTTTATAGCAGGAAAGAAAGTTAATGTGAACTGAGTGCCTCCTGTATTCCGGCCACTTCAACAAACATTATATATCTAATTCCACCTAAACCAACTCGTCAGATTTTTACTTTTGTAGGTGGATAAACTAATACTGCTCAGGGTCACCCACTGGTCTGTCAGATGATAACATTCATGCTCTTGGACCATCATGTTCCACGGCACCTTCACTAAGGAAATCCTGCATTGTGCTTTTACAACATCTGCTATGTGTGAATGCACTTTCTCATGCATGAAATGACACTAATTCCTTAGCTCTGTCAATACTGCTGTTGACATTATCCTCATAGTTGTCTCCTTGCTTCATGAATCTACTCAAACCAAATTACTTTCAACCCTTATTCTATCCCAGCTGCCCTCCAATAATGGCCTCCTTCTACCCTCTCACTTAACTCTCAACTTTGGGATTAGTGGTCAAGGGTATGGGGACCCAGCCAGACGTGGGTCCAATTCTGCCTTTCCTAGTTCCTGACTATCATTTACTCTTGGAGAGTGGATTGAATATCTGTCATCTGTAGACCAGCAGCAATGACAGTACTGACCTCGTAGGGTTTTATGGAGACTAAATGGGTTAATGAACAAAAGCATTTCAAATGGTGCTAGGAGGATCAGCCATCAGACTGCTTTTCCAGTTATGCAGCTCAGGTCAGCTCATTCCTTGGTGGAGCAAATGTCAATGGCACCCCCTTCATATCAAATAAAGATTAAACTCTTAACCTATTTGTCTTCCTCCAACCAATTTTCCATACCTCTTTCCCACTCGATTTCCAAATACACCTTTCTGGTAATCAGAACAGCTAGATGTCTGTACCTCATATTCTTGTTTCCATATATTTATTTCTCTGTACATTCAACTTTCTGCACATGAAAGTTCCATTTATTCTTCAAGACACAAAAACCATCCTTTCAAGGGGGCTTCCCTCATTTCCTAGCAAAAAGTAATCTTTTTACCTGTGGATTCAGCTCTTTATTAAACTGCTTTTTTGGCACTTCATAATGTGTTATTATCAATATAGTTATCTATGTATTCATCCACCCAATTAGAATGTAACCCCCTCCCAAAGCAGGAAATATGTTGTACTAATATTTGTGTTCCCCTAAATGTCTTCAGTTTCTTGATCATAATAAGAATTCAATACAAATTTTGTTTAAATGCCTGGAATATGGGTTTATCTCATAATAATAGCTACCCTTTATTGAGCTCTTTCACATTGCCAAGTACTGTGGGGATTATGTGTATTGTCTTACTCAATCTTCACAGCTTTATGATGTATTGTTATTCTTCCCATTTGTCAGATAAATACATTGAGTCACAGGTAAGTATTTCACTCAGTGTCACCCATCTGGACTTGACCTTAGTGCTGCCCAACTCCAAACACAAACTGCATTCAAGTTAAGGAAGGCTTTATGGAGCTGGATACACACACACACACACACACACACACACACACACACACACACCACTCACTTACTGGTACCTAATTGGCTGCTAGGCTTTCTGCCATGTCAACAATCACATCCTGAGCACCCATAGCTCTGTCTTAGTTGAAATGCTCTCCTTCCTTTATGGAGATGATGAATTCTAAGAGCAGTCACAGGGAGACCTCTCCTGCTGGCTCTATCCCTGGGACAGAAATGGAGTTTCAGTAGGTGACTGAACTCTCTAAAGGATTTGTCAGCATTTATGCCAGGCTTATTAAAATGCAGAAAGCAAATCATTCAGTGCCTAATGTGCAAAGCATTGTAGCTTATTTGATAGCATATTTATGCATACATCTTTGGAAACAATATTCTTGTAAATCTTGTATCAAACCCTAGGGGAGATATTGGTAGTAAGCAGAAAATCAGCAAACACATTGATCCTACATGCTCTGTGATGCTAGCAGTAGTCATGAAATTGAATTTCATCTTAACATATTAAAATCAATATACAGTGTTCAGTTTAATTTAGAATGTAAATACCATCAAGGGCTTTCAAGACAGAGAAAATAATAGTTCCTAACTCGGATATGTATGTATCATTACACAGACCACTTTCTGTTATTTAGAGCAAGCATGACCCTGGAATAGAAAAATATGTTTCACAGCCTGTCAGAGCAAATGGAACTCAAGTTCTCAATTGATCAGAATTAGTGGCAAATAAGGTTTCTTGTATTAAACAACCATGGAAAATTTGGATATTTTCTCCACAATTTATCTTAAAATAAAATAGAAAAATTGCACTTATTGCTTCTGATTCTCTAAACTGTACACACACTGTAGCTGGGTGTGGTGGTGCATGCCTGTAATCCCAGAGACTTAGGAGGCTGAGGCAGGATGATTGTAAATTGGAGACCAGCTTTAGTAATTTAGCAAGACCCTAAACACTTTAGTGAGATCCTATCTCAAAATAAATAAATAAAAAGAACTGTGAGTATGACTCATTTGTTAAGCACCTCTGGATTCAATCCCTAGTACCAAAAAATAAAAATAAAAATAAAACCATCACTTTTTGTAAAACTCCAGCAGGAGAGAGAGAATAATGAGGGTTTTTTTGTTTGTTTGTTTGTTTGTTTTTAGCACCTTACAAAACAAAAAACAAACAGCCAAAATCCTCTCTACATCATGAACAATGCAGGTCCAAGTGATGACCCTTGATTTGGGATAGGAGAGTACGTGTGCAGAATTTGAGAATTCCTAAATTCTCTCATTTTATTTTTCTGTTTTGTTCCTCTTCTCCTTTCTAAAGTCATTGGTAAAATGGGCAGCAGTGATTATTTTGATCAGTATTGTATGTTCCGCGAAGAAAGGAAGAGATGCTAGGAAGGACACTAAGTTCTTTGCACATGTTGTTTTAGTTAATACTCTTACTAGTCCCTGATGCAGGCATCATTATAATTTCTATTTTATAAATGAGAAATGGAGATTTAGAGGAGTGACCCTAGTTGTCCAAAGTCACACAGCTTGCAAGTAACCATCAAGATTTGAACTGGGGTTGTGTGATTCTGAAATGCATTTCCTTTTCTGTGACTGTCCTGGAGTGCTATTCCCTTGGATGTAATTGTTCTTTTCAAACAAATGGAGTTTGACTTCTAAAGAGACTGGAAAAGAACCCAGACAGTGAACGGGAGGTCTTATGACCTGACTGGGACAGTGTGAATTTCCTGAGGCACAGTGGTAAGGAAAACAGTAGACACGGGCATTGTTGAGCAGCTGTGATTTTGTGGTTAATCCTTCCATTTTTTATCATTGCTGTTGGCCCTTGTGAATGCAATATTTCTATAGGATCTCTTTGAAATGTCTCAAAGTTTAGCTCGAAAGTATTTAGTAGTCTATTGTGTAGTTTTCCAAAGGGCACAGCTAAGAATCAGGCTAAAAGAGCACATTTGTCTTTGTTCTCCTGCCTGCTGGCACAGGTGATGTCCAAAGAGTACGTAATCACCCAGTCAAAAATGCTTATTGCCTGTATTACCTAAGCACTCTGGGGGAAAAAAAAGCCCCTCAGTGGTATTTAAGTAGCCCCACGTTTACCCTTAAAAGAATATATATTACCTACTGGTTTCTAGATTTCTCGCAGTGATTGGGTAGGACTGCACTTTCAGGAGCCGCTTCTCAGGTCAGAGTCACAGGGATGCTGTGAGGTAACGTCTGGAGAGCACTCTGGGCTCTTTTGAGGAAGCTGCAACGTCAATACCATGTCTTATGATTTATCATCAGCTTGAGAGAAACGCACAGGCAAACGATGCCTTTTATTTCCTTCCCTGGATCCATCAGTGCTGTGCCTCTGATAGATTTCAGTTAGGGGAATGTTCCAGCACCTGTAGTTGTTGACTGAAAAGATGCAGGCTGCATCGGAGGCACTCGAGTGACAGAAGATCCTTTTAGTGGCACAGATGAAGAGAGCCAGAGCCAGAGGTTTACAGGCCAATCATACTGTCTCCTAATGAGCAGAAACTGTGGTCTCCTTATCCTAGGAATTAAATTCCGTGTGTGTGTGTGTGTGTGTGTGTGTGTGTGTGTGTGTGTGTGTGTAAACGGGGTGGATTTTGCATGTCAGGCAAAGACGAAACATACAATTTTAGAAAAAATCAAAGTACCTAATACAGTATCATGTGAGATGTCTTATCGATTTGTAAAATGTATACACTCCTGAGTTGACCAGCCTGGGCTCAGATCCTTTTTGGCTCCTACAAAATACAAGTTATTGCCGGGCACCATGGCGTACACCTGTAATCCCAGCAGCTCAGGAGGCTGAGGCAGGAGAATCCCACGTTCAAAGCCAGCCTCAGCAAAAGCAAGGTACTAAGCAACTCAGTGAGACCTTGTCTCTAAAAAATATTATAAAATAGGTCTGGGGATGTGGCTCAGTGGTCAAGTTACCCTGAGTTCAATCCCCTATACTTCTCCCCCCAAATACAAATTATCTTTTAAATTTCATCTCAGATGCCATGATTTCCTCTTTAAACTTTTTAAAGTTAGCTGTTGTGTCCAACCAAAGTTCATATGTTGAAGTCCTAACTCCAGTACTTCTGAAAGTGACTATATTTGGAGAAGGAGCTTTAAAGAAGTAATTAAGCCTAAATGAGGTCATTTAGGGGTGAGCCTTAATCCAATGTGACAGGGGTCCTTATGAGAAAAGATTATGACATAGAAGACCATGTGCAGAAAAAGAGGACATGGTCATCTGCAAGTCAAAGGGACAGATATTAGAGGAAACTGTGTCTTCACCTTGTTCTCAAGCTTTTATCCTGAGGAATTGTAAGAAAACAAATTTCTGTTGCATAAGCCATCCAGTGTGGGATATTTCCTTACTTTCTAACAAATGAATACAATGGCCATAAAGTGACCAATAAAAAAATGATTCTGCTCTCTAAAATTTTGTTACTCAAATGTGTGGTTTGTTGGTATCACTTGGAACTGGTAAGCACTATGGAATCTCAACCATCACCCAGAAATTTGGAATTAAATTCTGCCTTTTATTAAGGTTGCCAGGTGATTGATATGGACATAGAGGTTTGAGAAGAGCTGTCATTGGCTGATTCAGTTTGGTTTGATGGGTGACAAACCACCCAAACTTACATGTGTAAAATCAGCAGTGACTTCCATTATTAACTCTCCTGATTATGTGAGTTGGCTAGGGGACCATTACTGGTTTCATTGGGGCTCTCCCATGTGGCTGCATTGACATAGCCATTGCTAAGCAACCATATCTCATGAGACTTCTAATATTTTATTACTGTTTTTACCGTATATGTTGATAAGGATATTTTACATTTATGACCAGTGGTGCTATTTTTCCTCTTATGGTGGAAATATAAAATTTCATTTTTAAGTAAGTGCATTTTTTTTGGAAAAAGGAATCAAGCTTGAAGTTATTTGATACAAAGATACAAAGAACATAGTTAAGTAAATAATGCTACGAACCCATATGAAGCTATGGCAAAAATCATGAAGTTAGTATGTGAACTATTTAAGTTTGAGAAACACTATCCTGGTTTAAAATCTCCAAATTTTCTAAGGGATCAAAGACTACCTACCACTTTTAATATTTGTAGGTGTCTTTGCGAGGATGGTGGAAAGGCAGGAAGTTGCCAAGATATTTTTTTTCCTTTTTACCCTGGGAATCAAATTGGAATTCAAGGTGTAGGAGAGAGAGAGAGTGCTTTCTTGCTTCCCTCTGTGTTTCTTTCAACCCAGGATTATCATGGTAATATCAGCACCTGACATTTACGTGGGATTTTATGGTTTGAAAAGTTCTCACACATGCTTGATGTCATTTGATCTGTAAAGCATTTGATCTGTATGGCATTTTATCCTATATAGAAAGGGATTGCTTATCTTTGAAGAGAAGGAAGGTCTGGCTATTGTTGGAATATTTCTGCTGGTATGGTCAGAACTTCCCTTATATGCATGGTTTTCTATAAGGTCGACCCCCCTTGGAGGCCAACTGTGCCTTTGGTCTTCTGAGAGTTTCTGAGTAAAGCAGAGTCATCATTAACTGCATGTTTCCCAGGGAGGTCAGGGCCAATGGACTGAACAGTATGGTGAACTGGCAGGCCCATAATCAGCCCACTACTTTGGCCACATTTGTCTCCTGTGGCTTTGCCTCATGGTCTCGGTAGAAGCATTTGATCATTGACAATAATGGCACAAAGTGTGTGCCATCCAAAGTCTTCCCTTTGGAGGCATTACTTAGGGTAATAATGTCCATCTCATTTCTCTAAATAATCCCCCACCTTAATTTCCTGGAGGTGTAATTTCTGTTGCCTCTTACTAGAGTTTCACAGAATTTTTAAAATTATTTTATTTATTTACTTATTTTTATGTAGTGCTAAGGATCTAACCCAGTGCCTCATGCATGCTAGGCAAGTGTTCTGCCACTAAGTTACAGCCCCAGCCCTACTTTCACAGAAACTTAAAGAGATTTCTATTTTAATCTTTGTTGGGGTTGTTTATGTTTCTGTCTATTTTCAGTGGTGGAAAACAAGTCTTCCCAACATTTATGTTCACTAGAGATCCTAATACCATGTTTTGTACATGGCAGGTTTTAAAGGAGATTTTCTTAGAACAAAACATAAGATACAAACTAGTATCAAAAAGGGAAAGATTTTAAGCATGTTGTTTCATATCAATATCCTTCTGAGACTTTGTGGTATGTGCACTGTGGCCTAGATATAAAGTTGTGTAGCTCAATTCTATCAGGTTTTTTTTTTTTTTCATTTTCTATTTTCGTTCTAGATATGAAAATTCAGGACAATCTGGAAGCTGTGGCTGAAACAAGTGCTATTACCTGTGGTCTCTGAGCAGACTTTTATCTTTAATTTTGTTTTAATTTTATTTCATGTAAAATGAAAAATCATTGGCAAGTTCATAGAAGAAGGCTGGCATGATAAGTTTTCATTTTTTAAAACTGTTTTTATTCTAATTTTTTATATATGACAGCAGAATGCATTACAATTCATATTGCACATATAGATGACAATTTTTCATATCTCTGGTTGTACACAAAGTAGAGTCACATCCTTCGTGTCTTCATACATGTACTTAGAGTAATGATGTCCATCTCATTTCACTGTCTTTCCTATCTCCATGACCTCTCCCTTCTCCTCCCTCCTCTTTGCTCTATCTAGAGTTCATCTAATCTTCCCATCCCTGCCTCCAATCCCCCTATGAATCAGCATCCTTCTATTAGAGAAAACATTTGGCATTTGTTTTTTTTGGGATTGGCTAACTTCTATCTTTAATTTTAAAATATGTGATTCACATGCTTCTACTGAGTTTTAAAAATTACAGACATATTTTGTGAAATAGTCTTATTTTTCTTTAGTTGTGTGTTCGTTAATAAATGCTTATCCAGACAATTTTGTATTACAGACATCTCAAAAAACATCACTCAAATTAGTTCTGTTTTTAACATAGATAACTAAATACCTGGTAGGAATTTAATAACTTGCAAGAGGATTATGATTGTTTTAACGTTCAAAATAAAGCCTCTTTAATCAGAGATTTTATCAGTGGCTTTTTAAGTTTGTATGTACCTTGTAATTAAAATTATTAATGCTAGACATCCTTCAGTAACTTAACAGATTAAGAGCTTGAATTCCGAAGAACTCTTAGCCACCATTTCTAATATGTAGCATTGCACTTGCTCCTTTCACACCTGGTCCTGAATTTTGCTAAGGGACAGTGTCACACATTATTCAAAGGCTATGCCGTGTTTTTGATCATGTACTAAGCCTTGGGTGTATTTTGTTTATTTGTGTAATTACTCCTCTTAGCTGTGAGAATTTGGAAGTGCAAGTAAAGGAACGAGGACTACATATCTTATTATATTTGTTCCATATTTTCATTTTTTAAAAACTCACACATATTCTGTGGTAAGATGGTGACAAGCTTAAAATAGTTTCTAAAGTGACCTTTTCCAACTTCCCATGAAAAGAAAGCAAGAGTCAGCTGAACAATTTCAGAAAACACTGCTTCCTGGAAACTTCCAAAATGCCCAATAAGGAACTGAATTATACAGAGACAGGAAGAGATATTTAAGAAAATAACAATTGATTGCTGCTTTAAAATGCAAGGCAAAGTGGGTTTAAATGTTGTGATTTAAAATTGAAAATCAAAAGCACATTCAAAAGAATGAAGGTGAAAAACATGAAAGCCTTGCATATTTATGAAAACTAAACCTAACACTCAGTGGGTTGGAAGGGGACGTGGCATTGGTGGTTTGTAGAAAGTGGTTCAAAGAACCCAGTTGCTCCCTGCACATACATTTAGACCAGATCAGTGTGGCTGGCTGGTAAGGAGGGTGGAGGTCAGGCTAGCTAACTTCAGCCTGCCTCTTGGATGAAGAAGTAAGGGAAGATAAAAGGACAGCTATTGTATACTGTTTAGATGTATGCTTTCCACTGGCTAAAACAGAAACAGCTTCTCTTTTTTGTATATACTATTAAATTCCAGTTTTCAATCATCCTGCATTAAATGATGGACTCATGTATTCTGGACTTCTGGAATATATTTTGCTCCAGGTAAAGATCAAGTTCAGATCATATACAGCCCATATGTATGTGCATGAGCACATGTGTCCTTTGTAAAATATTAGAGAATATGGAAACTAAGATTTGTAAGGTTATGCAGGTCAAATTCTTTCACCACAATATAATAAACTTTCATTGAAAGAAGTTTAAATAAAGGACTGGGGGATGTGGTGTAACTCAGTGGTAGAGAATGTACTTAGTGTGCACAATCCCAGTATTGAATAAATAAGTGAATTAATTAACTTAAATAGAGATGTTCAGGGCCCTAAAAGTTGAAAAATGCTCTCCTAAAACTTGGTTAACATAGAATTCAACAATGCAGTTGTAGATTCTTCAATACAAATATGAGTATATTGTGTATCGAAATGTATGGTGTGTTAAGATACACTCAGAATCAAATTATTAAAAGAGAACATTAAGTCATTTAATCATTGAACATTTAGAGGAAAGCAAAGAAAACCAAACAAGAGAAATAAAAAGATTTTCATGATAAAACTAATTGTAGAAATTAGTAAATATTAAAATAAAATGTGTCACTGGAACAAAGCATTTAAAAAGGAGCATTTTTTTAAAGAAATTAAAGAAAATAGATAAGTACCTAGCAAATTAAATGACCAATTGGACAAAATACAATTATACACCATTAGAAATAAAAAGTTCTAATAACTGCTTGCATGAGCACCCTATGTTTAATTTTACAATAAATTTCAGTCTAAATGACATGATTGTTGGGGAGACAAACTATATGACCATAGAACTGACTTCAACAATAGAAATACCTGCATAAGTAATTTTTTAATTCATAAAAAGAATAACTTTACCTAGGTATTTGTATAGCTCATGATTAAAAAAAAAAACTTTGCAAAATTGAGGGAAAGAAGTTAGAGAGCAGAAGTGACATGTCCTTGGGCAGACACCAGTATATCTTTCCCTATTCTGGGAGGACAGAGGGAGATGGGCCTTGGTCAGCCTGGGCCCCTAAGTGACCATGATGAACAGAGCCCCCTACTGACCCACAGTAGACATATAACTTGAGTAAATAATGAAGTTTTGTTTAGATTATCTACTGACATATTGAGTAGATATGTTTTGTTTAGATTATCTACTGACATATTGAGTAGATAGTAGTTTGTTACTGCTTGGTCTGTCTTGACTGATACTAACAGAGATATAAAAATATACTAAACAGCACAGAATAAGTAACTAGAGAAAAGATTATCTAAAAGAGTATTATACATGATTAAAAAGCAACACAGATAAGTAGGGGAAGGCACAAAAATAGTTAAGTGGAAAAATGGAAATTTTGATTCTCTCATATCAGAGATGAAAATAAATTTCAATATGATTGAAGAGTTAAAATGTGACTAAAGACCTTAGCCAAAATAAATAAATGAATAAATAAGAACAATAATGAGGGTGAATACTGAAACTCTTATGGCCATCTGTTTTTGAGAAGTTTAAAAAAAATTTAGAAAAAGAACAAAAAGTTAAACCAAATGAAGTCCCAAATTATTATTATTATTATTATTATTATTATTATTATTATTATTTTGTACTGAGAATTAGATTCACTTCTCTGAACTACATCCCAACCCTTTTTATTTTGAGACAGAGTCTCACTAAGTTGCTTAGGGCCTCACTAAGTTGCTGAGGCTGGCTTGAAACTTGTGATCCTCCTGCCTCAGCCTCCTGAGTTGCTGAGATTACAGGCGTGTGCCACTCCATCTGGCCCCAAATAATTCAAATTAATTAATATTGAATTAAATATTAAAAAACCATAAACTAATCAACTGTTGCTCAACTCTTCTCTTATGTAATTATACGAATTTAAAGCAAAAGGATAAAATCAAGTAAATAATTTATTCTTAGAAAAACTCATATTTTGGGGCTGGGGATGTGGCTCAAGCGGTAGCGTGCTCGCCTGGCATGCGTGCGGCCCGGGTTCGATCCTCAGCACCACATACCAACAAAGATGTTGTGTCCGCCGAGAACTAAAGAATAAATATTAAAAAATTCTCTCTCTCTCTCTCCTCTCTCTTTAAAAAAAAAAAAACTAATTTAAAAAAAAAAAGAAAAAGAAAAACTCATATTTTAGCTTATTAGATATTCTAATCAGGGCTGGGGTTGTAGCTCAGTGGTAGAATGCTCACCTCACATGTGGAAGGCACGGGGTTTGATCCTCAGCACCACATAAACATTTATTTTGAGTTCACGGTTCAGAGTTTCAGTCCCTGGTCAGTTAACTCCAATGCTCTGGCCTGAGGTGAGGAAGAACACCGTGGCAGAAGGGTGTGGCAGAGGAAAGCTGCTCACCTTATTATGGCAGCCAGAAAACAGAGTGCCAGGAGCCAGGGACAAAATATATAATCTCCAGGGCGGGCCCCCAGTGACCCATCTCCTTCAGCCATTCCCCACCTGCCTACAATTACCACCCAGTAATACACTTAAGTTATTAATATATCAAACAGATTAATCCACTGACTAGGTTACAACTCTCATAATCTAATCATTTCACCTCCTGCATTAACACAGGAGCTTTTGAGGGCAACCTCAGATTCAAATAACTACAGTCACCATGCATCAAAAGCAAGCTATTTAAAGATATTGTTATAAGGGGATATTAAATGTCACACAAAACTTGACAGTCAAAATACAGAACATTTTTATGAAAGCATAAATTGAACAAGGTAATCTCATATTTATCTTGGGATTTGAAAATAGGATGGATGCATGTTCATTGTCAAATAAGATACAAAGAAGACATGGTTTGTTGGTTTCTTCTTGAAGCAATCCCTCAGAATGCCACAATCATGAGCCCACCCACCTGCTCCAGTGACCTATTTTTAAAATTTTTTATTTATATATGACAGCAGTGGGATGTATTACAATTCTTCCTACACATCTAGAGCACAATTTTTCATATCTCTGGTTGTTTACACAGTATATTCACAACAATTTGTGTCTTCATACCTGTACTTTGGATAATAATGATCATCACATTCCACCATCATTAATAACCCCACGCCCCCTTCCTTCATCTCCAACCCCTCTGCCCTATTTAGAGTTTGTTTATTCCTCCCATGCTACGCTCCCTATCCCACTATGAATCAGCCTCCTATATCAAAGAAAACATTTGGCATTTTTTTTTTTGATTGGCTAACTTCACTTAGCCTTATCTTCTCCAACACCATCCATTTACCTGCAAATGCCATGATTTTATTCTCTTTTATTGCTGAGTAATATTCCATTGTGTATATATGCCACATTTTTTTTTTTATCCATTCATCTACTGAAGGGCACCTAGGTTGGTTCCACAGTTTAGCTATTGTGAATTGTGCTGCTATAAATATTGATATGGCTGTGTCCCTGTAGTATGCTGTTTTTAAGTCTTTTGGGTATAGACCGAGGAGAGGGACAGCTGGGTCAAATGGTGGTTCCATTCCCAATTTTCTAATAAATCTCCATATTGCTTGCACTGCTTTGTAGTCCCACCAGCAGTGTATGAGTGTAACTTTTTCCCCACATCCTCACCAACACTCATTGTTGTTTGTCTTAATAATAGCTGCCATTCTGACTGGTGTTTGATAGTATCTTAGAGTAGTTTTGATTTGCATTTCTCTAATTGCTAGTGATGATGAACATATTTTCATGTATTTGTTGATTGATTGTACATCATCTTCTCAGTGACCTATTTTTGATGAGTGAATATTTTGCAAATTATTTAGTAAGTAACTTAATTCTAAAAGAAAGGGACAATGGGTCACGAACATATTTGATCATTTATTTTGATCTGTGAGGTTTGATTTTAACTACACAGTTTCATAGTATAGTCATAAGTGTCTGGTGGTATTTTTCTTAAAAAAATAATAAAGATATTGTTTTAGTCCTCTTTTTTTGCTGCTGTGAGTAAAAGATCTGACCACAATCATCACAGAAGAGGAAAAGTGTATTTGGGGCCTCAGGATTTCAGAGATCTTAGTCCACAGAAGTCTGGCTCTGTTCCTTGGGGCTTGAGGTGAAGCAGGACATCATGGCAGAAGAGTGTGGCAAAGAGAACTAGCTAACATGATGATCAGGAAGCAGATGGAGAGATCTCCATTTGCCCGATACAAATTTATAACCCAAAGCCACACCCTGATTCCCACTTCTTCCAGCCACACCGTACCACTTCAGTTACCACTCAGTTAATCCCTATCAGGGGATTAATTCACTGATTGGGTTAAGGCTCTCATAACCCAATCATTTCTTCTCTGGACCTTTTTTATTGTCTCACATGTGAACTTCTGGAGGACATTTAAACCATAACAGGTATCAAATATGAGCCCTCACTAGAGCTTTTTGCTGTGAAATTCTTCTAGAAACATTGAATTTAAGATTAAATTATACTCAAATCAGTGAAGTTCTGATAAACTAAATGTGTTTTTAAGTTACACATTAAAGAAAACAGGAAAGTGCTTAAGAGTAGGAAATAACCAAGTAATAATTGACCTTTGCCCATCTGACTACTGGTGTCTCAAGTGCACTAGGAGATTTTGGGTTTGAACAGGAGAACCCAGGACTTCTTACCTGAAGGAAGAGAATAGATAGGTCAAAGGCAATGGCTTACACAATGCGGTCAAAGTCTCTCACCAATAGGAACATGATTGCCATGAACATTTATGAAGCAGATCATCAGTGCCTAGAAGATTCCAGGATTATATCCATGAACACAGCACAGTTCTTACTATCAAGGAGACTGAAATTCTGGTGTATAAATAGCAGGTGAATTAGGAGAACTAACATCCTATAATATGCCAAAGTTCAATAGTTTAACATAGTACTAGTTTACCTATTTTTTTTTTACAAGTTTACTTCTTAATGGTGATTGACCTTCTTTGTTGTTGTTTCAGAACTTTGGGCTTCTCCTATTGCTGGTTTTCTTTCTGTTCAGTTTGTGAGATCCTCTGCAGAAGAGAATCTGTAGAGGACTGCACTGGAAGAATTGATGGGTTAAGATAAGGGGTGACTGTTCACATTTTATTGCCCAGAATTTGATCACAAAGTCATACAGCCAGGAAATTTGGAGAATATGGGCCATCTTTGTGGCCAGGAGGTTGCAAAAATGGGTTTTAGTGGACACATTTGAAGTCTGTCACAGCATGTCAAAAGAAGGAATTATAATTAGTTCACCACTAATATAAAAGAAATAAAATGCAGTGTATGATGGAGGTCAAATGAAGAAAAGGTTGACCCCAGCTGGGTGAACTCACACAGGATGGGAATTTGTTAATGCTGAATATCAAGTAACAGTTACAGTTAAAGACTATCTTAGTTCATTTTCTGTTACTGCATTGAAATACTTGAGGCTTGGTACTTGATTTTTAAAAAAGTTTTTTTTAACTCTCAGTTTTAGAGACTGAATGTCACTTATCAGGCAGCCCCATCTGTTCAGCCACTGATGAGGATCCCCCTGATTGAGAAATAATGTGGTGGAGAAGAAGAAAAAGTAGCAAACACACTTAGAAGAGGCCAAATGTGTGCCGGCAACCTTACTTTATAACCACCTGTTCTTTGGAGAGCTCTCTCACTCTGAGATACCATTGTTAATCCCTTCTGAGGTCAATTTCCCCAGGGATCTAATTACCTCCACTGGGCCCCAACTCTTAAAAGTTTTCTTTTACCATAACTTCTTAACACTGTCACACTGAGGATCAACCTTTCAGCACACGAAACATTGGGAGACACATTTAAACCACATGCAAATCATGGCATGGGCTCAGCAAATCTTAAAGAATGAAAAGAATGTTGTAAAATAAATTAGGTTAAATGAAATCTTAACTACTTTTCAAAACATAACAAGAGTGATTTCTTAGTGGAAGTTTTTTAATGAGATAATCGTTGATTCATACACTGTTGTAAGATATAACATGGACTGATTTCTTGTACATTTTAGCCAGTTTCATCTAATGGTATTACTTTGTAATACTCTACAGTGGTAGAGTGTCACAACCAAGATATTGATATTGACATGATCCACTTACCTTAATCAAATTTTCCCCAATTTTACTTGTGTGTACTTTTTGTAACTAGTCCTTTCAAATTAATCATTTACATAGGACACCCACCTCAAGATCACCACATAGGTTACCACAAAAAACTCTCACCCATCACTAACCTCTTGAAATCCTTAATATTTGCTCCATTTCTAAAATTTAGTCATTTAAAAATGTTGCATAAGTAGAATTAAACATATGTAACTTTTGGATTTTTTTGTTTGTTTTTGTGTACAGGAGATTGAACTCAAGAGCACTTAATCACTGAGCCACATCCCCAGACCTTTTTGTATTTTATTTAGAGACAAGATGTTACTGAGTTACTTAGGGCCTCATTAAGTTGCTGATGCTGGCTTTGAACTTGAGATCCTCCTGCCTCAGCCACCATAGCACCTGGGATTCTAGGCGTTCTCCACTATGCCTGGCTGGGTTTAGATTTTTTTTCCACTCAGCATAATTTTCTGCAGAGTCATCTAAGTTGCTTTTTTAGTCAACTTTTTGTTGTTGCAACAAATAGCTGAGAAAAACAAATTGGAAAAGGAAAGATTTATTTTGCCTTATAGTTTCAGAGGTTTCAGTCCATGGTTGGCTGGTATATTCCAAAGCAGAAACATCATGGAGGAGTAAATATGCTCAGTTTATGGCAGCCAAGAAGCAGGGGAGGTGGGAAGGGAGGAAGGGGTCAGAGACAAGGTATAGTCTCCAAGGGCATATGACAGACTTCTTTCAACCATGCCCAATCTACATTCAGTTTTGACCACCTTTCAGGAGTCCATTCAATTATCAATGGATTAAGCCAATGATGAGATCAGAGTCTTCCCAAGAGCCCCACCTCTGAACACTGCTGCATTGGGACCAAACTTTCAAATCACGCATCTTTGGGAGATACCTTATATCCAAATCATAACAGTTGCTATGTTCATCAATAGGAAATAAATAAACTACAAAAAAAGAAACCTCTCTTCTTGCTATATATGGCACTTAAGGTGCAGGCACTCTTCCTTTAGATAACTCCACTCTCCAGCATCCCAACATTTATGAAAATTAAAAACCAACATGGACAGTGTTCTGGGAATAGCCTGAAATCTGTATATTCCCCAGACATGATTATGTCCCACGGTGCTCCATTTTTTAATATTACATTTATATACTGAAAATTAGTGTTTTTCTCCCCAGTGGAGAGAGCACTGATGAATTTTAAAAGACTCCAGGTAGAAGAAATTAATAATATTTATTTATAAATTTTATGCAAAAAATCTTTCCCATAATGAAAGTTTATAATATAATAAAAATAAAAGATATACTCTAAAACATTCTATCTTGAAACAACCTAAGTAAAAGCAATAAAGTATTCTGCTTCTGCTGCCAACCACATTTCATTCTTTCACTCTACCTGACAAAAAAACTAGTATTGATAATGCCTAAGATGCACCACTGTTTCAGAGTTGATGGCATTGCGTGGTTTAATTGGTACCAATTCTTCTTTCTCAGTAGTACAGAAGTGGCACATCTTAAAATTGGTATCAAAGATTCAAGGAAATACAGTAATTTTTGCTTGCCAGGAAATGAGAATTATTCCCATTCTACTTGAGCTTGTAGAAGACAGTTGAGTAAAGAGATTAAAAATTAGGTAAAAATGCATTTGCAGACAAAATGGTGACTGTGCAAAGGCAAGAGAAGTAATGATGGTTTCAGATTCAAATCCATTCCTTTTTTCTTTCTTGCAGATAGCAGCAACTCTCGGAGATAGGGAAGTGCATACAAATGTCTTTGGCATACAGAGACAGGGTGGTACAAAAATCTGCAGAAATTTTTAATCCTTGATGGGTGCCAGCCTTCATTTAAAATTTTCACTTATTTATTTTTAGCACTCTGGTTAAAAAAGCTCAAAAATTGGGCTGGGGATGCGGCTCAAGCAGTAGCGCACTCGCCTGGCATGTGCGGGGCGCTGGGTTTGATCCTCAGCACCACATAAAAATAAAATAAAGATGTTGTGTCCACCGAAAACTGAAAAATAAATACTATGATTTTCTCTCTCTCTCTCTCTCCCCTCTCTTTATCTTAAAATAAAAAAAAAAAGAGCTAAAAAATGTGGGATGGCTGACCCTAATTTCCGCTGTGTGTTTCTCCACACCAGGAGAAACTGTCTGCTTATGGAAGGAGTTTCTCTCCTGCCTTCTGATTAGCTAAGGCAACCAAGGCTTTTGATTCCCTTTCCCATGATTGGTTGAGACCTGGGCATGTGACTCAGTTCTGACCAATGAAATGTGGAGGGACGTCTGAGTTGTTCCCCCCCCCCCCACTCTGCCCCTAAATTTTGCTCACAGATTGAAAAGGGAAGTTTGGCGCGTTTCTTCTTCATTTCAAATTTTTCCTTTGTAGTTTCTGCACATGATACCAAAACCTGCACCAGCCACGTCATGCCCCCTCAGACGTCCACTCTGAGGGTAAAAGTCCAAGTGATGATCAGGATGACTAATGGGGAGACAAGAGCCTGAGAACTTGATCTTCTGTGATGTTACTGGGGTCCTAGGTTAAGATATCTGGAAGTAAGTTTTTCTCATCATTAGTGATGATTTGATAAGTTTTCTGTTTCTTGCAGCCTAAAGTATCTTTTTTTGTATTGAGGACTGAAACCATGGGTTCTCTACCACTAAGCTTCTTTCCAGTTCTTTTTATTGATTGATGGATTGATTGATAGGGTCTTGGTAAGGTGCTGAGACTAACCTCCAACTTGCAGTCCTCCAGCCATAGCCTCTGGAGTCACTGGGATCATGGGCATGGGCCGATGCACCCAACTCTAAAATATCTTAACTAAGATTGTAGCAAACTCTGCCTAGGAGTGTTGGGGAAACAAAACACTATTAAAGGCAAAATTTGAATTGGGATTGTAGAGTAAGAAGAATCATTATTTTGGTGTCCTATTGTGGAGTTTAGACTTTGTTCTTTTGGGCAACATGGAGCCAGCAGAGACTTACAACAGGTGAATACCAGAAAAAGATATCTATGTCTATATCTATTAGCTATTGAACTTTGGGCTGACACCTGAAATGAGTGAAAACTGAGGGCACAAAGAGTAGGAGAGATCAAGACTTTTATGGTGTTTTTTGGTAAATGACAAAACACTTTTTACATGGATTTAAGAAAGAAAACTTGGCATTTGTAATTAAATATCTAGAGGTAGAACCTGCTACAGGGCTAGCTGGATTCAGGTGCTCGGACAGTGCCAGTTCTGTCAGGAATCACCTATCTCCCTCTTGCTTTTTGCATCTCACACCTCTGCTTCTCTCTGGGTTAACTATATGCATAGCCAGCTCCCTGGCTATGTCAGTTTTCCATCATTGTCAGAAAATCATTTGAGAGAAAAGAAAATACCTATTTCCCAAAAGATTCAGCAAAAGCCCTGGGATGGATTTTATTGGCACGACTTGGGTTCTGTGTCTATGTCCTCATTCCCAACCAATTACTGTGGCCAAAGAGACGGAACATCCTAATTGATCAAGCCTACTCATAAACCTACACCTGGACTCAGGGAACATGAATGACTTAGATTGAGTAAAGGTGTGATTTCCCTTGGCGGAGAGATTAGAGATACAGAACAGACTACTAGCTAATCCTCAATGAAGAGACTGTGTTGTCCAAGCCAGAGAGAGAGAGAGAGAGAGAGAGATTGAGAAAATAGTCTGACCTTCAATTTGGGAAGTGATACTATTATGTTGTTAACCTTATAAATGAAGAAACAGAGGCTTAAGAAAAATAATTCGCCAGTAGTCCCATAGCTTGTAAGTGGCTCATGTAGTACCCAAGCAGATCGATGGGACTCCAAACCCATGATTCTGTCCCTAAGGCTACAAGGCCTCCCAGTGATCCCTGAAGAAGAGGAATGAGAGTAGAAACCAAATTATTAGTATGTTCCCTCTAGCTGTCTAAATGAGACTGAGGAAAGATGGAGGTGTCCTGAGAGACCCAAGCCTGAATCAGGGTTCCTCAGCCTTGACCTTGTTGAGATACTAAGCCAGAGATTCCTGTTTCGGGGAGAAAAGGGCATTCTCTGCATTCAAGGGTGTTTAGCAACATCCTGGCCTCTTACCCACTAGGGGTTTGTGTATCTTCTTCTAATATGACAATAAAAATGTTTCCAGAGTAGTTATGTGTTCGCTGCAGGGCAAGAATCATACCTACTAGGTGCATCTCCTCCCTTACCTCTAACTCAACCCTAAACAAACTCTGTCTCTGTAGAAGACTGAGGTCTTTGTCTGCCTGGTTACCCTGGAGCTGAGCTCTCTTCTGCCCAAAGGGAGCCCCACCCTCACTGTGTGGCTCTTAATTTTAAACTTTCCCACTTTCTTTTCACAAGTGATTCAGACAATACCTTCCTCCCCAACACTCCAAAGAAGGTGGATTTTGTCTCTTTGTCCTTGCTCCTTGGATTTTGTGATTTCTGGGAAAGTGTTTGGAAAATGAATTCACAGACACTGGGATCCTGAGATCTCTTATTCTAAATGATGAAAACCACATGGAAAGGGAAGACCAGGCAGACAGTAGGTAGCAGGTAACGTTAAGTTATCCATAATTTGTTAATTCAGTTGAATTCTGTGGCTTAGATTGCCTACATTATATTAGAGGCCATAGAGTGAGGAGGAGAAGTATTAATTTCACAATTTATGTGCCTTGTGGTCCAGAAAAATTCAACTTCCCTTGGTCTCAGTTTATCTACAATATGGAGCTGATAAGATGTGCATGTCAGAGGCCATGATGTCATAGAGGAATCACAAATTGAGATTACATTATCAAGAAAAGGCTAAATATGTAATATATGTCATTTTAGATTAAGAGGAGAATTTTAATAAACAGAACAAAACCAGTTTCTAAAAAATATCCATTAATAAAAGAAGCAATTGGCTTCTTAAAATTTCCACCAAAGAGAGGAAAAAGATTGAGGTGAAACATTTGGATATGCTTCTGAAAAACATTCACTTCCGTAGAATATTTGTTATCCTGTGTAGGTTAAATGAATTATTTTTCTGCTTAGTTTCTGATCTTTTCAAATTCTGAATTGTTTTTTTTAATTTTTTTAAATTTTAATTTGTTATATATGACAACAGAATGCATTACAATTCATATTACACATATAGAGCACAGTTTTCCATATCTCTGGTTGGACACAAGATAGAGTCACATCCTTCCTGTCTTCATACATGTACTTAGGGTAATGATGACCATCGCATTCCACCATCTTTCCTACCCCTATGTGAGTTGCTTGTTTTATCTCATTAGAGGGCTATTCTTCATCTTTGCTACAATTATTTTATCAGCTCAGATACATTTTTCACTTTCTTTTTAACACGTGTGTTTGTATGGGAAGGTGAAAGTTGCTGGAATTTTCTCCTTATATCTAATTGATAATGTAAATATTGTCATGTTTTTCTAAAATAATCTGTTAATGCTCTTGTAAATAAAATTTTATTTTAAATTGCTCCCATGTCAAATAATATACTAATATACTAAAGTGAGGTTTGTAGCCTGTTATTCTCTGTAGCCAGCTCTTCCCAAACAGACCACATGGCTCTAGCTCTCTGGCGTCCCCTGGCTCTTATTTCTCACTTGAACTCGGATCATTTCCCCCTGTACTGATCTAGTACATCTTTCTTAATGCCTTATAATTCTCTGCATTTACTTTTCTCTCTTCTCTTTTATTCTGTTAGGACATTGTGTGTTTTGCAATTAGACTTTGTTTATTTGGTATCACGAGAAAGTGACTTCCTACTGATAAAGGAATTTGGAGAACACCTTAACTTTTCAAAACTATATGATTGGTGAAAACCTTAACAAACTGGAACACACATTTCTTTGCCTTAGTTAACAACAAATTGGCCAAATTTAAATTTTTCTTACAAAGCAATGAGGTGAAAATGATGTTCTGGATATTGAATCTTGTAGGATTAATTTACTTTTATTTGTATTTTTACAAAGATTTACTGATCAACCATTGTATTGTACATACTTTCCTGTGTCTTTATATCATATTATTTCCAATTGTCATAATATTGAGCTTGTACAAAATTCGTAATATATAAAAAGCAAGTGATACACATTTTTTTTCCTTGTATTAAACTTAAAAAAAATTCTCAGGAACCAATAAAATGCAAAAAAGTGCATCAAAATGCACTAAAATTAAACAGTTATATGCATTCATATCATTTACTTTGGTTTTTTCAATTCCAGCAACTTTCACCTTCCCATTCAATCTCACACACGTGTTAAATAGAAGAAAGTGAAAAATGTATCTGAGCTGATAAAATAATTGTAGCAAAGACCAACAATGGCTCTCTAACGGGATGAAACAAGCAATATCCTGCTTTTTCAATAATAGACTATAGCTGATTGGATGTAAACACAGATGAGACTTTCTGCTTATACTTGTTACTCTTCAGTTCTTTGGGGGAAGCAAACAGCAGAGGCTGTAGACAATGAGAATAAGACAGGCAGTTAGTACAACTGCCAGGGAGGCTGAGTGGCACAAAAGCCCAGATAGACTGCAGCCCAAAAGAACTGAAGTACAACTGGCAGTTCCACTGATAAAATCATGGTTTTAACGTGAATTTTGAGAAATCTCAAAGAGCAATGGAAAAATCCAAAAGTATTATAGAACCAAGTTAGAAAATGATTGGTCATGGATCACTGAATAAGGCAGTTGAGCTGCATGTGTCAAAAGCTAAGCGAAAAGAGCATTCTGGAGAACAGAAAAGTAATTCCACATGATTGGGGAAACAGTAAGACTAAAAGATGAGGCTAAGAGAGGCAAACCAGGAGCCAGATCTAAAGAGTTTTGTAAGCAGTCTGAAAAGAGGGTACTTGGGAGCCATTGAAGGCTTGAATGCAAGATGTGATCAGATTCACATTTTGAAAGGATGATGGGCAGTAGTGGGAGAGCAAAATGAGAAAGTATGCCTAGACATAGAGGACAGTATTTAAAAACAGCAACTTGGCAACAGGGATTGATGGCTTGAATGGTGATGCTGGCTATGGGAATGGAAAGACAAGGACAGGTAGAAGAGACATTTGAGAAATTAGCATTTACAGTTTGATAGCTGATGAGAGGTGGGGGAAGAGATGTGTCAGGATCAATGCCTTGATGCTTGCTTGGTGGTGCTGTTCCCAGTGACGGGGCAGCGAGAGAACAGGCGTGGAGAAGAAAGCTGATGAACAATCTGGGACACGACTCATTAGGGGACATCTATGTGAAATGTTGGGAACTGTATGTAAGGGTTCAGAGGTCATTAGGGGAGACATTTAAGCTGCTGGTAAATATTCATTTTGAATAGAATAGGAATTGAAACACTTTAATGCAAGCTGAATGTGTTAAGTATGTTTATTTTTTTCTTTCTAATGCTCTTCTTTTTGTGAAACTGTACAGAAAGCACTGACAATTCCAGCTTTTGTCCCTGATTTTCAGTTGAATTTGCATTGCCTTGGAATAGTGATTGGTGCATTTGTTTTGTGATTCTACCTTGCATCTGGAACTTTAAAAGACAACCAAAAATGTATAGAAATGCATGTAACATGTGTATAATGGATAATGAGATCCTGTGTATAATGGGTGATGAGATCCTGTGTGTAACATTTAAAGGTATACATTTAACTGTCATTTAATAGTCTTTTAACTAGCAAATGGTCTGTAGAGTGTTGATAATTTGCATGTTATGGAAGTGTTATTTTTAGGGACTTAGAATTCCTCAAAACATTTTTTTAGTGATTAAATGGCTTGTGACTAAAGCCTATATTGTTGAGTTCACAAGAAATAATCTGATGAAATTAATAAAGAAACTTAATGTTCTCGAGGCAATTGTATGCTGCCAATGTGCTAAATCTTTGTCTGTTAACTTATTAAATTATTGTTTTATGAATCTTCTGGAGGACTATATCCAAATTGAATGTTTTGCCAATATCAATCCCCTACTGGTGGCTCTAACAAAGAATTCTCTTTCAGGGACAGGTCTTTTTTCCTTGGGGAAGTAAATAGAGTCAGTGATTTACTGATAAATCCACTCAGTATATACATCATCTCTGCCCCATATATCAATGTCATGGGCAACAGCTTGCTTTACTAAGTGATTCTGTAGTGTCTTCTCAGAGACTATTTTGTTTAGTAATCAGATCAAAGTGCCAACATGAATACTGTTTAGCAGTGTATGAATTGTTTTTTTATCTTTAATAGCACAATTAGTTGAGAGACACTTTTATGGAGTGGTTTTCATTGCTGAAATTTTATCCCACCATATTGGTCTACTTAAAAAAAAATCTTAGTTTGTGTATGGCTCATGTGCACTTAAGCACAAATTATTTGCTACACATTGTATTTAAAACCAAAATGCTATTCGGGTTAATAGAATTCTCACAGTCATAGCTCTTCCTAACGGATAAGTTTTAAATTTGGTATTAATTATCTGTATGGTTTGGGAGACTAGGTGGCCTTTTTGTTTTCTACTATTAAATGGCATTAAACATTCTCTGCAAAGCCTTGAAAACAGATTCTAAAACTAATGAGTGATAGCTTTGTGAAAATTTACAGGGGGGTGAATAGAAAACCGTAAAAGAAAAGGGATCCTTTGATGATGACTGACAGATAATGACTGAGCTTTCCATCTTGGTTTAAAAAAGGAGGTTTTACTGAGTTCAGTTTAACATCTTTGTAAGTTGATCCCGGAAAGGACTTTAGGAAGACAACTGGAAGGACACAGAATTTCTTTTTTTTTTTTAAATAAAACATTAAGATGAAGAAAAGTTTTTTAAAATGAGATTGTAAAAACAAGTTATTGATTTTCTTCTTGTATTTGCAATGCAGGCATTTTCACAACTTCCATTTCAAACTGTGTCTCTGTAGAAGCGTGTTGTGCTATGTACATAATCTTCAGTAAGGAATTCTACTTGCAGCATATTTTTCTTCAAAGGCTTTGCATTTCTGCATAAAAAGCTTATTAATTATTTGTAGCTGCTTGTCATCGTGTTCTGATAATAGAAGGCTGGTCAAGGATAATAATTACCACTTCACCTTTTTGGATCATATATATCCACTATTCCTAGTGCAATATTACCCAAAGCATCTCTCCTCTCCCTGTACACAGGACCAAAAGTGCAGGCACATCATTTATTGATAAGACAAAAAGAATGTAATGAAATTATCAATGTTCTTGAATTAATTATGAACATGATTAAGAAAGCTAAAATCTCAGGAGCCAGGATCTCATTACCCATTCAGTCTTAGGGATTGCTTTCATTCAGCTAGGCAAAAAGGCTTTGAGCAGCCCCACAATTGCTTTTCTCTCATTTATTTGTGCTAGAATTAAGGTTTATTTGTTTTCTGTTTTCTTCTTCTTCAGATTGTTTCTCTGTCTTTATCCATTTAACAAACTGTTTCCTCCTGTATCTCAGAAGGATGCACCTATAGGGCCTACATCTCTGTCTGCAGTCTGCATACCTTCTTCTTTTGAGTGCTTTTCTCTCAACTCATTTTGCTGGAGCTCCTAAATATCTCTCAAGGTAAGTCTGAGAATGTAGCCAAAAAGTTCTATCAGATTTATGTCTGCAGCTATACAACAGTTCTGTCTGAATCCCATTCAGCTAGGAGTCTTAATGACATCATTATTACGCTGTCTGTACTGAGCTAGATTTTACTTGGAGCCATCCCTGTATTATTACTTATCTTCCTTTCTGTGTGAATGTATGATAATACTTGTGTAGGGTGGGGGAAATGATTCAAAACTAATATGAAAATACATTTTTTATTCAAACCAGATTTCAAAAAGTAGCATAAATAATAAGTAAAAAGTAAATCCCTTTGAAATTTTTATTTGGTGTACAGATATTCTGATAGCCCTGGAATTCCTACCTTCTCATCTTTGATATTATAACTGAATTGTGGACAATCAAAATGTAATATCAATTTGTACCGATTTAAAAATTTTTCCAAGTGCTCCTTTTTCTAAAGGCCTCCTGAATTTCTGAGAATGTAATGTCATGTGCAGAGGAATATTGAATTGGTATCTGTTTAAAAAAAAATGTCTTAGAATTATCCTAATGGCATCTGACATTGAGGGTTTTTTTTTCTTCTTCTTGTTTTTGCAAAATTGACCAGTAGTAGTTTGGCAGCAAACTTTCCTGAAATTTAATGATAATCATTTATGAAGAAGGTTATTGGCAAAACAAGTAAAACGCTGTCAGCATGCATTTTACAGTCACAAACAGAATAATTACAAAGAATGCATAGTTGGACATTAATTTGGTTTAAATATATTAATATAGGGTTCGTAGACTTCTAAAAGAGAATTAAGTATTGCAAAAATAAAATAGGAGAGAAGAACTGTAGCTTTGGGCCACTGAATAAATACTGTGATACTGAAATTGATCCTAGTTTTCTTTAACGTGGTGATTTGATAAGATTGCTAAAACATCCAGAAATTTGAATGTATAAAATCATTGAAAAACCAAAGCATTTTGGAGCAATAAGTGACACAGTGATTTTGATTATAGTATGTAAAACATAAAAATGTTCATCTCTCCAATCTTAGGCACAGCCTAACATTGGAAGGTATCTTTCAATGTGTGATTAAAAAACAAAGGGAGAAGCCTGTTTGACTTTTTCACAAATCTGCAGCCTGTGGACACAAAATTTAGATAATTATGTATGTTGTAGTAAAAATATTTCTTTCTTTCATATTAACAAAATATCTAAGATATTGAAACATATTGCCAGAGTATTATACTGTATATGAATGCTGTATCTTATGATTTGGGGATACATTAGGGATTTTTGCCCTTGAATATTTCCTGCTGCCTCTTTTGAATCCTATTAATTTAATAAGCAAATTGTTATTGGTGCTTACTAAAATGACCAATGCTTGGTGTTTTTCTGCTTAGTTCTTATGTTAACTAAGCTAACCAAGATAGACAGTTTCATTTGCAAGTGTTAAAAATGCAAGAAGACTCCAAATCTCGTTTTTTAGGCATCAAAAGAGAAAAGCAGCAAAAATAATTTTCTCACTTTATGAACCCAGAAGCATGTTTCTTAAGTAGAAGCTCCTTGTACTTCATTCTGAGAAAATGGAAATATCTCTGAATTTCTTTTGATATTTCTTTCATATCTTATCAAAAAGGGAAAATGAATCATAAAATTTCCTGCATGCCACTTCTACATGAAAGGCAGTAACAGAAGTCCCATGTGGCTCTCTCAAGGGGAAGCTATTATTGTGGTTCTCTAGGTGGTCGCCTGTACTTCAGCAATGGGACATGATCAGGTGAAACAGTTTGGAAGCTGAAAGAGACGCAAATAGGTGAAGGAGGCAAAGGAGAGGGAAGTGCATCTCTAGCAGAAAGTTGGGAAAGAACACTTTTAAGTTTGTTGGCATCTAATTATCAATATCTGTTCAGACAACCAAATTAAAAAAAAATCAATTGTTGGTGCCATACTGGGCTAGATACAACTAATTAGTGAAGCCTTTAATATAAACTTATAAAAAGGAATTGCATTAATGAAAAATATTTAAATATTGTTCTCAGAAAATCAAGAAGCATGTTCCCATTTTATAAAGCAACTGTCATAGGCATGTGGTTCACATGTTGTCACTGATTTCTCTTCAAGTGAATGAGATGACAATTCCGTGTGTCATCACTCACTTTACTGAATTTACAGAGTTTGAAAACTAACAATTGTATAATGGTGGAGAAGTCTGAATATTTATCTTATTTTCTTAAGGTAACATAGTGTGGGGAAAAAATTGGGACGGCATACAAAATCATGCATAGTTGGGACTAGAATTTTTTTCCTTCCTATATTTATCTGACTTTGACACTTTCCATTCCTGATACTGAGTAAAAAAGGTGAATATATTCAAATCTAATTGATATGGAAATAAAACTTCCACCCAAAGTCAATATAAGTAATCTTAAATATTTAATACACGAGTACCGCTTTTGTTCATATAGTTTGAATTAGTTCTTCTATTCAGAAAGCACTAAAATCTCATATGTATGTGGAGTTTTACATATTGACAAAGACTTCTGTTTAAAAGAAGCAAAGTATACTAGAAAGAGCATTAGCAGATGTTAGGAGAATTCAATTCTGTCAATATCTACCTGTGACCTTGGATAAGTTATTGAACCTCTCAAAGCCTCTATTTTTGTTCTATAAAAAGAATGGGGCAAATGGCACTATTTAAGGTCCCTTCACTCAGTAAAATCTATTATTTTATATCTATGTGTATGTGAATATATGTGAAACACAAACACACACACTTGACTGAATAGAAAGCCTGAAATCTGTCTTTAACATTTATTTGCCTAAGAGCTAAGATATGAGAGAACACTTTTCATTTAGAATACATGAAACTCCAACATTGTATGTTGCCGGAACTTTAATGTCTGATGCCCCTGCTAACTTAATTTCGGAGATGCCCAGCTTAATTTGCTCTTAAACACTGCTCCATTCTCATTTATGCTGATCTGTGCCTATAAACAGTGGAACTTGCTTCCCAGCAAGTATGTCTTTAACAAAATTCCCCAAGTGTAGAAAGAGGGAGTTGTTTCATGTTCACATTCATCACAGCAAGTTGTTGGGTCTTTACAAATTGCTAATAGGCTCATTAAGCTCCTGCTTGTACTACTACTTCACAAATATGGAATTGATAATTGTAACTAAAACTAGATTTCAATTTTTGGTCAATCGCCTCGATTGTTCAGTCTTTCAGAGCAACAAGGTTTTAAAAAGATGCTTGGTAGAGAGGAAGAGAAGTGGTGTTTTGCAGTTAGTTTCTTGCCTGGAAGTTTCAGGACAGGCAGAACACATAGAGAGTTGGAGGTGCTGTTGGCAGGTTGGGTCTGCTCTGAATGGGTTAAAGAGAACTACCTGCTTTGAGATTGATTTAAATCAGTAATGGATCATCTCATAAAGCTGCTGTTACTAGATATTAGCCTGCTATCTCCGTCCTCTGATAGCACAGATAAGAAGTGCTTACCGCAGAGAAGGTTCCTAGAGGACAGATATTGTTTCCTGTACCTCAGGGAGTAAAAAGCCATACTGCTGGATCAGTGACTTTTCCTAACAGCAAGTAAATTCAGGCCTTATCAAGTTACAGCACAAACTGCATTCATGTTTTATTATTCTCATTAGAGATTTAAGGACTAATTCCAGTTGTTAGCGCTTAGCAGTTTAATGTTTTCCATAGATAAGAATTAAGATTCTTCTGGGGGATTTTTTTATTTGCTAAAGCTTGCAAAATATAATGCGGTGATGCACTTACTGTGATGTAATGCGGTAGATTTTCTAAATGTCCTGAATATTTTTAAGGCATAATTTTAAAAATTTAAATCTAATGACTGAATTTCTCTGACTTGGGCCTGCTCTGGTTTCCCTGTAACATGACTTTCTTTGTCTGGGATCCCAAATAGTTTTCCCTTTGGAAATAGGACCAAAAAGGGTGGACTTGGTGATTCCACAGCTTGTTCTTACCACTGTGTGTTTTCTCAAAGTAAATTCACTTAATCAAGACTAAGTATAGAGTCTGACTCAAAATAAAACCGTAAGCAAGACCTCTGTTTTATAAATAAGCTTGGTTTTAAAACTCTTCCCTTGAAGTGAATCTGACCTTTCTTCCTAACCAGGTGGAGAAAGGCTGTAATTGTCATGTTCATTCTTCAGTTTATAAAGAAACTCTAGAGTTTTGAACTTAAAACTAAAATCCAGACTTATCATCAGCTTTGATACTAATATTAAATCAATGCTTTGGTGATTTTTCAGTAGTGTGAGACCACTCTTGCCCTAAATTACTCTCCCTAATGTTCTTGAAGGGGGGAAGTCATGTTTGAATAGGAAAGTTTAATCCAAATTACAAGTGTGGAGCATCATTAATGGAATTAAAACTCACTGATTAAAGACATCCCCCGGGGGGTGGGGAGGGTACTGTTTATTGAAATTCTTCTTTTTACATGCACTCTAGTGTGAAAAGTCTTAATATCTTCCCATCCCCACCCCTCCTTGTTTTTTGGGGTTTAACTCCAGATCTGTCTTTGCATGTGGTGTGTGGCTGTAGGATATGTTCAAAGGCGGCTGAATTTCAATAACAGAATTTCAATAACAGATACTAGAGTGGTCAAGCTTTGGAGTCAGGTCATTTAGAAGGAAATGTGCTACAGATAAATGAAATTTGTTGCCATTATGAGGCATTCATTGATTGATACTCTGATGTCCTTATTGGAAAAATATTTTTCTGAGGTAAAACAGTTCCAGCAGCATTGCTTAAAAGAATGGTCTATTTTGTGGCAGGTCAGGAGCCCTGAATATGCCTATTAGGTAGGACTGGTCATATGATAATAAAAAATAGCATCTATCATTTATTAAGTGCTAGACACTGGGATAGATGTCTTAAATGCCTCATCTTATATATTAACTGTTTTCAAGGAAATTTACAATGTGTTGAATTTACTTTCTTAATTTTTGAGATGGGGGGACCTATACTAGTTAATGTTTTGATTATTCCTAGCTTTGCAGGCTTTGTGTCTATTTATGCCCCAGATTGTTTTTCCCTTTTAGCCAGTGATACTCTATCTGCCAGAAAAATTTAACATGCTTGTTCCAGTTACGTTACTGGGTGCAGTCCTCCCTTATACAGGAAATAAATTTATTATGAAGAACTCCCAGTAGAAGCCTTGGAAAACTTACACAGAGCTGTGCTGTGTCCAAAATGCTGTTCAGTAGGTTTTCCAAAGCGCCCAGGTAACAGCTGGTGCAGGCCATGTGCCAGCCCTTACAGCCCATATGCTCTCTTTAGTGCAGTAATTATCTCAACACAAAACTCTGATAGCCTAGTCTACTGGGTCCAGTTTCCCTAGGTTAAATTGACTCAGTGGCTTTGTTAGTAAGTTCCTTTGGCACAGTAAGAACTTCATCAAGAGTTTAAGTATTAGGATAGGCTTCAAAGACCAATATGACTGCAACTTTCAAGACAGGTGGCTTATTAACCCTAAGAGATTCTAGGTGGCAGTTCATTAGGCCACCACCCAGCCTCAGCAATGTAGTGAAAAGTCTGTCATGATTTCTACCAGAATTCTGGCTTAAGGGTGGTGGTTAACTCATCTGTTTTAGTAATAGATTAAGAGGCATTTTTCTATTTGAATTTTAAGGGAGGCATGATTTCTTCTATCAATGGTGGCTTTGAGGGTGGAAGGATTGTAATAAGGAGATGAAGACAAGTGAACTGGATCAAAACGTGTATAGGCTTTCTTCTTTAGGGCATCACAGAGACAACTTATCTCTTATTTTAAGTTTGTTGTGGTCTCTAAGATATTAAAAATATATAGAATTCACATATTGGGGGCTTGAAGTCCATCTTTGTTCTCTCTTCTCATTTTTGCTGGCTGGCTTCCTTCTTTCCTGTCCACCCCTTGCTTTTTCTTCTCAGTTTTTTTTTTCCCATGAGAAACACAAATATCCAAAGGTTCAGTTGCAATATAAAGCTTCCCATCTTTGGAGTAGCAATGATCTTGGAAGATGTTACCTTGTATGGGATTGTGGAATTCAGCCACAGATGTTTGAGATCGAATGAAGATGGTATGGTATGGTATTGTTATTCCAGTTTCCTTTGTGTCTTCTGTTCTTAGTGAATGGAGCACAAATCTTGAATGATGACTAGGTTTGTCCTGACATGACTGATGGCAGGCTCAAGTTTAAACCTCACTTTTCATCTATTCATAAAATGATACCAGACTCATAATCTAAGCAAGAAGGTGGGGCTGTTAGATCTTTTAGACATGTTCAACCTTCAGTGTACTAATATAGTCTACTAAGACTGTGGGAGTAGCAGGAATGGGCTGCTCCTACATTACACCTTCTGTGGAAGTTAGTTTCAGATAACCTTAAGAAGAAGGATGGCATCCTGCCCCATTTTAGTCACTAAGTGGCAAACAATCATTAGAATATCTCAGTTGTTTCTGAATACAAAGAAGGGTTCCAGAAAGGCTTGTCTGCTTTGTTGATATATTTTCCTGTTTATGTTGAAATGGAATTCTGAGGTGGAGGGGAATGCACCAAAATAAATGGAATATAAGTTCCAAGAGGCACTGGGTCGTACTTTATAGTCCTAAGTAATTCCATGATACTATGAGATTATGATCATCTCACTTCTTTCATTTTTGCCTCATGCAGCATAATCTGGTTCTAGCTAGACCTTGCCAATCTTTTTCACTACTGTAACTTCAGATTCTATAATTGCGACAGGCACATAGTTGATGCCCTGTAAGTATTTGCTAAATGAATTAATAAGTGGATTGGACTCTTTTTTCCTCCCCTAAATGGAAATGACTCCAGATGTAAGTGCAAGGGTACAACCTAGATGGGTGCTGGGATAGGGAATATGGTCCTGATCTTTGGGACATGCATGTAGATGAAGATATCTGAATTTTATTGTTGACTATTTCTAGTTTAAAGGATCATAGTGGAATCCAGGGTGCCCAAAGCTCTTTATAGTACTCAAGTCCAAGGGTAGGAACAAAAACAGGACTGATTTACTTAAAGTTGGACTCTAGGTTGAAATTGCTTAACTAGTAAAATAATTTCACATTATTGTTTTCCATTTAATAAAGCAAATCATAAGCTCAAAGGGCTTTTTATAGAAAACTAGATCAGCTAGTTCATAAAAACCCAAACATGGACCTTCGTTATTTAGTTTTCAACTACAGGTAGTTATACTTCTAAAGTCATTATTTATATGTTGTCATGAGTACTCACCAAATTTATTGACTTGTACATTATTCTTTGCAAATAAGTTCTGGCTGCTCTCTGCATATTATAATTAAAACGACAGGGACTTTAATCATTTATGAAATTTTAAACTACATACTGAATATAAATGTATCATTCAATGTGATAGAATGAATTAAATTCATCACTGTCAAATAACTGTATAAAAGATGAAATATCTCTCATCCCACATCATTAACTTATATATATAAAAAAAGAGTCAGATTTGCAAGCATTGTAATAATGCTTTCATGGTCTTTTAAAGACACTTTCAAAACTGAGACATTTGATATATACAAGAAAAATGCTTTTGACCAAAGTGTTGATTTCTGATTTTACTTTAATTTGAATTTGGTGATGAAAAGTGACTTTTTCCTAAATAGAATCAAATAGCAAATATTAAAACTCTTTTATATGAGCGTGAAACATTTTTTATCACCATGATTATAAATACAGATACACAAAAATGGAGTTTGGTAATTCAGATCATTAAGGCAAAAATGCTTGTTGTCGGTTGAAAGAGTACTATGGCACAGGAGGATAACTGAAATATTTATGTGGAGTAGGTAAGTAGCTGACATTTGATCAGTTCTCAACCTTTTGTATAGGTCTAGACACAATGTCAACATCCAGATTTCAAAGAAAATAAGATAGATTTGAAAAACAATGTTTCTGATAATTATTTTCATTTTCTAGTTTGCTATAATCAAATTACTATTTTTAGCTGATATCTATGCTTATTAAATACCACAGAATTCAATTTAAATGAATTTAACTAGGTACTTTTATATCAAAACTCCCTTTTAAAAGCATTTTTATTGGTGCATAATAATAATGCATATTACTGGGATTTATTGCAACATATCAGTTCATGCACATAACATAATTCAGTCATTTTCATTCCCAGCACCTTCCCTTACCTTCCCTTCCTTTCCCCACATGATCTGCTTCTTCTACTATGTTGATCTCTTTTCACAAGATTGCTTTTCCTCTTTCTCTCTGTAGCTTCCATAAGTGAGAGGAAACATATGACTCTTGGCTGAGTCTGACTTATTTTGCTTAACGTGATTTTACATTTCCATCCATTTTCCTTCAAATAACACAATTCCATTCTTTTTTTATGGCTGAATAAAACTCCATTGTGTATATATACCACATTTTCTTTACCTGTTTATCTGTTGATGGACACCTAAGTTGGCTGGTTCCATAAGTTGGTTATTGTGAATTCCACTGCTATAAACATGGGTGTGCAAGTATCACTATAGTATGCTGATGTTAATTCTTCAAAACTGGTTTTAAAATGTGAAAATCTCCACTTGGAGATGAATTGGTTATTTCAGGAAAATATATACCATAGATTTCTAATTGTCTTCCAAACAAACCTTCTTGATCTTTCCAAGTTTCAATTATTTTATGTTTTTCGATTTCCATCTCTTCTTGCGCAGGACATTCATTAATTTATTGACTCATTCACTTACTAAATAAACTTTTATTATGCCAGGCAAAAGGTGGGAGGAACTAGGGGAACTCAACTGGGAACAAGACGAGAATCTGAGTCCCTCCTTTTGAGCAAGGTCTCTAATGAGGGCTGCACAAGTCTTGATAAAAATCTGAAATATGGAGCATTTCAATAAATGTACGAACTAATTCTAATTTGGGGAAGTTATGAATTAATTAAAACACTTAAAACTATATCTTTCCACATTTCAATTGGTTTAATCAGGCTCATAGTCCTACAGCCTCATTCATTTTTTCCAACCAAACATAAGGACACAGCACATGAATGAAGGAAGTCTCTGCATGGTGTTCCAGGACACATAATGTGTTTTCATGTAAACTAAATGGGAAGGGAATCTCAAGCCTACACAAGCTGTTACTGTGGAAACCACTCTGTGAGTTTTCAGAGTGATCAACATCAGTGATATCATTTTGCTTTGTCAAGAATTTTAGATCGCTTCTTGTAGGAGTGTAGTTAATGGCACTAAATTCTTTCTATTCTCTGTCCTATTGAGTTCTTGTCACATAACAACAAAAACCAAGAAAATAAATATAATTTAGAATTTTATATTGTTATATTAGCTATATTGTCGCTTATTGACCTGTAGTTACTTGAAAAAAATATTTTTAAGTAAAAATTATTTTGGGGAGAGCAACAGAGGGAAGAAATATGTATAAGACTTGGGAATGTGTAACAAAAAACACATATCTATTGATTAACAAGCCCTGTCCTGACACAGCTTGTTAAAAGCTGACTAGCAACCGGTTAGCTTGGTGGTTTTTTTAAAATGATATTAAAATTATTTCTATTTTAATCAGCAAATTTGAATAACAACAAAACTACCAAATGAGAGTAATAATTAAAACACACACACACACACACACACACACACACACACACACACACAACCCAGAACTTAGAATCAATAATGTAAAGAAACATTTTAGATTAAAAAGCTTGTCATAAAAGATACTTTTATGGTAGAATGCACTACATGCACTATTTTCCCCAACACATGAATCCAATGGGTGACATCTCTATATTCATTTTCCCTGACTTTAAAAATGGCATTACTACTTCCTGCAAGAGAGTTTAAGTACTTTCTGGTTTATACTTTTTAAAAAAATTATGTTTATTTTCACAAAATATTATTTCCCCATTAGTCAGCTTTAGAACTTTTTAAAAAAATTTTTTTAGAACTTTAAAAAAATACCTTTATTTTATTTATTTTTATGTGGTGCTGAGAATTGAACCCGGTGCCTCACATGTGCTAGGCAAGTGCTCTACCACTGAGCTACAACTGCAGCTCCAGCTTTAGGAACTTTTAATAGACAGGGTCTAATACTTACCCTATCATCAAGAACCTGATATGAAAATTATCAGTCTGTTTGAAGGCACAAAGCCTTGTTGAAATGCTTTCCCAAGATTTCTAACAGGGTCCAGCTACATTATAGACTGGTAGCTGCTTATGGTGGTAGTTGGCTCAAGATAAAAAAAAAATGTTACAATCCAAGCATCCCTTTCTAATAGCTTTATGATAGGACTCTTTATATTGAGAGATTTTATTAGGTTTGAAATATAATTTTCACAAAGTTGTCGGAGAATCCGAGTAAAGTGCATTGGTTGAGCCCTTTATCTTCTTTCCTCCCTGCTTCTCAATATTGTTTCAGAATACAAGGTGAAACTGTATTCCTTGGTGTGCAGTTTAAAGTCAAGAGCAGCAATATTTAGCACATGCTTGGGCAACCTTGTTTGAAATCCATGCCGCCCCTCTCTGGTGTTCTGATGTGCCTTTGGGGGATGCTTGCCTGTTTGTAGTTTGTTTTCTTTTGTTTAAGGTTTCAGCTACTGCATTGACTAATGATTATATAGCAGTAAACTCTCGTCCCTGCTAAATTCAGTAGTGATGCCTCAAAAGCATTTTTCCCTTGTGTGACATAAAACAATAAAAGAACTAGACAAACCCCTTTTGAGGAAGAATAATCCTTTGTTTAAAGAAAAGAAAGGCATCTCCTTGGTGCTGGAGGGTAGAGAATTCAAATCAAAGGCTTAGCTAATTGATAAAATATAAAACAAGAGTTAATCTGAAAATGATTTGCAGTCAGTTATTATTGGTTGAAATTCATTAATACTGTAATATTTTTATCTGTGCGCGCCCCTTTATGCTATCAACTGCACAATGTTTATTTAGCACATTATGACTTGATTGACACCTTCTGCTCTTGGATATAAAGTATAAATAATGAGTCTGTTCTTTATAATGCTGTTACCAGCATAATTTATCAATACAATTTTGGTTGGACAGTTGTATTTTATTTCTCTGAAGATAGCTAAGTGTAACATTTTTCCCCTGCATTTGTTCTTTAATAAAAATTAAAACAGCTCATTTTGAAATATAACGTATATTATAAATTTGACTAAAATGTTAAGGCAACCAATAGATTTACATAATTCATATTCTTAGCCCTTAGCTTCACCAATGCCAAGTCCAAAGAATTTGAACATGCCATTTAATTGTTCTCCCTGCAATTTTTTTAATGAGACTTGTGGCCATGATTCCAAGTGATAAATTCTTCTTGATTTGCCTCCAGTTGTCACTGGCCAAACCTTAGGGAATGAAAGATTAGTTACGGTTGCAAAAGACTTATTATTTTAAACTGGAGAATTTTTAATGTTCTTAACCCAATTAAGCAGAGAGTGAAGAATCTATCAATATTGTTGTCAGTTTATTAGAAAAAAAATCTTTCAAATTTTAATTTAGCTATAGATGATATTCAATTTCTGCTTTTTAAACTTAGAATAAAATAAAATTATATTAAATTAGAGTTGACTCTGGTGCCTAAATGTCGCATCACTAACAAGAAAATTGCCTCGTGATTTAAACAGAGATTTCAATCAATGAGTAGGGTTTCAGCCCTCATCCAATTTTTAATAGCATTTGTCTTTTATCACCCAAGTGCTTGAATAATGTAAGCAAGCTGTACAACACTGTGCATATGCTTGGTCCTGTAGTGAGATTATTTGCCTATTCATAACTCAGCTTTTTAACCCCAAATTCAAAACTCCAAGGGAAAAAAAAAGTTTTCTTGTTAAGTTTAAGTAATGAGTGTAAGAGATCACTTCCAGGCCACAAAATTGTCCAAGTTGGCCCCAAACACAGGTGCTCCCAGTTTGAACATCATGTCTGGCTTTTTAGCAGAGAAACTAAATGAAAGCAACTTCAAACACAGGTGCAAAATCCCGCATCTGTGAGGGACAGCCTGAAACCATGGCTTTCTCCTGACCGTTTTCGGCTTGTAAACCTCATCCTCCATGGAGCACCTGTGTCAGAACCAATCAGGGACGTGTATAAATGTTATCAACACCTACGCATCATTACTTATTCATCAACATCAGCACCAAATATTGTTGCAAACATGCATGGGTGTTTTTTGTTTTGTTTTTTCTTTTTCTTTTTTTCCTGTAAAGCTGCTCTTTTCTGACGCTTATATCCATTTGTCTGATGTCTGATGAGTAGTAAAATATGCAGATAAGAAAATTCAGAATACTTCCGACTTGAAACCTTACAATCATCTGTGCTCGTATCACTTTTGAATCCTTACGTCTAATTCCTTCTGTGGCAAAAATGGAAAGCACACAAAAGCTTCAAACACATTGATTGCCTGAAGGCCCAATTGCAGCAGTTCCATACTTTGGGGTGTACTTTTGTGCAGCCACCTCTTCCCTGGTAGTCTTGCCTTCTCACTGTTTGATTAGCACTCAAAGTACCTACATTGAAGATGTAGAAGATATAAGATTTTGTTTTGCAATAGCAATAGCGTGCAGCAGAAGCAGCAGGATCTGGCTTCCTGGCAAACTCCACAGGCATTTGGGTTGGTGGCTTTGTATTTGCCTCTGGGCCTTTCCTACACAGGGCTGAGGAGGGGGCGATCTGGCTGTCAGAAGCTTTGGAAACCATTTCTTCTTTGACAATTTAAATTTATGTGGTTTTTAATTGTCTGTAAACAAAGCCTTTTAAATCTAGCACTAAATCTCCATCCGAGGTCAGCTGGCATCCAAAGGGGTAGTTGCTGATTTAGTCCTGTTTTTCTTTTCCTAAAAAAAAAAAAAAAAAAAAAAAGAAGGACGAAACTGTTTATTGTCCTCCAATAGAGATACACAGAACACACAAATCACTTGGCCCCTCCCCTCCACTTTGAATGAATAGATAAAAATCCATCTGTTTTTTAATCTACTTTTCAAGGGCCAAATTTGTGTCCTTTGTAAAAAAAAAAAAAAAATGGCTTGCACCAAATAATTTTCTACTCAGCAGCTAGGAGAATTGACCAACCCTTGGGTTTTAAGTCACTGATGGTTATAGCTGAGAAACTTTTAGGACAGTTTAGTTTTTGGCTCTAAATGGTCATTAGATATAGATCATTTATGCTGTGAATAATTAAGAGCTGGAGATGTAATCCAAAAAATATTAACTGGTTATCATGGTTCACAGACTATTTATTACATAACTTGATAAAATAAAAAATGTCACAAAATTTGAGAAGGGTGGAGTAGTACAAATGTTTGGTTTTCAGATGGCATACAATTGATTATAGGCTTTCAAAAACACAATTGAAGACTCATCCAGACAAGGGTCTGGCTGTGGTAACTCCTTCCCCTAGGCTCCAGGGAACCCTGGGCACACTGCTCACAGCATGGTGGCCTTGTGGGGCTGCCTCATGGCTGTGCACTCGATGTTGCAGCTCTTCCACTTCTCCAAAGCCAGCTCTCCTCTGCCACAACGAGGAAGAATGGACTCTTACGAGAAAGGAAGGAAGGATGTAGATCTTAGGGGAAAAAAGGAGCAGAGAACTCACAGAGTCACAGTGATAAACTAAAGGCTGTCATGGATGAGGTAACTGAACCCAAACTCCAGAAAAAGACTCCTTTTTTAAATAGTGAGGGAAGAGGAAAAGAGTGTTAGAACATTGTTTCCTATGAGCCTCCTGTTCCCATTTTGAAAGAGAACCACAAAGCCTCTCCCCTCATCCTTTTGTTGTTTTTTCCTAAATAAATCTCTCTATATAAATTGTTATTGCATGAGGATTCTTCTATTTTTAATTTTCAGTTGTGCTAGGTAAAAACCTGCCTATGTTTTTAGAAGAGTGAATTAATTCTTGACTTTGCTAAATATATGAAGTGGGACAAATTACTTAACTTTCATGGTATTTTTAAAAAACTCGTCTGTAAAATGGGAATGATCGTATCTAACATGTAGAGATGAAGCATGGGTTAAAATAAGATGATTTAAGGCACAGTTTCATACACCACCTAAAACATATTGACATCAAACACACTGTAGACTATAGACCAAGAGAACGATGACAAAAAAAACACAATAAGAAGAATCTGGAATCTGGAGAGGGTGAACAACTAAAATATAAAATCACAAGATTTAAGTTGGAACTTGAAACAGGGATTAAAATAAAAACTTCATATTGTGACATATGAAAGTAAATGAAATCTGGTGTTTTAAAAATAGTTCATTATGGGCTGGAGATGTGGCTCAGCGGTAGCGCGCTCGCCTGGCATGCGTGCGGCCCGGGTTCGATCCTCAGCACCACATAACAACAAAGATGTTGTGTCTGCCGAGAACTAAAAAATAAATATTAAAAATTCTCTCTCTCTCTCTCTCTCTCTCCTCTCTCACTCTCTCTTTAAAAAAAAAAAAATAGTTCATTATGCCGGGCATGGTGGTACATGTCTGTAATCCCAGTAGCTCTGGAGGCTGAGGCAGGAGGATTGCAAGTTCAAAGCAGGCTCCAACCACTTATTGAGGTCCTGTCTCTAAATAGATATTTAAAAAGGGCTGGGGATGTGGCTTAGGGAGTATGTTCCCCTGGGTTCAATCCCTGCTACCAAAAAGAAAAAAGTAGTTTATTACAGAAAGAAGTTGCTTGAAATGAAATAGATTGTCTTCCTGATGCAAGGATGAAGAAGTTTGAAGCATGAAAATTTGAGAATTGTGATGAACAGAAACTGAAAGGTTGAGCAGCACTGGTTGCCCTAGGGTAGTGGGCAGTGGGCAGTGGTCCCTAGGAACACTGCTCCTACAAGGAGAATGCTGTGTAGAGGTCACACATCTCTGTCACACATTCTTCTCACCCATCATTCAGGCCATGCTGATGCTTTAGCAGGTCCATTTCATGGGTTTGGATCCAAGATAAGTCACTGGCTCAGCTGACTTTGAAAATTCAGGGGCTAAACTGTTCTGCAATAAAGTCACCCTTATTTGAGTTTCAGATCCATTCAGAAGGAAATTGTTCTTATTCCCTTATCATAGGATTTTAATTGAAAGTTCATTCATCCATCCGTCCATTTATTAGTTCAACATTTATTGCTTGCTAGGTGCCAGCCGCTGTGCCAGACTTGGGGTGCAAAAGCGTACTATAAGGCATATTTCTTGTCCTCTAAAGGATACAGTTATTTGAAGTGGTCTCACCTAATTTTGTCAGCATCCCTCCACAGTAGCTTGAGGGCCCTATGACTTCCCTACTGATCTGTCTGCACCCAGCTATCTTTATATAAGGCTGCAGCAAAATAAGGTCACTCAGTGTTTTTTCATTAGAGTTTGTTAAATTTCCATATCAGATACACCATGCCTCGATCCTGTGAGGAAGTAACTGGATTAGGTTTCATGGGTTTGTTTGTGTTTGTCAGCTTTTTGTTTCTGTGACCAAATGACCCAACAAGAACAACTTAGAGGGGGAAAAGTGTATGGGGGCCCATGGTTTCAGAGGCCTCAGTTCATGGACAGCTAACTCCATTGCTCTGAGCCTGAGTGAAGCAGCACATTATGGTAGAAAGACCCAGCAAAGAAGAACTGTTCAGCTCATCATAGGGACAGGAAACAGAGTGTGGGGGCAAGGAAGAGGCCTCAGGGAAGATGTAGCCTTCCAAGGCATGCCCTTGGTGATCCACCTCCTTCAGCCATACCCCACCTGCCTACTGTCTTCACCCAGTCAGTCCATTCAGACTGGGATGGACTGATGAGGTTTCAGCTCTCAAAATCCAATCATTTCACCTCTGAACATTCCTGAATTAACATAGGAGCTTCTGAGGAATGCCTCATATCCAAACCCAAACAGGGTTAATCTGAGTCAGATGTGGAGAGAGGCTACCAAAACTAAATATCCAGATAGTAAATATTAAAGATGAAATAAGTTAATGGATGGATTGATGGACAAATGGAGCATAAATCATGAAATTTGGGTTCTCCATCAGTCTCTTATCTGATTGTAATCTTTCTGTCTTAATCTTCTTCTAGTCTTTTGGGGCTAATAATAGCTAATATGTAATGGCTGTTTACTATATATAGATACTGTGATAAATTTATCTTCTTTAACTCACCTTGAGAAGATGAATAATATCACCATTTACAGATAAGGAAACTGAGGCACAGAGAAGTGAAGCAATTCCTCCAAGACAGTGGTAAAGGGTGCAGCTGTGATTCACATGTAGGAGTCTGTCTCCAGAGCTGACCTTTGTAACTTTTTATTTTGTCTCCTTCAATCTTTCTGGCCAATTTTAGTTGCAAACTGATTTTCTTCAGTTCAGTGTTCTTGATCCGGGATTCTCTTTTTTAACCTTTTCTCATAGACCATTCTAAGTAATCAAAAGCAGAGAGCATAGTATAACAAACCCTATATATACACCAATTTTAGATTCTCTTTGCTTTCACCTTATGTCCCAATCATCATATATCAAGTCTTACAAATAAATCCTTAATTTCTTTCTCCTGGCTTGATTTGACTATTTGATGGTAGTATTCTTGATACTTCAACAGCCATAGTGCTTTAGAAGAGATGGTCTAAGGATTTTTTTGATGGTATTTTAACCATTTCCAAGCCCTAAATTTTCAGTCATGTGAAGCTAGCTTAATTCTATAGTGCCAAATACGAACAGATCAATGGGTTAATTGCAAGAGGCAGACTCTTAATCCTTTTTAGTGAATATTAGGGTGACATGTTGAAAATATTGTGACAAAGGGGATAATAAAAAGACATGGGTATGTTTTTATTTTTGTGATGGGGATAGAAGAATTGTACTTTCCTTTTGTACCAGGGAATTTTATAAAAATAATTTTTCTTACTTGGGGGACATAAAGTTGTCCATAAATTGTTTCTATAGAATAAAGACTCCTAGGGGAAACAATTGTTCATGGCAGCACTTGTTAAAATGTTGATAAGGAAGCCATGTGTGATTGCATATGCCTGTAATCCCAGCAACATGGGAGACTAAGGCGGAGGCTGAGGCAGAAGGATCAGGAGTTCAAAGCCAACCACAGAGCAATTTAGTGAGGCCTTAGGAAATTTATTAAGACCCTGTCTCAAAAATAAATAAGGAAACAAATAAAAAAGACTAAAGGCTGTTCAGTGGTTAAGTCCCCTTGGGTTCAATCCTTAGTCCCCCCACCAAAAAAAAGTTGACAAAGAGTCAAAGAGGGTATTACTAGACTTAGATTAAGAGGCATGTGTTGGCAGAGGCCTTCATGGGTAGAATACCATAGCAGGCATGAACTTGCAAACCCCTTTCCTTTGAGGAGCTAGCTGTCTTTTCTACTGTGTGTTGGGCTGTCTGAACCTTGGTGCTTCCTCAAGTTCCTTCTGAGTTTTAGTTCTCTTCAGTCTATACCTTAGCTCTGGAAATCTTACCCATTCTGATGGGCTAAATTAACCAATGTATGGAGTTGACTCTTAAATGTTTAATTCTACCCCTGCTTCTCCCTCATCTCCAGACACATTAATCCAACTGCCTATTGGAAATTGCCACTTAGATGTCTCACATTTTCTTCGAACCTAAGATGTCTGAAATAGAATTCATCATCTTCCCATTAACCACTCCTCTTTCCATTTTTTTTTCTAAGACACAAAATGACATGGCCCAATTGCCTTAGTCCCAAACCTGGGCTCCTCATTGTCTCTTCCTCTCCGCTAGCCATTAATCACCAAGTCCTGTTGAATCAGCTTCCTAAATATATCTCCAATCTGTCTCCTCTCTCCTGTCTCACTACCGCACCCTAGGACGCTGTCACCTCTAGGCTGGAGTGCTGTAAAAGTCTCCTAATTACATCCCTTTCTCTAGTCTTGTTTCCCTCTAATTCATCTTCCTCCTTCCCACCAAAGTGGTTCCTCTGAAATGCAAAACTACCTGTATGTGGCTAGTTTAAAACTCTTCAGAGAGTGTACATTGCCTGAAGTCCAAACTTTCAGCTCAGTAACCCTCTCCGTTAGCTTCCTTCTCTATGTCCTCTTGCACCCTGAATTTCGGGGTATTTTGATCTTGAAGTTCCCAGGACACATTAATGGTTTCCTGTTTTTGTGCTTTTTCTCCCAATCATCCTATTTTAAGAAGGCTTATCTCCTTCTCCTTCCCCACATCCCCACCAATGGCAGCCTATGAATTCCTTAAGACTCTCTAGACTCAGCTCCAGGTTTCCCTCCTCTGTGACATCTCCTCTGATGCACTCTTTACTCCTGCCAGGGAAGAAGTGACCATGCACTCATTTTGGTTTCTTTTGTATCCACTAGAATCTAAAAACATATAGCTTTTTATTTCCCTCACACTTTAATATATCAGTTCCTCATTATGGACACTTTTGTTCCCTCAATACCTACCACCAGATTGGGGCATATAGTATACTAAATATATTTTATCATTTGCTTGATTGAGTGACTGATTGAATATACAAATGTCCATCTCTGAAGAATTTTTTTCTTGTTACCCTGACTAGGTTCTTATATATTTTGTTTCCTTTTCATTATTCTAATTCTTTCCTCTGTTTTCACTGCTAAATGCTGTTAATGGAATTAACAGTTTTATAATTGTCTGGTTTTATATTGTTTCCTGTATGTTCCAAGCCCCACAGATTTATTAACTAGAGTTTGTTACATAGCTAACACCTAAATGATGTTAGATTTGAAATTGAATTCTGCAATACTTAAAGGTTTTTTTTCTATCATCATCTTTAAAACACTTCCTTTCACTTTACTTGGACATCCCCTTATAACAATAAATATGTGCAGAGAAACAACCTCTGTCACTATTAATTTGGTAGTCTGATTTGGTTCCTGTAGGAACTTTTACTCAGAGCTAACTGATAAGGGATGTAGACTTGGTAGATTTGACTGTTTCAGGTAGAATCTTCTCAGTCCTTTCTTTGGAAATTTTACTCAGAATGTTTGGGGAACTTAGCTTTTCTTGCAGTCATGTGCCAGGTTGGACTAGGGAGACAGGTTAGCAGAGCTGCTTACCTGAAGGAGTTTAAAACCCTGAGGAAGAGAAGACAGTTGCACAGGTTTATAACCTATTGGTGGGAAAAAAGCCAGGAGAAATACACAAATTGTTGTGCAAAGAGATGATAGAGACTTACTTCCAGAAAGTAAAATCTAAAAGAAAGCTTCATGGAAGAAGGGACTTTTAAACTGGGCTTTGAAAATTGAGTAGGATTTCAACAGGTAAAGACTTGGGGAGGACATTGCACACCAAAGGACAGGGGTGGTGGGTTGAGGTGGTGAAAACACATGGTGGCTAAGGAGCAGGGGTCCAGAATGCACAGCAGGCAGGTGGATTTTCTAGAGGAGGCTATCAACTAGAATAATAGTTATGTTAAGGAAAATCTTGAATACTTCATCAACAACAGAGGATCATGAAAGGCTGTCAGTCAAGCGATGAATCTTCTTTTCTTCTGCTATTATCTATCCACAGCAGTATATCATCTTTCCCTTATCCTTTATGCTTTGCATTTGCAAAGAAATCTTCATATCACTTCAGTTTGGAGACACTCTTCTCTTACCACTTTAAAAATGATGCTTTTTTTTTCTTCTCCTTGGTCAATCTTTCGGCACAGTGTTTTATTATTTGAACTTCAGTCACACAATATCTTGTTGTACCTTTGGGACATGGTTATTAGAAACTAACTGATAGGAAATATAGATTGTTCTATAGGCATATTCACTATCATAAAAGGCTCTTATCAAAACCTAGGTCTTTATCTGTCATTTGATTTAATTATTATAATCTCCACTTACTATTATGTCATATTACTGATGTACACCTAGAAATTTTCTCCTGGGAACATCTTTCTTTTTTTTTTCCTACTTTGCTCTTCTTAAATTCAAAGTCTCAAGTTTCACTTAACTCATATGGGGGTCTAGTACATGTCCTATCAGGCAGACGTATTGAGACATTTCTCCCAGTTTATGTCTTGCTGTTGCACTTATCTTAAGGGAGATTTTTATAACAGCTTCATTCAGGTATGACTTATATGTCACAGATCTACTCATTTCAGTTGTTCAGTTCAATGGATTTTAGCATACTGATGCTAAGAGCCAGAGTAGGAATGATGCATGGCATTTTTGGTTGAAAGGTGACCCCAGCAAGCCATTGAGATGATAATGATTATGTTAAGATGTGCATTCAATTGGATATTAGACCCCTGCTGTCCAGCCTCGGCCTGCTACTTTGGAGCTCTCCCAGGACTCCTGGAGAGTTCCCATTGGTTGTGGAAGTGCGGTAGGAGGGATTTCTTGAGGAGGGATTTCCGGTTGGTGTGGTGTGGCCCGGGAGAAGGGCACGTGTGTGGAGTTTTGGAAATAAAGTTTGTTCCTGCTTGAGTGGCTCCTGACTTTGTGCCCAGCCAGACTTAATTGTATGGCCATCATACAACATAATTCTAGAATATCTCCCCTTACTTTAAAAAGAAACCTATACCTAATCACCATTATTCCCTCTTCCCACTCAAAAGTCTAAACAACCATTAGTCTACTTAGACTCTTTGCTATCTGCCTTTTCTTGGGAATTTTATATAAATGGACTTATATAATATGTACTTTTTGTGTCAATGTTTTACTTAGGATAATTATTTTTTAGATTTACCCACATTATAGCACCAGTACTTCTTTCTGTTTTTATTGCTGGTATCCATTATATGTATAAATGGCTTTTTGTTTATCATTTGCTGGTTGATGTGTATTTGGGTCATTTCCATTTTTTTGGCTATTGTGAATGATAGAACATTTGTGTACAAGTTTTCCTATGAACATATTTTTGCTTATTTGATTTATATTCCTAGGAATGGAATTGTTGAATAATACAATACATTCATGTTTAACCTTTCAAAAAATTCAAAATTCAAAAAATTTCAAAAAATTCCCCAAATATTTTCCTAATTAGCTGCACCATCTTACATTCCCTCAAAAAGAATTTAAGGGCTTAAGTATCTTTGCTTTTTTTTTTTTTTTTTTTTTTTGTTACCAGGGATCAAACCCAGGGACACTTAACCACTGAGATATATTTGCAGCCCTTTTAAATTTTTTTTAGACACAGTCTTGCTAAGTTGCTTAGGGCCTCACTAAATTTCTTAAGCTGGCTTTGAACTTGTGATCCTCCTGCTTCAGCCTCCTGAGCTGCTAAAATTATAGACATTTTGCCCGGCAGTACCTTTGCAATCTTGTCAACACTTGTTTTAGTCTCTCTTTTTGATTTTAGCCATTTTAGTGTGTGTGATGATATTGTGTTTTAATTAAATTGTTATTTGTCTATTTATTTTGAGGTACTGAGGATTAAACCTAGGGGTGCATCTATATACTCTGTGGATAAATGCTTATTCTAATCCTTTCATCATTTTTTAATTAAATTATTTGATTTTGGATTACTGAATTTTATATGTCTTCTGAGTACAAGTCCTTTATCAGATAAATGATTTGCAAATATTTTCTTCCATTCTGTGGATTGTCTTTCATTTCCTTCAAAAGTTCAGAAAAACTTTGCTGTCATTTTGAAGCTAAAAATTTTTAAATTTTGACAAGATCTGACTTGTTATCATTTTATACTTTATTACTGCATTTTCAGGTTTCATCCACTTTTTTTTTTTGTTTTGCTTTTGAGAGGTGAGTAAGGCTTATGGAAACTCAACTTGCTTTATTTGTGACTATATAACAAATTTATCAACTTAATTGCAAAGTGGTTGGGCCTACTTCCTCCTAAAGTATCAATTGTCCTACTGTGAATTCACAGAAATGCATTTCTGCTTTCGAGGTTCATTGTAACCATAAACTTCTTTTTCTTCCACTACTCTTTTCTTACTCTGGAAATAGTTTAAAAAAAAATCTCTATCCTGAGAGATTCATAGCATATCATCTGACCAGCTCCTAGAGGTTCTAGGGTGTCATGGACAGCATAGGATTTTCAACAGTAACCTGCAAACCCTTATTAACTGTCCAAATCTGCTTTCCCTGACTTTTTTCAGGTCTCCAGAATTCAAAACAACAGACTTAAGTTATGAAAGAGCCCGGGTTAGGAGCCAGAAGACCTGGTTTCTAGTCCTGAATCTGTGTCTCAGTTGCTTTTGGACTTTGACCAAATTGCTTTATTTCAGAATCATCTAAACTTTCTCATTTACAAAATGAGATTTTGGATGTCTAATGTTTCTCTTTTAGAGTGGTGGTTCTTGGTGTGTGTAGGGTATTCCCTACCTCCATCTTTCTCCCCACCCTCCACCTACACTGTCCAGGGACATTAGCAATGTCCAGATACAGCTTTGGTTATTGCAGCTGAGGATTGCTACTGCATGAACTGGGTGGAGACCAGAGATGCTACTAAACACCTCTAAGGCATCTAACAGTCTCCAGTAAAAAGAAGTGTCTGGTGCAGATGTCAGTAGCACTGAGGGAGAATAAGCCTGCTTAAAACATAACTTTTATTAGTATTTGGTCAGAAAATTCCCATGTCTTGTTTTATCCAAATACTTCCTTCCTTCCAAAGCTCAGGTACACAGTGGAGCCTCCTTTGTCCAACCTAATTCATACGGAATTTTTTAACTTTCAGAATTCCTACCATACTTAATAAGTAGAGCACAACAAAAATAAAAACATAACCATAGACAATCTATCTTTTTAAACAATCATTTATAAAATTTTATTTTTCTGTCATCAAAACTAATTTATGTGGCTCAGCGGTAGAGCACTCACCTAGCACATATGAGACTCCAGGGTCAATCATCAGCATCTCATAAAAATAAATAAATAAAACAAAGGTCTACTACAACAAAAAAATATTTAAAAATAATTTATGGACCTAATAAAAATTCTTTATCCCAGCTTATCTCATTTTAAAAATTTCAATACATTTTATTGTGTATATTTGAGGTTTACAAAATGATGTTATGGGATACATAGAGACTACAACATGACTACTATAGTGAAGTAGGTTAACATATCTCTCATCTTATATCATTACTTTTCTGTGTGTGAAAAGAACAGCTAAAATCTACTTATTTAACAAAACCACCTGATGCGATGCAGCTTTATTAATTTTGGTCCTCATGTTGAACATTTCATTAGATTTCTAGACTTGTTCTTCTTGTGCCTCTGCTATTTCCTATTCTTTGACCAGCATTTTTCCACCCTACCCCATGACAATCACTGTTTCATTATCTCTATGCTATTGAGCTCTTTCAAAAATATTCCATATATAATTGGGACTATGAAATATTTTTCTTTCTGAATCTGGCTTATTTCACTTAGCTGAATGTCCTCTAGGTCCATCCATAGTGTGAGAAATGGAAGGGTCACTGCTTGGTTAAAGACTGAATAATATTCATTGTTACATGTGCACAATGTGTTCTTTGTCCTTTTGTGCACTGATGGGTATTGAGGTTGTTTCTATGTGTTGGCTTTTGTGAATAATGCTTCAGTGAACATTGGAAGGCAGATATCTTTCCCATGTGGTGGTTTCATCTTTGGCTATGTACCTAGAAGAGAGATTTTAAGATTTCAGAGTTCTATTTTTAATTTCTTTAGGAACCTTCATATTGTTTTCTATAATGGCTATATATTTTTGTTGATCTCCTTGAGATCCCTGTGTCAGGGTCATCTGAAGATCTTTTCCAGTCTCAGTCTATTCCAGGCTCTTCGTGGGGAAGCAATCCAGAAAGGAATGACTCAGATGGTTTCACTCAAGGGAATAGAGAACCTACCCAGGCTCATTGAGGGACTGGTCAGCCAAAGAACCAAAGGTAGGGCCTGGTGGAGATTTTGTAGCAGGACCATTCCATGATATATAGAGGTAATTTATTTCCTAAGACAAACTTCCTTACACTTTCCCTCTGTGTGTTATACTGTTTTAACATTTCTCATTTCTCCACCATATCACATAGAATATGAATTATTATCTTTGCTAAAATATAAGCTGGTATAAGAAGCACATCAGAGTCTGTCACTGGAGTCACTTGTGAAAACATTAACAGCACCAGATGTGGGACTGACCCCTTGAGGACCACTACTCAATATGCCCCGAAGGCTGACATTTAACCATTGATGACTTCTGAGTCGGGGCCTCTCACCAATATCACATCAATCGATAGTGTTCTTCCAGCTCCACATCTCCAGAATGACTTCCTCTCTTCATAGCTGACCCCATTTATTCTCTTTAGTTGTTTGAGTCAGGTAAGATAGCTAAAACTAAAAGGCCTTGCGGATGGCTTACAAGAAGTTTGGTATATACTTTTAGCTATGTATGACTTAATACAAGTGACTTTAAAAAAGTATACGCTCAGTTGCATAGTAGGATGAGTTGGCTAGCAGATAGAAATATCTGATGACTTTTTATATTTTTCTTACAATAACAGTTTACATGAAGAATATTTGTTTGCCCCTTTTGTGGAATCGATTTTCCTAATTGTCTTCACTGAGCCTTAATTTGACTATATTGATTGTGTGTGTGTGTGTGTGTGTGTGTGTGTGTGTGTGTATGTGTAACTTGGACATAAGTCTTTTTTTTCACATATGTTGCTATATAAATATTTCCTCCCAGGTTGTGGCTTACATTTTCATTCTCTGTCTTTTGTAGAGTATTAAAATTTTTTTTTTAATGAAGTCCACATGGTCAATTTTTTCTTCCATGGATCATCGTTTTGGTGTCATATCTAAAACCGTATGGACAATCCAAAATCATCTGTGTTTTCTTTTCAAAATTTTACATCTTTGCATTTTGTATTTATATCTCTGTTCTCTATTTATATCTCTGTTCCATTTTGGCATAGGTTTGTGAAATGTTTGTGAAAGTTAGCACATAGATTCTTCTTTGATGTGAATGTCCAGTTGTTCCAGCTTCTTTATTAAACATCAGTTGACTATATTTATTGGGGCTTTTTCTGGACTTTATGTTCTCCTTCATTGATTTATTTGTCTATTCCTTTACCTGTGCCACACTGCCTTGATTATTATAGCTTTATGCTAAGTAAATGGCAGTGCCAGTCCTCCAATTTGTTCTTCTCCTTCAACATTGTGTGGACCCCTCTGGGTCTTTTGCCTCTCCATATGTACTGTAGAATCAGTTTGTTAATATCCACTAAGTAATATTATGTCTATGAACACAGAATATCTTCCATTTATTTAGAATAATTATAGTACTCTTTTATTTCTTTCAAAAGAGTACTATAATTTCATCATACATATCTCATATATGTTTTGTTAGATGTATACTATATACTCTCTTTTTGTTGCTTATGTAAATAGTATTGTGTGTTTAAAATGCAATTGTATACTGCCACCCTATAGGAAGGCAGCTGAATTGGTATATTAACCTGTAACTTGCAAGCTTGTTAGCAGTTCTAGAGATAATTTTTATTATTGAAAATTTTCTACAAAATCATGTCATCTTTGAACAGAGACAGTTTTACCTCTCCTTCTACAATCTGTCTTATCTTTCTTATTTTTCCTAGGAATATGTTTTTGTTTGTTTGGTGAGTGTTCTTTATTTTTAGCTTACTGAGGTTTTTGAAACTGTGAATGGGTACTGGAGTTGGTAAAAAAAAAAAATTATTATTATTTTTTTTTACCCATTGCTAAAATCTTATATCTTTTCTTCTTTAGACTATTGATGTGACTTTCAAATGTTGAACCAGCCTTGTATACTTGGAATAAATCCCAATTGAACATGGTGTATAAATATTTTTATACATTTTTGGATTTGATTTGCTAATGTTTTCTTGGAGATTTTTGTATCTATGTTTATGATAGATATTGATCTCTAATTTTATTTTCTTGTAATATTTTTGTCGGATAGTCTTCTATTTCAATTCTGTCTACTATGGCATCCAAATGGCTTACCAACTAGCAATGTAGTTATTAATATACTGATTTTCTATCTCATGATTTCTGAGTTATCCAAGTAAAAATAGATAAAGAAAAATAGTTCTCAAAATCTTAATTAACAGACTTGTCTCCCCAACATTATTAAGATTGGGAAGTTTGCTCAAACCAGTTTTACGGATATAAATTGCTATGTTTAAAGTTACAGTTTTGATAAATACTTTCTTTCATACTCACCATAAGCTTAAGTAAATGAGGAAAAAAATAAAGCCTTCAAAGACTAACATATTTATGGTTCAATATTAAGACTAGGTGATTAGAATAAATGATTTTTTAATCTTTAAAAATTATTTTATCAAACTCCATGTATGTATGATATGTTAAAATAGATTCTGTCATGTACAACTAAAATGAACAAATTAAAACTTATGCATGGAGTATAAGTTATTCTAATTAGGATCCCATTCTTGTGGTATATTATAGGAAAGATAGTAGAATGAATCAGACATTACTTTCCTATGTTTATAGATGAATGATGTTTTTACTCACTTATTAGTTCATATTTGAAAATTTATTTACATGATAAAGAAGGTAAGAGACACCATAAATTTGAAGATTCAGCTTTATTAAGAAGGGTCAAAAATGTTTGCTAGGACCTTATTTACCTACATTATTGTAATTTTATTTGGTTTGCCTTGAGTGATACACACACACACACACACACACACACACATTGTCACATTTGCAAATGACACATCAAAGCATTATAATAACTGAAGTCACTCGGGTATAACTGAAGTCAATCAGGTGAATGACTTATTTTTATGCTTGTTATTCATTCTGAATTTTACATTAGTGGTCTAGCCAGTATTCTTGGAGACCAATGCTAATATTACTTAACAGTTGTAAGAACCTAGTACAGTGGTCTCCAATCCAAGGCCTGTCCTGTTGTCAGGTGTGAAATACTCATACATGGTACAAAAATTCCACAGTCTGATTGCACTCTACCCTGTTATCCCATAATAATAATGGTAAAATTTATAGAGTACTACAGTGTGCCAGGTGCTCTTCTAATGTATAACAGGCATTAACTCATTAAATTATTATAACAACCCTATGAGTCAGGTACTATTATTATCCCCCATTTAATACATGGGAAACATAAGGCACAGAGAAGTTATATAATGAGCACAAGTTCACCCAGCTAACAGTTAATGGACCAAGATTTAAACTCAGGTAATGGGAATTTAGAATTTTCTATTAGGTACTGTGCTATTTTGATTTTCAATTGAAGAGACAAAATAAAAAATCTTCAGCTCTATTTAAATAAATTCTCTATTTCATTTACTGGAATCTTGTAGATATTTTAGACAAACAAAAATAATTATATAAAAATAATTATATTTTATCCCATTTGAAGTTACCTTTATATGTCACTACTAATTAATTTAATGATTTAAGTTCTTACAGGGGATTTATTAGCTGGTCTAACTGGGAAATCTTGAAATTATTCTAACTTCAGGCACAACTGGAGTCAGGGGTGCAAATCCTACTCTCAGGATGGTCTTTTTTCTACATCTCTCAGATTTATTTTCTCCATAAAGTGGGTCAAATGGACTTGTATCATCACAACCCAGCAGTAAAACAGCTCAAATGGAATATTTTTATTAAGAGACAAATTTTTAATTAGAGCTCAAGAATCAACTCTACAGTTTTGCTCAGATGTATTTGACTTACAAATCTTCTTTGTGGGCCTCTATGCTACTGTTAGTTATAGAAATTTCCAGAGTTTTGCTTCTTTTTAATGTTTACTCTTAGTTGAGAACATAAATTATCTTATTAACATTATTCACACCACATACTAATTCATGTAGAACTAACTTAAAACACCTAAAGATGCTCATACTAATTTTAGTGCACTTAGCATACTGCCCCTGGATATGTTCTAATTGTTCACATTCACATCCTGTCTCTAAGATGAAAAAAGAAGGAAATATCCTCCTCAGAGTGTTAAAAGGTCAACTAAACTAGTGTAAAGTCACTACACTAGGTATGGATTTGATATGGGCTGATTGACTTACTGTTCTCAAAAAAGTCTCTCTTATGGCCCTGGCCTTCATCACTATTCCCAATTCTTTGCTGGAAAAATTGATGGAAGTCTTGACCACCTCTCATGTACTAGGATATTTCTACTCTCTGAAGCCATAGGACACCCTGTCTGCTCTTCAAGAGTACACATGGGATTCTGATTCTCACGTAGATACCCAGATGTCTTCCCTAGGTTTACTAGTGTTCTGGAAAAGAGAAGAAAGGTGTCCACCTGGTGTAGGTAAATGATTTGTGCAAGGATTCAAGGCATAGTTAGGCTCAGGGTTCTATCCTAACCTATAGTAATTTTCTCACTTTTATGGATGATTGGCAGGTGGGACCTCATGATGCAGCTTGCCTTTGCAAATTTTCCGCATTCAGCAGGGATACTAGTGAGCCTCTGATCCATCACATAATCTCTACACAGGAATTGCACTTCTTATAGTGATCCTTCTCCTGGTACTTTCCTGAAATACATGAACTCTAAAACCATGCTAGAAGATGAGATCTTACTTAGGCATCAGAAACTTCATAGTGAGTGAATGCCCTCTTGCTTGGCCCCTCCTCTGATCTCACTGACTCTTCTAGTTTTTCACCCATTACCATGGCTCCTTACTTACCAAAATCACCCAATGCTTCTTTTCTTCCACAGAGGGGATTGGTAGGCATGAATACAGATTCCCAGGATATTAGTAAGATGAAAACATACTGACTACTTTTCAGAATTTAAGAAAAGAAACCTTCACAACATAGAAAAAGCAGAGACATTTCCTTCTGTTTTAGGGAGCTACTATCTTCCTAAGAGTGAGCCAAATGGCTTTAAAATCACTTAAAGTAAAACAACTGATTTTTTTTGTGTTAAGCACCTGAGTTGAACTTTCCATATTTTGCTTCTTTTCTGCTACACGGCTATTCAATCTGCATAGCTTGACGATGTCACCATTTTTTTTTTTTTGCTCCCTTTTTCAGGGTCAATCAGAAATGAAAATGGTTCTACCTTCCTTCTGGATCATTCTTGTCTCACTACTGTTCAATAGAAGCCTCTGCAAGGATGAAGATATTCCATATCGATAGTTATTTTAAACACTCAATGTGAGATACCACTGCCAAGACGAATTTGTGAATTTTTAAAATTAAATACATTCAGACTTACATTTAAATACCATATATGGCTATCATAATGGGAAATTTAGGCTTAGGTGTACTAGAAAGCAACATAATAGAATGTATCAAAAATCCAAAACTCTTAATATATATTTTAAAAGTTTAAGAACTATACATTCTATAGTAAAATTTTCAATAAAAGATGCATCTATAAGAATGATGTTTATAATAACATTTACATTTCTGTTAGGTTTTCTTTTCTTTTTTTTTTTTTTGAGGGGGGTACCAGGGATTGAACTAAGAGGTGTTTAACTTATGAGCAATAGAGGCAGGAACTCACTAAGTTGCTTTAAAAAGCCTTGCTAAGTTGCTGAGGCTGTTAGAACTTGAGATCCTCCTGCCTCAGCCTCCCTAGCTGCTGGGATTACAGGAATGTGCTACTGTGTCCCGCTGGTTAGATTTTCATAAATGTCACCAGTTAAAAAATTGAACAGCTTAGTGAGGAAAAGTTTTTTTTTTTTTTTTTTTAGCATACTATTTCAGAGGTTCATTGCATAATCAATTGACTCCATTGCTCAGAGCTAAGACAGAACAGCATGGCAGAGAAAAATCTGCTCATCTCATGGTAGCCACAAAGCAAAGAGTGGGGGAGGGAGGAGCAGGGGGAGAAAATATAATTCCCAAGGGCATGTCCCAGTAGAGTAATCCTTTCAAATTACTAATCCAGCAAATGGATTACTCCAGTGATTAAGTTACAGATCTCATAGTCTAATGATTTCACATCCCGACATTCCTATATTAACCAAAGCTTTCAACATTCTAAACAAGAGGGAAAGAACCGAAAATTATGATACATGCTCATTAAAATTTTGATTTAAAATAAAATTTAAATACATGGGTTGATTCTTGTTAAGTAAATATATATAGATTCAAAATTTATAAAGTTATCACAAATTTTCATGTGCATAAAGTAATTAAGGGAAGCAAACCAAAATATTAATGGCTTTATTATTTAATAGTGAGCTTACCAGTGGTTTTTATTTCTTTTTATATTTTTTCTTTGATAATTTGAAAATTTTGTAAATTAAAAGATCATTTTTACATGTAAATATCCCTAGTAAATACTACTTTATAAACAGTGGTAAATATTATAGAAGTCATGAAAATAAAAACAGGAAGGAGGGCTGGGGATAGAGCTCCGTTGGTAGAGCACTTGCTTTGCATGCACAAGGCCCTGGGTTCGATCCCCAGCACCAGAAAACAACAACAACAACAACAATGAAACAGGAAAGAACACTGGATTTTGATAGACAGTGTAAGAAGCTGGTCAAAAAGGATGGAAGTGTGTGAGAGAGTGGAGATCTGAAGGTATCAGTTTCTAACACTTGTGAAGTATGTCTCTGCAAGGAAAGAGGATGATACCACCTTGTCTTCTTAACTGACAACTCAATTAAGTATTGCAACGCCCATTATAATAAGAAAACTGGAACTTAGAGAAACAGTAATTGTCCTTCAAAGGAAGCATCTGGCACTAAAACCTGGTGACATTCCATCATGCTCCACTGTCCCCTGCGGGATTAAGCAAAATCAAATGTATGAGGTCTTCCCTCTTCCTCCCTCTAGCTAGTGAAGACTCATCCAAACAAGGAGGGAGGCATCTCACAGCACTGTGCCCTCCTACATATTTCATTTCCTTGTCAGTAGAGCAGAGCTACTAATGTAGCTCAGGTATGAGGCTGGACCCAGGTCAGTGTGGATTCAGATCTCCACCCTACAATCAAGGCATGACTGTGGGCACACATTTAGTTCCTCCAGCCTCATTTTTCTCATTTGTATTGTGAGATTGACAATATTACTATCTAATTTAATTGTTAGATAGGTCATACCATGAATCTTAGAGAACAGTTATAAAGATCAGGAAGATCATATATGTAGATGCACAATGCCTGACACAAAAATCCTAGATACACAGTGGGTGTAGTTGCTGATATTGTTTTCATTATAATGAGATTGAGATGCCCTGGATTTCTTGGAGATGATAGAGGGGAAAATCTTGATCCTGTTATATTTTTAGAAATATATTATACTTTAATATACAAAGGTGACATTTTGGTTTCTGACTGATTCATTTCCTCAGCAAACATCTCTTAAGGCCAACTATGAGCTCAATATGGTGCTGGAAAGTTCAGACAAAAGAATGGATTGGATAGTGGCTCTCTTCTAAAAAGCAAGTGGAGAGACAAAGTCACATCACAATGTCCCACCTCCTCTAGCCACACCCTTCCTGCTTATAGTTACCACCCAGTTAATCCCTGTCACTGGATTAATGCACTAATTAGGTTAAATTCTCATAACCCAAATACTCCATCTCTAAACTTTCTTGCATTGTCTCACACATGAGCTTTTGGGAACGCTTCATATCTAAACCATAACAAGGGCCTATAAACAATTAAAAGTTTTGCATATTTTATCAAATTTCTTCTTCATTATATTGTCCTGCCTTTGCCTCATTACCCTTTATGGAAAGATTCAATATAAGCAAATCCTCTAAGATGCAATCTAGAAAAAGTAAAGGTACAGAATTCTTATTTGTGATCTATGGGAAGCTATACCTCACAGATACTAGCTGAGAAGACTTCTACAGATGAGTACATTTGAAATATAAGCAATGCTTTTGCCTCATAGAGTTTTCCAATGTATGGTAATATTTACAGGTTTTGAAAAGACTTATTAAGATATATTAAGACTTATTAAGATTTTAATCTCAGACATTGCCAAATATCAGCCATAATTAAAAAGAAAAACAACTATAACTATATTAAGGTACAGTTGTGTGGAACTCTGGAAGTCCTGGTTAGATCTCTTCTAAGCAAACATTTGTAAAACTTTCTGGAGTGCTCTTTTTAATAGAAGGAGTTGTGGAAGGGATGGTGCTCTCTGCTGTATATTTTGGGATATTTCTCAAGAAAATGGCACAGTGGTAGCTGGAGAAGCTGGGAGATTGTGAAGTGGTATAAAATGCTGCGCCAAAACCCAGCAAGATATGGAACGTTGTATTGTTCAGAAAAGAGGGTATTCTGCTAAAAACTTAAGCTAAGCTCTTGTAAAATTTCAAGATGATATCATTACAAAGTTTTTAGAAAAGTTATGCAAACTATCCCTACAGTAATCTGAAACAGTACACTCAGGTCATGTTATTTAGCATGGCTCTCTCTTAAACGTGGGTTAAAGTTTCTGTTAGCCATTTTTTTTTCATATTCTACCAATATTTTAAAATTCGCCACTACAGTAGTACTCTAGATGATTAAGTTGTATTCTAGATGATTAAGCCTCTGAAATTCACTGAAAAAGAAACAATTTATAGTTTTTGATTGCATGATTGGCTTTCAACAATGCTGTGGTTATGGCTTGAATTTTCTTATCAGGTATAATGAGTCCTTTCTGACATTTGGTTCATTATGGCAGTTTGATGATTATCTGTTTAATCTAACAAAATTGAAGCAATTCTAATACTTTTGCTCTGCTTTAGTATTCTGATGCAAATGATTCTAGATGATAATTAAATGATAGAAGTCAAATTCCAGGGATAGACCTCCCTATCCTGATACAACCACCTTTTCTGTTGGACTCTTGAGTTTTCAAATCCTCATCAAATCAGGATTTCTAGGAGGTGGGAAATCAACAGTGAATGACCATACACAGAAGCTTTAGTCAATATCTCAACTACGCTGCCCCTCAAAGAGAAAACAGAAAAAGCCAAAAGGGGAGAGATGGGGCTCCACAGGATAGTAGCAAAATACATTCCAGTGTTGAGCACCAGGTCAGTTTGGAGTTCTCTGGTGTGGAGACAAGTATCCTGGGAGGCAGGGAGAGGACTCTCAGGCACTAATGAGTAATTTGCCTCTCCTGGGAGGAGACAGGGTGAAAGACAAGCCAGAGACAGAAGTGTTCAGGGAATCTGCTTTCTTTTCCTTTCTGCTGCCAACCCAGAGTGTGCGATGTACATCTCTTATTTTCCTCTACTATAGTAACAACAACAACAACAAAATTAACTAAGGTTTACTTTTTAATTAAATGTGGTATCACTTTAGGAAGACGTATGCTAATCTGAGGCCAAATCTGCCACCCTCAGCTTTACAAGATGCTGGCCCCAGCAGAGCCTGTAAAGCTCCCGATAAGAGAGGCCAGGAGCAAGGAGCAGGTCCCTCAGCGATAACCTCCTGACTCCCACATTATAGGTCTTTCTGCTGGAATTGAGTTCTACATCTTACTCGATGGGTTATTGTCACAGATGAGTAATGAATGCACCCTGCCTTAGTCCCAGGGTGCAGGAGGCGGTGGGTCAGGCCATGAGGAGGCCCAGCTGCAGGCCCGGGGCGGGCAGATAAAGGGAAGTCAGTTAAAGGCACAGGGACACTGGTGACTGCTCCAGACCTGCCACCTTGAACAGCCATGGCCCCGCCTGTTGGCTGGGGCAGAGAGCTTGTGCATTAATCACAGTGTTCCCTGAGCTAATGGGCAGTGCAGGGAAAGCAGGCTGGGCCAGCAGAACAAAGGCAGAAGATGATGAAGAGGGTAGCAGTTGGGAGTTTCCAGGGTTGGTTTTCAGAAGGTGAAATAAAATAGATAACAGTTGTTGCCCAGAACTCAGACTGCAGGCAGAAGGCTCAATGGGTAGCACATTTAGGGTAGTTCTGTGTTTATTCTTCAGTGCTCCTTCGTGAAGTGGGCCTGAATTGGTTTTCTTTGGTTGTCTGATTTCCTTGCAACCTCCTAAGGAACTCAGCTCAGGAGTAAAGGGCATCCTTTCTAAGGAAGAACACTACAAGCTTTATCTGTGTTCCAGTACATTTCTGGTCATAATTTTAGAAATTAGGATTTTGGTAACTCTGAGATATGACAGATACCATGATAAACCAAGGTTTTAAGAACCTTATATACAATACACTTATAGATTGTTCTTAAATTTACAGTTGAATTAATTAATAAAAGATTTAATTAATTAATAAAAGATTTTCATTAAAGAAAGAAAAAAAAACCTGGCCAGTCTATCTGCAATCAGTTCTGATGCTTCATTTGACTGTTTCTTCCTGAGGTTCCTGAGAGACAGAGAGAGAGAAAGAGTGGGAAAGGGTAGGCAAGAGAGGATCAGGGAGAAAACATGTTTCTAGCCAAGCACAGAAAAACTTTAAGAACAGAAATTGAAAATATGTGACTTATTTCTATAAAAGATACTGCAGAGATTTTAGGAATAATGACATAGGAGAAAGCAAACTAATAGAGACTTTTAAAATATTTTTATAGCAATTGTATTACACTGAAAGGAAATGATTTATTTATAATCTTTGGTTTCAGAAAGATTTTTCTAATATCCTTAACATTTTGCAAAATAGTAGCTCTCATGCTTGTTTAAAAAGTTTTAAGTCAGAAATTCCTGGAGGAAATAAAGGAAGAAGAATGAATCAGGTAGTAAGTAAAGCAATTAATCCACCTGTGCAGGGACAGTTTCTTCCCTGGCAAACTGAGAGCAACTCCTGAAGGTATCAGGCTTAAGTGACAGTGTGAGCTTTCTGTATGGCCAATCACTCAAACCAGAATAGGTAGAGTCTCCTGCATTTCTTTAATCTGGCAATGATGAGATAATACTAGAGATATCTAGAAGCCTGAGAGAACTGTGCTTTGATTTTGTCAGTCCCATTTTTAAAATGAATTTGCTTCTTTTTTTCATTTTTATTAACTGTGGCATAGTAATATCTTACCCATGAATTCTATTTTAGAGAGGCAGCCTCCTGCAGACATCAAACTGAGTTATCAACGGACCTATGAATCTAGTTCTACTTTGCCAGTTACTAATTGTTTGACTTTTGACAAGTAGTTTTGTTTTCAGGGTAGAAGGGACCTCATTTTTCTCATCTATAGCATATAGACTTGGCAATGGAGTTTCATTGATTCTGTGTTCATTACCCTTAAATGCAATCAAATTACAAAATCTTCATCTGTCTCTATTTGCCTTTGATTAAGGGATAAATAAATCTAAATGAAAAAAGTCTAATAAATAATAAATATGCTATGTGAAATAAATATGCTACCTGTTTCAATAACAGTTATAGGGAATTCATGGGTATAGTACTTGAGATAAAGTACCCTCGTATCATAAATACAGGAAAATCAGGTTTTTAGATAATGACAGAGGGCATCCCAGCAACTGCAAAATTCACACATCAATTACCATAAATTATGGTCTCTAATTTGCAGGGCTGTTTTCCTATGATTTCTCCTCGAAGCCTGTCTGGATGATTATTTGCTCACTTCACATCTGCATTCAGTCCCTCACTCATCATTATAATATAGTGACCTGAGACCAAAGTGGACCCACTCCCTCATGACAGTGGTGCACACGATAGTGTGTGTACCATGCAAAGAACTACTCAGGCATTTTGGGGTTGCAGGGCACTCCTGACTCCTGAGTCATCATCAGGATTAATGTATCTGGTTCCATGGTCTTGGAAATAAAATAAGTGAGCCAGAGAGCTGGTAGCTGCTCTCATTTCTGAAGAGTTGACTCTTTCATCATTTAGAGTAAATCAGAGAATTCTACTTTGAGACAGGAAAGGGGTGATTGAAGGATTACATTATAATTTGGGAGATCAATTCTTTTAGTTAACCTTCCACCCTCAGCAGTACCCCCATAGGCTCAGGTCAAATGAGTATTAATAAATATATTTCTGAATGTGGGATTCTAATGGATAAGAGTATCACAGTATTGTATTTTTTACACCAAATTTTAAGTTTTACAGTTAACTTAATTGGCTTAAGAAGTATACAGGATGCATACTTTTCAAAAAGAAAAGAGAGAAAAGATTGAGCATAAGACTATATATAATCTCAAAAGACTAATTTAATTAAAGATATTGATAGTGAATAAGAATCAGAAAATGTTATTTAGCTAGAGAACATCTCAAATAATATCCATGCATGTTTTTCCATGTTAAAATTTGCCCTGATAGTGTTCATTTTGAATCCATAAAAATGCAAAGAAGCAAGCATCATAATGTGTGAAAGACTAATAGAACAGATAAAATAATGGGAAGCCAACTTAATCATGTATTAAGGACTGAAAGAACAGTTATAACCATGGAAAGCAGTAGTGATTATTTCTTACTATGTAAATGTTATATTGGTGAGGAAAAAACATCTCCTGGAGCGAAAATAATCCCATCATCTGCTCTTTTGAAATAAGATTCTCTTTCCAGAGTTTGCTGTGGCCCTTGCCACTATACACTTTAATGCATTTGAAGTGCTGCTAAAAAAGAAGCAAAGTTCTTGTTTGAATTTAAAACACAAGGATCCATTTCTGCCTAGCAGTCTCGTACTTGCGCATTCCCTGAAGTGTATCCCATCTGCTTTTGGGAGCTCTCATTGCAATATGCAGTGATTGCAGGATAAGCACACCATTTTCCTGTCAATACTTTCCTATTAGCCTCCTGGATCCATACATCATCATCTTGCTGGCCTGCAGTTTGCTTATCTTTGTCTCGGAGGTTGCCTTTGATTTATCTAACACCCAAGCTAATGAGGCATGGAGCCCAGGGTGGCTCCAAGGATAATGCACTCCTGTATAAAAATGCTTAAGGAAGGATCAAGTGATAATCCATTCTAGACTAAAAGGCCTAGCCCTTCAACAAATGTTGTATTTCTTAATCGCTAAACTAAGACTATAATAGCTCCCCCTTAAGCTACTACCATCAGTAAAACTATACACACTAACTACATGCAATTTACCAAAAGAACTGAAAATTGGATTTTAATTTGTGCTTCCAAAAATAATAATAAAAGAAAGAAAACAAAAGCAAAAAAATATATAGTTTGTCTTAGCAACAGTTATCACCATTATTTGACAGCATTCTTATGCAAGAATAAGTTAGCTTTAATATTTAATTTACAGTAATAGTTTTATATTCCCTCGCTGGGACCTATGTTTTTCTAAAGACAAAAATAACAGAAGCTACAATGTTACTGTGGCATGGATAAATCAAGCCAGCTATTTCAATAATGGAGGTAATTACAAAGTGTACATATCTGAAAAGTACCCAGTGGTTAGGGGTTGTTTAATTAACATAAAAATTTCAATATTATCCAGCAAGTGTGTTGGTGTCACAAAAGCATTGTTAAAAATGTATTTTAAAATAGTAATGATTTTCACTGTTTAAGTTATACACATTTTAACTGTAGAAACAGTTTTTACTGATACACAGTGGATTCTACATCATGACAACTATGCCGCACTGCATGAAGGGGCAGGTGATTTAACTAGGACAATATAAATAATAAACCTAGAAATATAGGCTCCAAATATTTCTCCTGGAAATAATGCCTAAGTAAGTTATCTATGTTAATCTACATATGTAGATGATCCCCCAAACTTTGCCTGTTTGTTTTTTTTCTGTATCAAGAGCCCTAAGTCTGTGGTACAAACCTCTTCTTAAAATATTTTGCCTTTTTAAAATTATTAATCTGCAATGACAAGTAGGATACAGAAATTCTTCTCTTCATGAATTTTTTGCCACTATCAGGACTAAAAACATGCTATCTAAAAGCAAATATGGAATGGAGGAAGATGTTGGGGAGGGGGAGAGAAAGAGAGAGAAAGAAAAAAGGGAAGGGGAGTGAGAGAAGGAAAGAGAAAAGAAAAAAATAGGAGGGAAATAAGGGTAAGAAAGAAGGACGGGAAAAGAAGAAAACCAGTCTGCAACTAGACTGTCAAAAGTCCTGAGGGAAGGGAGACTCACCAGGCACCGTGGTACAACAAGCAAATCCTTCATTCTTTGGCTCACTCTCTGCCCCTGAGGACCTGACCAAGGTAATAAGTCCCTTTATTGGTCACTAACCAACATTATTGAGAACCAGGGTGGAATTTAATGATGTGACATTATTAGGAATTGTTATTGAGATGTAAATGATCTTCAGTTGGTTTATTTAAGTCACATAAAGAACCTAGTTTAGAATGAAAATTACTTATTGATTATTAGAGCAATTAACAGAATAAATTTTAGTGCTGGTATTAACATTTTCCTAAAGTCCAAAACTGTTGCTGCTCACACTCAGCAGAAGAGTTAATTGGTCTGGGACTGGAAGATTATCTCCTTTGGAAGATTTACCCTTTAAGGATTTATTTTAAAAACAAAAAACTAATTGCCAAAATCATTCTAAAATATTTGAAGTTCTTTTAGTTTGGCTTTTAGTAGGGGGGAAAACATGCCAGAATAAGAGAGAGCAGCATAAACTTAATTGCAGAAGGAAAGGAACAGAATATTCTATTTTTACTTTATTAAAAAATACCTTTGAGGTCAATTAAAGTAGAATCTGTATTGTAGATTCCCTTTTTCCTTTCCTCCTGCTAGTGTCTATTAGTCTGTCAACATCATTCATCATTTTTGGGGCTGACTTTCCTTAGTTGTAATTCTTTCTTTCTTTAGTATTTATTTTACAGATAGGCTCCAATTCCTACAAAAAGGCTCTTGTCAGAGCTTACTATCCTTTCTATGACTTTCAAGAAATGTTCATGATATGTATGTGTATATATTCAAAAGTATGGAATAAAGATAATTAGATGTATAATTCAATGTCCAAATCTTTGAAATTTGCATGAAGTATTTTGATGTCCTCGGGAAAGGTTGCTTTGTTTTTTTCCAACCTGTTTTACTGCTATTAGCGTCATCTGGGTACACCAGTTCACCATGATGCTACACTAAGTATTCTTCAAAGGAATTTCTAATTGGCTTGATCTGTTAACTGACATCATTGTTAGTCTTAGAAGATATACTAAAGCCTGAGGGTATAAATTGGGCTCTACTCTTGTATTAGTTTCTTGGTGCTGCTAAAATGAAGTGGTTTCAAACAACAGAAACTTATCCTCTCTTAACTCTGGGACTAGAAATCCAAACTTCATCAGCGAGGTTGTGCTTCCTTTCAAGGTCCCAGGGAAGAGTTCTTCCTTGCCTCTTAGCTTTGAGTGTCTCCCAGAAATCCTTAACCTTCTTTTTCTTATCCATGCACACCACTCTAATCTTTGTCTCCATCTTCAAATGGCCTTCTCTCTGTGTACCCTCCTCTTCTTCTAAGGACAGCAGTAGTTGAATCTAGGGCCCACTGTAATCCAGCACATCCTAATTTTTAACTCAATTATATCTAAAAGACCCTATTTTCAAATAAATTTACATTCACATGTGTCAGGGATTAGGACTTTATCATATGTCTTTAGAGAACACAATTCAGTCCACTACAGCTATATAAATAGTAATCCTTATCTTCCACCTGCTTTATTACTAATAGCTATTTTTTGGTAAGTGCCTAGCACATGCCAGACCCTACAAAAACTCTTTTAAATCTATGCAAGAGAGGTACTATAATTTTAATTGTGTAAAATTTCCATCAAATGTATTTTCCTAAGTGGCCACATATTTTAAGAAAGATATCTGTTAAAGGACATTTACAAAGCAGACCAGTGAAATGTGTTAAAGGTTTGAAATAGCTGAACAGATATAACTTTGGAGAGGTTTTGTATGGATACCTTTAGCTGTGAGACAGTCAACTTTCTGTCATTTTAACAAGTACCTGAGACAATCAATTTATGAATAGACAAGGTTTATTTTGCCTTCCAGTTTTGGGGGTTCCAGTCCACAGTAGAACCTGTTGGAGTGCTGGATGACAATGGTAGGAAGCACATGGTAAAGAAAAAACCTGCTTATCTTGTGGGCAGGAGCCAAAGAGAGAAATAAGAACCTACTAGAATCCCACAATTCTCTTCAAGGGCACTTTCCCAATGACCTAAATACCTCTCATTAGGCCCCTCCTCTTAAAGGTTCCACAACCTCCCAATAGTGCCATGCTGGGAAATAAACTTTAACACATGGACCTTTGGGCCATACTTAGTATCCAAATTATAGCAGTGTATATAGTATATGTCTTGTATTTTCAAATTGCTTTAGTTTAAAATTACTAATTCAATATTATGCTTGTTGAAGCTTGAAGAACTTTATAAAAAAGGGCTTAATTCTCCAAGTGAAAAGGGAAGAATGAGTTTAAAAATTCCTTCTGTATTTTTGTATTATACAATTGATAGAGACAGTAAGATATTATTATTATTAGACTTTGCATTAGTTTGGGTGAGTAAAAATGAGCACTTTAAAATTGTATTTCTTGACTATTTACAATAATTATTTTCTTATTTGTGTCTTAACTCTTTGTGTGATGCATGTTTTGGAGGGGGATGGATATTTTTTTTCTTCACCATTTGCAAGAACTAGTTTCTACATTAAGAATATTAACCATTTGCCTGTCAAACTTGTGCTTATTGCTTTCCCCTGTGAATTCACTTATTTACTTTGTTTGGAGTACTTTAATCTTAACCCCTCCTCTCTGTTTTAATTTGTATGTAATCAAAATTATGTCTTTGTTTCTATACTATTGTCCTTTTAGGTCATGTTTAAGAATTCATTCTAAACTGGGGCGTGGTGGCACATGCTGGTAATCCCAGCAATTTGGGAAGCTGAGGCAGGAGAATCAAAAGTTCAAAACCAGCCTCAGCAATTTAGCAAGACCCTAAGCAACTGAGTAAGAACCTGTCTCAGAATAAAAAATGTTTTAAAAATGGCTGGGGATGTTCCTTAGTGGTTAAACACCCCTGGGTTCAATCCCCATTACAAAAAATAATCAGTATATAGTTCAAGATTATGTAGTACTTTCCTAAATATCATCAACATCTTCTTCTTTTTTACAATTATCATTATTTTGCATTTTAATTTTTAATCCATGTGATTATTTTGGCCCATGTCTTTATTATCCTTAAGTACCATGAAGAAATATTGTTCTCCTAAAGTAAAGTAGCAACTGCAATATGCCAGACTAGAGAAAGATGCTCCTTGCCAGGGGAGTTGCTGCAGTGTCTTGCTGAATCTCGGGTTCTGTAGCCTGCATTAAGTAATATGAGCTAAAACCCATATGCTGTCAGATTGCTTTCTTCATCCTTGTCTCAGTTTCTCCATTATTGAACTGTGTAGTGTTGCATTTGCCTCTAATTCTTCAGAAGTTCTTGCCTGTCACGTAACTGCTGTTCGATTGTGCCATTCAATAGTTAAGAGTATCAGATCATGTTTGATATAAAAGATGAGAGGACATTCCAAGAGTTCAGCACAGCCTCTCTGCACCTGTTTGCTAACCTATCAAGAGAAGATAACAATAATAGTTACTTAAGGGTTGGTATGAAGAATAAATTAAATGATTCATGTAAAGTGAGAAAGTGCTGCTATAATTCTATTGGTGTTAATAATGCTATTAGTATTTATTTGAGTCTGATAAAAAAGTTTGACTTTTGGGAGTTTTCAATGTCTATTATATTTTGGGATTTTAATAATCTACACTAACTCTGCTCCTATTGGAGGATTAATATAGACTATGTATGACATTGTTATTTAACCCAAGGAAATGTGGATGTTTTTAGAGTAGCTAAGTAAAGAGTAGCATGATAAAAAATAAAACTCTTTTAATGCATTTTGGAGCCCAAGTAGTAAATATTATCAAATATTATCCAAAAATTGTTGAAACAAAAAAAGTGGAACAACAATAAGGAAATGACCTAGAAATTTGAAAACATCACCTAGGGATACTTGGGGCATGGTTGAATGCATTTCATTTTGCAATATTTAGTGTTTTGTAACAATATTATTCTCATTACTGTGTTGAAAAACATGTTATAATGAGGATGGTATTATAATTTCTACCTTATTTTTAAGAATTGAATTGCAAAATCAAACCTTAAAGATTCGTACAACAGACAAACCAAGTGGAGACTATAAACTACTTCATTCACTGGAGCACATACAAATTTTTAATTTTAATGGAAATTTGAGTCAGCAAAAACATACATGGGCTTTGTTCTCTGAGCCAGTCTAAACACATTAGGTCAATAGCAGACAATTGAGCAAATGTCACTCTCCTGTAACTACATCCATCAGAAAAGAAAAAAGCTGTAGTCACACACTTCCATAGCACTTATTTAAAACTACAGTTATTATAAAAGGACACTGCCAGATGTGGGTGCCATTCATTTATTTACTTACCAATAGGCTTCATCCCTTTTCACAATTCTTTGGAATAAAAATTGTCTTAGCTCCTGTTGGAATTCTTAAAAAATTACATACAGAACCAGGTGAATCTTAATTTTATGATTCTGTCTCTGTGTGTAGTGTGTGTTTTAACCATTTAATATATGCTTGCTCCCATTTTCTAAACTTAGTGCATTTTAAGATGTTTGTTTTTTTTTCAGTCTATATAATGCCCCATATTAGACAAAAAACTGTTCCATGTTAATCATAGGCATTATTAATTAAAAACCACATGCTTAGCAATTAGCCTGTAGGGTTTGTCCTCCTGCCAGGACAGGGAAGACTCCCTGGATAGAGGATGTCACAACGAGTAAGCTGATGCTGTGCTTGCTCTTAGCCAAAAGGCCAAGAAGTAAGGCAGCCAATTGCTGGAACATAGCAATCAGTCAAATGGTTTGCCCCTGCTGGATGCACAGTAATGAACTAGGTGCTATGGGACCTCGCTGAGGTAGCAGAAGAAAGAACAAGGTGTTCAAAATCTAATAAGGAGAATAGGCCATGGAAAATTGAAGTAAATCTACAACTAACAGAAATGATGAATAATGAATTTAGTGATTTACTATCCCAAATATGTACTTGGTGTATTACAAACATTTATGTTGTTAAAAATTCTTCTCCAGACATTTCTTTGCTTTGGGGCCATCTTTAATGGACACTGTTGATTGCCTAACCAGCAGCTGTTCTACTCTTACTCCTTCCAAACAAGAGTCCAGTTTTGTTCAGGCTCCTCCCTGGTGGCCCACATGACTCAGGGGTGGCTTGATCCATCCTTAGCTTGAGTGATGCCCAGAGAAGCTGATGATCACTTGATATTGCACTAGTGACTGTTATTGGTCTGTCTGTTATGGGCATGTGTGTAACCAAGTTGGACCAATTAGATGAAAAGAAAGGTTTTTGATTCCACATAGGGAGGATGATCTCTTTAAGTTAGATATGAAAAGGGAATTCTGTGTCCCAGTTGCTGCTGGCAGCCCTCCTACAATCAAGAGGGAAGCCAGCTGAGGACAAAGCTGATATAGAAGGCATAGGGCCAGGAAAAATGTCAGAAGGTGGAGCTTCAGCCCTGACTGAAGGTGGAGCCCTTGAGCTTGCTCGACCTAAGGCTTCCTGCGAGGTGAAGTAACACATTTCCAGCTCTTAAAAGCCAGTTGGAAGCCAGGCCCAGTGGTCTACTCCTATAATCCCAGTAACTCAGAAGCTGAGGCAGGAGGATCCCAAGTTCAAGGCCAACCTGGCAACCTAGCAAGACCCTGTCTCAAAATAAAAAATAAAGGGACTGTGGCTGTGGCTCAGCAGTAGCGCACTTGCCTTGCATGTATGAGGTACTGGGTTTGATTCTCAGCACCGTATATAAATAAATAAAATAAAGGTCTATCAACAACTGAAAAAAATATTTAAAAATAAAATAATTAAGGGCCAGAGGTATACTGTAGCTCATGTGGTAGAGTTCTCCCCTGGGTTCAATCTCCACTACAAAAAGAAAAAAAAAAAAAAAAAAGCCAGTTGTACTTGGGATTTCTGAAAGAATCCTAACTTGGATAGCATCTTATAAGTGTTATGGAGCTGGGGCCTTCTGGGAAACTGAGGCAGTATGAAGATCCTGCCTCCACTCCCCTTCAAACCCCGCTTCTTGTGATCAAGCCAGAAAATTTTAGACATGTGATTGAGAGTGACAGGGATGAGTTGATTGAAGGAAGAGGAAAAGGGAAATGGGGCAGTCTGAAGGGAGAGAGAGGGTCCTTTCAGAGAGGAGAGGGACAGTGTACTTCTCCTGCACTCCAGTTTTATTGGGGATCCCAGAGAAGTTTCCAGAGAGTCCTGCCTAGAATCACCTCTTGACTTTTGACTGACAGCAGGATGATATCAGACTTTCAAGTACCCACAGCTCTGGTTCACCGTGGTCCAGGCTGATTGGTTCTAATTGGATTCTTCACCACACATTCTTACAGATTTTATGGTTAGGAGGAACTATCCCTATCTCCCAGAGTTTGTGAAAAGGGTCACGAAAGTCTCTCCCTCAGAATAACTTTGGTTCCTCTTATTAACATTATTTAGTGCCTGCATTTCTCCTGCAGATAACAGGTAGTTAGCTGAGGAATATAACATATTCCGTCCACTTAGGCCAGGCAAAGCTGCAAGTAAATTGCGTTTTGGAAAAGAAAACGTGTAGAGGCCAGCACAGTGGGCCCATTTTATAGAATTATTTCCTTAACCTCATGTTCCCAACACTCGCATCTGTCCCCTCTCATAAGAAAGTGCTATTATTGAGGGCAATTATGTACTGCATTTTACACAGCCTTTTAATTTATCATATGATACTTATATCTTTGAAAGCTGCCTGGCTTAGTGAACCTACTGTCCACTGAAGAAAACCAAACATCTAGACCTTTCTGTGTTTGGGTTTACTGCACCATATAATTTTTAAATATTTTAATTAGCTTTCTTTTTCATTCTTAGCCATAAAATAGAGCTGATCATATTTTTTTCCATGAACACAATCAGATAAATAACAAGCTATGTCTATAAAGTATGTTTCTTAAGATAGAAAGCAAATGTCATGTAATTATGTATAATTTTTACCTGTTGGAAAGTTAGACTCAGCTCTTATCTTTTATATGAGTTATTTGTAAAATATCTGAACTTCACTTTATAACTGATATGATCCTGAACATCTAAAAGGCAAATTCTTCAATCACTCTGATTGGTTCTTTGTTTTCAATCGAAGTCTAACAGATCATGTTTACTCAAGTGAGACCCACAGGCTATAGAAAAATGGCTTTAGTCCAAAAGATTGAAAAGAAATCACATGCTGCCACGCACAGCAGAGCAGCAGCATGCCTGGCTGAGGCCCATTTGCATGAATCCTGTTCCCCAGGTGGCTATTCCAGTCACCTGCAGAGTAGATTCCTTTCTCCATGGATGTGACTTAGTCCAAAGGCTGACCTTTTCTTATTGCAAACCCAGTTCCCATATTACAGAATGTGTGCCACATAGTAAATTAGGGGTCAGCCACTTGAGAGAGGTCATGGGATAAACTGACCCCTCCTGGCATGTCCAGGCTTTCTTCCTCTCTGAGTTAAGACCCATCAGAATACACTGACTACATGGTTCAATGGCCTGCTTGGAAAAGGCATATTTACCTGAAATTAGGCAAAATGTAAGAAAAAGTAAATGTAGAATGTTCCATTCCAAAATATGGTTTTCTGTATTAAATGTGAGAGTAATTTTAGCAATTTTTTTTAAATTTTGTTTGTACATTTTTTTTTTGTACTGGGGATTGAACCCCCAGGGATGCTTTACCACTGAGCTATATTCCTAGCCCTTTTTCTTATTTATTTTGAGAAAGGATCTCACTTAGTTGCTTAGGGCCTTGCTAAACTTCTGAGGCTGGCCTAGAACTTGGTGATCCTCCTGGCTCAATCTTTATCAATTGCTGGGATCACAGATGTGCACCACTGCATCTGGCTAATTTTTATAAATTTGAGTCCTTCAATGAAAGAAATGAATATGTATTTGGTCTATATCTTTAGAAATAAAACTTGGGATTAGCTTTATTCCTTAACTCTACCTTTTAAGATTTACTGAGCTTTAACTCCACATCCTGTCTTGGGTTAAGGGTGGGAGATACACAAAACAATGGCTGTGGTCCCTGCTTTCATAGTGCCTAGGTCTTGAGGTAAAAGCAGCTAAACATCAGGTGATAATCCAGGCAATACCAATATTAGCTCTGTGTAACACAGGAATAGAAAGTGATATGGTGCTAGGAGGACAGAAAGAGAGAGACTCAGTCAGAGAAGGCTTCTGAGGAAGTTAAAAAGGAAAAAGGAAGGGGGAGTCCAGGAAATGAAACACCCTTTGCAAAGACCCAGGGACAGGAAATGGGAAGCCTCCCAGGAACTGGAGGATGGCAGCGTGTGTGGAGAATGGTGGTGAGGTGCATGTTGCCATTCAGACCACGCAGGTATTCACAGGCCAGAGTAAGAAAATCCTATCCTTAGAGCATTAGTTAGGAAGATCTTTGCAGGTGGGAGTGGGGATGCATAAGATTTAATTGCATTTAGAAAAGATCACTCAAGATGCAGAATGAAGTCAAAGGGAGAAAGAGTGGCTTTCCAGACATTTGGAAAGTGTCGCTCATCATAGTGGTCCCTTCATAGCTGGTTCCCCTTTTTCTCCCACTCCCCAAACATGAACATGCTCCAGATGTTTCTACCGTCGCTCTCTTGGTGTTCACAACCAGTTCCATGGTTTTCAATGCTACTTATATGTTGAAGGTGCCCACATTTATACTTCAAGTTCTGACCTTTCCCTTGAGCTGTCCAATACCCAGGGTTCCCCTGACATCTCTTCTTTTTTTTTTTTTTTAAAGAGAGGAGAGAGAGAGAGAGAGAGAGAGAGAGAGAGAGAGAGAGAGAGAGAATTTTTAATATTTATTTTTTAGTTCTCGGCGGACACAACATCTTTGTTGGTATGTGGTGCTGAGGATCGAACCCGGGCGCACGCATGCCAGGCGAGCGCGCTACCGCTGAGCCACATCCCCAGCCCTAACATCTCTTCTTGATGTCTACAAGACTCCTCACACACAACAGGCCCCCAAACAGATCTCCTAATGTTCTTCTTCAAACTGGCTTCTCCTGTCATTTCCAATGTAAGTTATGGACAGTTGCAGGCTGCCAGGCTTCACAACTTGCCATCATCCCTATATTTTTTTTCTCTTTCTCACACTTCTTGTCCAAACCTTCAGCAAATATTTGGCTCTCCCCTCAAAATCAAGTCAGAATTGGACCACTTTTCCTTTCTGCTGGCACCATCCTGGTCAGATCTACCAACATCTCTCACTTGAATAGTTCTAATTTCTCTTTCTACTTTTAAAGTTTTCTCTCCCAACCCCCCATCCTAGCCTCTTGACAACACTGCAGCCAGAGTCCCCGTTAAAGCACAAGTCTGATCACACATTCCTGTGCTGAAAACCCTTCAGTGTCTCTGCACCTCATTCCGAGTATGACCCAGAATTCTTCAAGGCCATGCTGTGCATCTTTGGTTGCATCTCCTGCTACACTCAATCTCGCTTCCTCTGCTCCAGTCATGGTTGCCTCCTCTATTTCTTCAGCACTCTGAGCAGGTTTCCACTCTGGGTCTTCCCACTTGCAGTTCCCTCAGCCTGGAATGCTTTTCCCCATGTTGTCCCCAGAATTCACTCCCTTGCTTCCTTCAGGTCTTTACCTAAGGGCCATCTTCTTCATGAAACCATCCCTGATCGTCTGTAATTGTAACCCTTTCCCATGTCTCTACTCTCATCTACTTTCCCTAATTAATTTTTCTCCATGGCTTTTTGCACCCACTAAACTCCACATATTTTAAAGCCCCACAACATACACTCTAGAGTGTAAGCCCCATGGTGGTAGAAGTTCTTGTTAAAAATTGTTTGCTGCTATATGTTCTGAGCCTAAAAAAATTGCTTGGCATATAGGTATTATGTAAATATACGTGGTTGAAAGTATTAATCTTTGTATTTTTAGTTGGCTAGTGTGTAGAAAGTGCTCAATAAATGTTTCATAAGTGAATGAGTAGAATGATTTAGTATGCATTTTATTGTCCATAGCCTTCAAAATAATGTGCTCAACATTTTTTTTCATTCATTCATTCATATGATGGGTGTTCAACAAATATTCCATTGAAGGATAAATTTTTGAAGTTTTTGTATACTTCCCAGCCTATCACATTTACTTACTCCTATACAGATTTTTTTTCTACTCTTTTTTTCTCTCTTATTACCAATGACCCATATACAACATGACAGAACACATTTCAACCCTGAGAAACTATGAGTTAACACAGAATATGTGGATGAATGAATGAGCAAATGTACAAGTACATGCAAATAAAGTGAGGAGGTTCCTCCAAGCATTGTACTTCCTCTAGTGTATTCATGGGGCTTTCCTTGTCTGCACATTCTAATTCAGGTCAAATCCAACTTCTGGAAAATTCAATCTGGACTCTTGACTTTCCTTCTCAAGAGAGAAATTCAGAAGAAAGAAATAATAGCAGATAGAGGGAGCCTTTTCCCAGTGTAATTCAGTGCTGTGGATAATATCTGGTTAAAAATGCAAATTATCAGTTCAGGCTCAAATCTGCTGTGTCATAATTTGAGGGGTGAGGGATGCCATGAAGTGAATCTACAGTCTTAACAAGCTTCCTTAGAGAGTTTACTCTAAAATTTGAAAATTAATATATCTTCTAACTAAAAGTGAGGTTGAACTTCTCATAAGAGGCTACCTCATCTATGATGACAGAAATGCAAATGTAGAAAAATCCAGTAACTTACCATAGAGAACCCATCTCCACTGGAGGTTTCTGCTTCTGAACTAGAGGGCACACAGTTTAGTTCTTAATATCTAGGAAGTTGGAGACAGGATTTCTGATTTCGTGAATGAAACTAACTTTAAGGGGTAGAAACATTACTGCTTGGAGTTTGGAATGGTTTGTGGCAGGTAAGGATTTAGGAGTAGAAAATAGGCTGTATAGGTAATAGAACTATAGTTTTTGCACTAGGAATGGGGAGGTAGCCTGGAAGTGTTTTGACAATAGGATTTACAAGGAGATATGATAACACCTGTGAAAATAGCCACTGTTCTCTAGTCAGGAGATGAACAGAGGAAACTAAAAACTACAGCAACATGGATTTGACTTCAGTGTAATGTGTACCTTTCAAATCATGAAATTTTTTAATGCTAAACTGAATTTCCAGTCTCTTTTAGTGAACATCCTTAAAATGGGAGTGATACAAACCTGTCTGTATGCTTGAGGAGAGAGATTGCTATAAGGTAGGGGCATGGGCTTGATAATATTTCAGGTTGTCTCTAGTGCCTACCCTTAAAACTTTAAATATTTTCATGGCAATGTTTTATAAATGATAAGTTGTATGAATACAAGTGGGTAGAAATTCAAGGAAAAGAGTGAAATTTCAATAGGATTCATTTGAGAATTTGCATTTCCCAAGTTGTAGAGAAAAAATGAATTTTTGGTTTTATATGACTGCTTCATTAACTTGATCACAGGCAAAATGAGATTCCTGATTTGCACCTACACAGTGGCATATGAGATAGCGGTTAATTATTTATATCTCCTATTATTATCAGATTAACACAGCAGGTATATGCAATAAGCAAATGCATTTGACTCTTTTTTCCTAAATTTGCTCTGACAGTGTGTAAGCAGATTCATTTTATGGATTTCTTCTTGTTTTCTGGGATTTTTTAAAATGGGAGATTGCATTACAGAACAGTAACATACAAAAAATCCAGTGCTAGTGATTACAAATTTGAACTGTAAAAATAAAAGCAGCAACAGTGGACATGTTGATTTTGAAAATTTTACCTCCTTAGCAAAATACTTGCAGAATTTTTATCTAAAAAATAATCTTCCAAATCATTATGAAACTTGTATTTTACTTTTGTGATGTTGGGAATTGAACTTATGACTTTCTCTAAATGCACTACCACTGAGTTATACCCTGGTCCAGAAATTTGCATTTTTACTCTAATACTTAGAATTTCATGTATGCAGCCCTAAATTTGAAGAAACATTTAAAGACACATATCTGATATTTGATTACAAAACTTTTTATTTATAGTACTTTATGATGTATAACTCTTAAACAAATGTTATAGGTTTTTGGAAACAATTAACAATTCTCGACCCTTCAAGTGTATGTCCAGGTGAGGTATGCTGGCATTTGGATTTGTAAATCAAGTTTCCAGTTCCAGGTTGTGGCAGGAGTATACTTATCCTCTAGACTTGTGGCTGAACCTGTGGAATGAGACTGACTGATGACAAAACACCTGCCCTATGCAAGGGGAGAATTCCAGGGACTTCCAATCAAACTCTGAAGGCATGTGGTTTTTATGCTGTCTCCAGCATCTTCAGAACTGGGCTTCCAGCTGGGTTCCTGTGTAAGATGAAAATCCTGGTGCAGCAGCTCTTCTCTCAAGTTACTGGCAGGTGTGTGCTGGATCCTGACTACTAAATACTTTGTAATTAGAATGGCTTGGGCAATTGCTGTCATTCTACATCTGTAAGGGAGCCAGGGCAGAGTCAGCATGACTGTGCTCATTTCTTTACATCTCATGCTATACACCCAAGCACAGCTGCCTGAAGGGCCTGTGTTTGATGCATGAACTGTAGAAAGACCTCAGAAATGAGACTAATTATTTCAGTATCTGAGTGTTCTGTGGAAGCAAGATACATCATTCATAACTAAGACTGAACCTCTACATAAGGAAAACCAGTCTAACACAGGGAATGCCACTTCTTAAATGGCACTTGATAATTTTTATGTTTATTATGTTTATTATCTGCCTTCCCAACACTGGGATGTCAGTTGCCAGAAGGCAAAGGAATTTTTTTCTGTTTTGGTTGTAGAAATGGCCATGAGGTTTTGAATAATGCTTAGCACAAAGTTAGGGATAAATGAGTGAATATTGTCTCTTAATATTAACTATGAAATTAGCAAAGCTATAGGCAAGTGGTTTGTGTTTAAAATATTTTGCCCAAGGTAATCAAGTACAGGAAGCACGTTCTTCCCAAATGGTATCCTGAATATATTATTATCAGAAAATCAAATGTGACCAAAAAGGTAGAGATAGACAATATACTATCTATAGAAACTGTTGACCTAAAGGACTAAAACTTCCTGAAAGGGGATTGAATTTTAAGGTGTCCAGCCTGCAATCTGTGTAGATTCTTGATGTTTATTGTATTGCAGAAGCAATTAAAGAAATAAAATTTTACCAATAGGATGTCACACCATAAGGACTTAATTGTTACCCTCAGCCTGTGGCTATTTTTATAGTTAACCTTGCCACGTCATATCTACACATTTAGCCTGTTACTCTTTTCAAATGCACAGCAAACAGAATTTGTTTTATAACTTGATTTTACACCCATTTAGAGAGAAAAGGGTTTATTATTGCAATTAGAGTGAGAACCTAAAAATGTCCTAAAACAGTAGCCTGTGCCTTATCACTATCTTAGGACACTTTTGAATTCAATCCATTGTTATCAACATTTGAGACTGTTTGTCCAGTAGGCAAACGGTCAACTTCTGAATAAAACAGATGTAAAAGTAAATATTTCACTTTCTTACAAATATGATACTGTAGTCCCATAACCATAAACAATTTATTTATTGTTTAACTTCAGATTTCCCTTTGGTAGTTAAACAATGAACAGGTGTATATTCCTTGCCATTTTTATCCCTCAGTTCCCCTGGTTTTGTCTTGTTCACCTGCGCAGAGTATGATTAACACACACAGTCTCAAAGGGTCAGAGAAAAGAGGAATTATTTGAAATACTGTAGAGACATAAAAGTCCATTTAGGTTAGTTATTTTCATTTAAAGACTCCAGAGGTCAGAGAGATGATGGGCCAAAGGTGATGCAGTTACTTTGTGGTAAAGAAGGGACTAAAGTTTCTCCATTCCTTGGCAAAGGATGATCACCTTTGTTTTTCCCTGGATGACATTTAACTGAAGGTATGAGAGAAGCTCAATTAATACAGGGTGGTTTATATTGAACTGAGTCAGAAAAATTACCTTTACATTTTTTATATAGCATCAAAAAATCCTCAACCAGTTTTTTATTAGCAGTTTGAAAGGCATCCTCTGGGGGACTTAAGTAGATGTGGTTTTAAGAACAGAGCATGAGTAAGGAACATAAATATATATTGCTAAATAGATTGCCAAAGGATAGATACCAGTGCATGGTTCCAGTTAATTAGTGAAGGTCAGGAGGACTTGCAGGAGAGAAAGGATAAGCATGAAGAGGTAAAGGGGCAAAAGGGTTGCAAGAATCATAAAAGGTCACCACAGAACCCCCAAATAAGGCAGCAGAGCTTTGTAAGATGAGAGATTAGTAACTAGAAAGAAGTTGTTGGGGGATGATTTGTGTTTACACCTAGACTTTTACATACATGAGTTCATAGTTTTGCTCAAAAAGATCTAGTCCCTTATATTTCCTTCTAGTCTGTTCCAGCAATGGTTTGGTTTTGTAATTTTTTTTTCCTATGGACTTTCAAGCTAGCAGTCTACCTTTGAAACTTTCCTGAAATTGAATAATTGTTTGCTTTATATGTTGATATGAATAATTTTATATTTTATCAAGCAATGAGGGATTTGGAGGTTTTTCTGATGACCTATTTGTATTCCTTTTGTTTAAAAGGAATATTTTTGTTTAAAAATATAGGTGACAAAACCTTTATTTCTTTTAGCTTCACCCATAGGCAGATGCAAGTCAGGAATGCTTTATCTAATAAGGTTTTTCCTAACTTGGGTTGTATCTGTCTGGTGAGGACCTGATTGACCGAGGGAAGAAAATAGCTCCTCCAGTTTCTCTGAGTCCTCAGGGACATCTCAGCTTGCATCTAGGAGGTCAGGACTCTGTGATGGTCTGATTGTGACTTGACACAGGAGGCTGATGAAGAATGAGCAAGCTGATCGAGTGTGTGTGTGGGGGGCGGGGTGTTAGACACAGCTCAGGACATTTCTTTTACATCTAATTTATTAAAAACACACACCAAATATAAATAAATAAATAAAAGAAAAAAATACTACTTTTTAGTCTAAAATCTGACTGTACTTAACTCCATGGCCAGGAAATTAAGGTGAAATTTGACAGATTTCTTATGTGTAGAATAACCACTCAGAATTATTTTCTAGTAGTTTTATTTTCTAATTCTAATGAAAGTGTGAATAGGATGTTTGATAGCAGTTGCTTTTGAAATATAATTTGACGGGGAAGTAGAGGATTTGGTACAATTTATTCAACAGATTTCTGTTGCATCTATTTATTATGGAGAGTACTGAAAGAGCTGTAAATGAATAAAGTAACTGTTACGAGGAGATTTCATAGTAGTGCTAAATGGAGTGTTCTGCAATACAGTTGTATAGTAAGGCATGGAACTGATAATATTGGTGGCAAAATGTCTTTAGAGACAATGAGATATATTTTCCTCTAACATTTTAAACTAAACCATGAAAGAGAACACAATACTAGAAATACTGTTCACATTCATCCCTTCCTTTCATTTCCTCCTTACCTTGTCTTTCTTCCCTGCTTGCTTATAGCTCTAGCTTTTAAGGCATCTTTAATTCCTTCCACTTTGTGCTCTTGGGAGGGCCTGCACTTTGAAAATACTTGACATTCAGGAAAATACACTTTATATGTTAAAAATCAATGGTGACACAATATTTACAGCCCAAAGGCCAAACATTTGGAGTTTCTTTATAGAGAGTAAGTGCTCAGAGACCAGCTTTGTGCTACTAAGCTGTAGACATCAAAGAATAATAATACAGCAGTTTTCAACTCGATGGCCCGAATGGGCTTCAGCCCAGTGAAGTGAGGTATCGAACTGTTTCACAGATCTCTAATAGAGAGCCGGTGTGGGAATCCTTATTTTATCTTAATTACTAAGGAGCCCTTCGTGTCTCAGAAGTCCCCATGTTTTGTTTCAAAACTTCTGTCTGGAGAATGAGTTTATAGACTTGTGTCTACAAAAAGAATGACAATACTTTGAATTAGGTTTTAAGAAGATTCAAAGTGCAGCCAGAAGGGGAATTCTTTTGCTAGTCCCTGCTACACTGCAGAGTTTCAAAGACAGCTGATGGTAGGCCTATGATTTAGTAGAAAGGAAAGAAAATGTAGTGGTTGGGTGACTCCCCTGCCACCTAGCAAGGTTAATTTTCCTAGGTTAAGCACATACCCACCAACATGCACGTGCACATGCGCGCATGCGCACACAGACACGCACAGCATTTATTAGCTCATTAGAAACTGCATTATGTGTCTGGATGAGGAGTATTATTTGGTTTGTACATTTGACCCCTCATTGTTATTAGTTGTTCTTTACTAAATCAGCACAAGGAGAGAGGAGAGCAATAACTATTATTAAGCTAATAATAATTATCAGGACCAAACATAGTTATTGATGGCTTCTCCATGGCTTCTCCATGTGTGTGTGCTCCGGGTAATACTGATGTGCTACTTCTGTTATTGGGCATGAACTTTCTGTGACCTATCATTTATCATCAGATGAAGTTCTGCCTAGCCTAATAGGTACATTACGTAACAGAGCTCTCTGGTGGTGAAAGGAATCCACTTAAACCACTGAAGTGCTAGGGTTTCATATGGGGGATAGAGTGTTCATTCTCTTTACTTGTAACAGAGACTTAGAGGGAACTATATGAACATTCACCTTGGAGAAAACTGTTGATGAAGCCAAACAGGGCTGATCAAGGAGTACTTTGGGAAGGGCTGCAAACCTGAGAAACACAGAGGGAAGAGGAACCCCTCAAAATACCAGTGATACAATTATCAGACAAGGGATCTCTGGATTTTCAGGTATACATTCCTTTCATTTTGTGGTTGATAAGGTTGATAGTCTCAAGGTCACATACCTTATTTATGCCTTTTTTCACCAGCAGACACTGTTTCTCTCAGACAAAGGATGGGAGGGAAATGACTGACCAGTGTGTACAGATCATCTGGGATGTATTTGTCATTAAGGGCACTGCTAAGAGAAGAGGCATATTTTTTATGTCCTTCCCTGATATTATAGTGGAGAGTATTTTAGCAAGGAGGCATCTGGCTCTGATGTGGGCTGGGGAGCTGCTTTCCAGGGTTTGGGAGCATGTAGCAATTCACTGGGGGATCTTGGATTGGTCCCACCAGGAATCCATCAGCTGCTGTGTCCCACTTGCTGTGGGGACAGATGGCTCACCCATGCTGCTGCTGTGTTTGGAAAGAATGTGATACCACCATTGAAGACCTATGGAAACTATCAAAACTCCACATATGAGATAGTTCTTTGGTTGATGGCTGTAGCCACTGTGGACAAGGCTGGGCATTGTCTCACTGGATGCTGGTTTTAGGTTATGCTTCAGAACCTTAGGAGATTCTTTCATCCCAGCAGGCTTTGAACATCATAGGTCCCTGAAGACTATAGGCCAGAAGCATTTGCCAGTGGGTAATTATGTCTGTTTGATGTGCACAAGCAAGAAAGAAGAAAAGAATTCACAGGTTGCTGTGTAGAAGGCAGAGCATCTGCAGCCCTGAGGTTCATCGTAAGGAGTCTCCTGAAGGCAATCCTGAGGAATTGGGAAGGTTGGGAGGGAGGTTCTGGGGATCGATCACCTGAGAGCTAGACTCCCTGGCTGTGGGATTCTCTAATCTTTCTGGGGCTTCCTGAGTAGTTTAAACTGCAGAAATAAATTTATTTACTCTATATTTAATTGATAAGTCATGATTGTATTTATTTTTGAAATACAGTGTGATGTTTTGATATGTTTACACTTGTACAATAATAAAATCAAGCTAGTTATCATATCCATCATGTTATATGCCTATTTTTGTAGTGAGGATATTTAACATCAACTCTTTAAGCAATTTTGAAATACATGATACATTATTTTTTAACTACAGACACCACAACATGCAATAGAACTTCAAAACCATTCCTCCTATCTAATTGAAACTTTGTATCTCTTGAACATCTTCCCATCCTCAGCTCTAGTTATCCACCTCTGGTAACTGCCTTACAACTTTCTACTTCTATGAGTTTGACTTTAAGATTCCACATATAAATGAGAAAATGTGGTATTTGCCTTTCGGTGTTTGGCTTGTTTCACTGAACTTAATGTCCTCCAGGTATATTTTTGAAACAACAGAAATCTATTGTCTTGAAGTTCTGGAAATTAGGAGTCTAAGAACAGGGTATTAGGAAGGTTGGTTCTCTCTGAGGACCCTGAGGGAAGGATCCCCCGCCCCCACACACACATCCAAGCCTCTTTCCTTGGTATATAGCTGGCCAAATCCTCCCTACGTCATGTTGCCTCATCTTCTCTCTATGCTTGTCTATCTCTGTGTCTGAATTTACCCTTTTTTTATAAGGCTAACACACCCTAATAACCTAATTTAACTTGATTCCCTCTCAGATGACACTGTCCAAACATGGTCACATTCAGAAGAACTGGGGATTCTAAAATATTTGGCTGAAGCACAATTCAGCTCATAAGAGAAACCTTGCTCTGGTCTCTCTGAGACTCATTAATATGACCAACAGCTAGGAGCTATGTTGGGATGCCAGAGAAATTCTTGTTTGTGTGTGTGTGTGTGTGTTTGTGCACTAGTTGACCTCATGGTCAGGCTATACTCTTCTGTAGTTTGCACCTATCTGACAGTAAATCCCTTTCTTTCTTTCTTTCTTTCTTTCTTTCTTTCTTTCTTTCTTTCTTTCTTTCTTTCTTTCTTTAAAGTGGAAAATATTCCTCTGTATCTCTCCTACTACCTCTTAGTTTACTTGGACTGCTGTAACAAAACACTATAAGCTACGGAATTTATAAATAACAGAAAATTTTCACAGTTCCGGAGACTGAGAAATCCAAGATCAAGACACCAGCAGATTCAGTGTCTGGCGAGGGCCCATTTCCTGATCTATAGATGATGCCCTCTTGTGTCCTCACATGGTGGAAGGGAATAGGCACTCTCTGGGTTCTCTTTTTGTATGGGCATTAATCACATTTTATGACCTAATCTTGCCAAGGCTCCACCTCTAATATCATCAATTTGGTGATCATGTTTTCAACATATGTATTTTTGCGGGGAACACAAACTTTCAGATCACCAGTGGTTCCAAGACTCGGGTATTTGGAAAAGAAGCCTAGGAAGAGTATGCTTCATTCTGAGACCTTACTTGAATTCACCCCTACCACTAATGTTGACAACACAGATGCCACATGCTATCTTGGCTTCCAGAGACAGACTACCACAATGTCATGATCTTAGTATAATAAGAAAGCCGAATTAATTGTTGGACTTTTTTTTTCATCTACTGTTTTTCCTCTTGCCTCCCCTTTAGCCTCTATAGCCAGAGTTCCATGATACATTGCTGGTAAATATTTAATTTCCATTCTCAGAAATGTGTTTTGCATTTTCACATTATTTTCCTCTTCATGGTGGTGAAAGACAAGGTGGGTAATATATGTGTGTGTGTCAGTGAGTGCACACACGAAGTATGGTCTTTATAATAAAAGATAATGTATACATTAGATTTCCTGTAATGGAGAACTTCCTCGCCTGCTTCTTAATGAGAGGTGCTGATGTGAAATGACCCTAGCTTTCCTAAACACACAGCAATCTAATTTGAACCTGTACGCCAATTACAGGCCTCTGTGGACCACTTTATGGTGAAACAATCACGTCACAATAGGATTAGAACACTATGCCCCAGGACCACAAGGGAAGCCAGCTCGGGCATAACTGCAGGTTTATTCCTCTAAATTGTCTGTAAACAGCATTGATAGCCACCTTGTGCCACCTTGGTATTGTTTCTATAAATCCTCCATAGAAACAATCTAAAATGAATAGTCAACGAGTCAGTAATGGCCTGTTAGTTCCCAACACAGGGCTCTGCTGCTGATCTGCCTCATGAATATCACTCATAGGGACTGACCCCAGATAAACATTCACAAATGGCAATGCAGACGGGCTTTATGAAAACAATCAAGCTAGATAGTCTGAGAAATCATTGTGAATTGTGCCTCCTACTTGATCTTCTCTTGCAAAAATTAGAATTAAAGCTAACATGTATGTCCTCTTAGAAAGTTTCTGCAGTCACAGTCACACGCTTTTCACACTCTCTTCAATTTTCACACTCTCCTCAATTGCAATAAGACTTTTTTTTTTCCAGTAATCTCTCAGTGCCAAGTGTCTCCAATGTAAAGGAAAGCTAGACTTGCCATGTTTTGATCACTAGGGCAGTACTAGAGATGAAGCTAAGATGAGCAGAAGTCAAGTTTCTGGAAGGAAAAATCAATACCAGGTATTGCCATGAGATGGAAGTAACTTATGTGATGCACAGTAGATCAGTGTGACTTGGCAATATTATTCGGTCAGCCAATAAAGTAAAACTAAGTAGAGTAAAATTGTGCCATTAAGCTGTGAAGAAATATTAGCTTTTCCCCCAGGATAGTATAAAATCATTAATATCAATCCTCAGTTCTCCTTTGATGCATAGAAATAAAACTAAAATATTTTCCTTTGGTCTGCTATACTGCTTAATATTTTTTTTTGTAGGGGATTTATAGGTGCTTGATTTTTCTTTTTTGGGGGGAGTCTGAATGAACTAAAGTCGTTCTAGAAAATGGAACATCTATCTCATATTTGTTACCGAAGTATATAAAACCATTTCCATATTGCTTATGTCATGATGTTGGTTGACCACAAGAAATATTTTGAATGAGAGAAGAACCTAAGGATGAATATCATATGTTTGGAAAAAAGTCACAAATTACATATTCTCTAGGTTGGTGTCATTTGGGTCTCTAAGGAGGGTGAGAGGTATTGAAGAGCACTGTTTGGGGTTGGCACCTTCCTACCTCATGCTGGGAAATGAACAACATTCACATAGTCAGAAGAGACGCTGAGTGCCTTCTGTGTGTTATTCACCATGGCCAGCAGAATACAGGTTGTACTAAAGGAATTGTGCAGGCTGTTGATCAGTAATTAGTTGGGAAACTTAGTTAATTAAGATTTAAACAAAAAATGAAAATGCACAAGAAAAACACATTTATTACTTGAGAGAAAAAGCACAATTTTGGTTGGAGTGATAATTCAATCTTAAGGCTGGTAAACTCCTTCCTACTTTATATAGAAACAGGTATATTTTAACTCTGGATGCCATAACACAATATTGCTATGGGGGCTAGGCAGAATCCTAGCAGCTTGGGAGGCTGAGGCAGGAGGATTGCAAAAGCAAGCCTCAGCAAGAGTGAGGCCCTAAGGAACTCAGTGAGACCTTGTCTCGAAATAAAATACAAAAAAAAAAGGGATGGGGATATGGCTCAGTGGTTGACTGCCTCTGAGTTTAATCCTCCATATCTCTTTCCCCTACCAATAAAGGACTTCTGATTCTTTCAGATTGAGATTCTACCCTTGCAACTTCATTTAAACTTAAGTTCCTCCTAAAAGTCCTGTCTTCAAACACAGTGACACTGGGAGTTAAGTCTTTGTCACGTCATCACTGAAGGGAGAGGATATTAATACACAGCAATGTATTACTTACTTCAAAGTGAAATAATTTTGGTAGAAAATCTCAAACTGGAGCCAATCATTCGTTGTTTCAGAATAAGGAGGCTATTGTGTCCTTAAATTAGCACTCACTCCATTGGAGATGTAAGATCTGAATTTGGACACTAGTTGGACCCTTAGCCAACTGTGTAAAACTGGGCATTCTACATCACTACAGTCAAAACAGATGCCTCATCCCTCTCCTATGCATGTAGGCTTCTTCCACTTGATAATGGGCACACTGTTCTTCAGCTGCTGGGGCAGAATACCTGTTATCCTTCATCTTCTTCCTTGAACCTAATTTCCCTCAGTGCCTTGTCCTGTTGGTTCTATATGTGACAGGTTCACTCCATCACCTTTGCTTTCCAGTCCTCCAACATTGAGTTTATTACAGATGAGCATTATCTCTGAACAGTAATAATAACTTCTTCACATCCTGCCCCTAACCCCTTCCCATCTCCTACTAGCTGTCCCTGGCTCAGAGTCCTCACATCATCTTTCACAACTCCTCTTTGCATCACTGTCGTTCAGCAAATTGAGCTCATCGCTGCCCTCTCTCCTCCCAAAGCTTCTGTGATTTACCATTGTTGTACTAGTTTTCATTCTTGTCATTCCACATTCAACAAGTATGTATTAGTGCTATGTTTCCGTCACTGTCATAAGTGCTGAGGATATACAAAAGGGATAAGCCCTGGTTCTGGCTTTCCGAGTTTTGAGTCTAGTGACATAGGGATAGACATGTAAACCAATAGTTACAATTTAATATGATAGATAAGAGCTCAAAGCTGTACTGCTTGCTGTATCTGTCTCCACATAGCTGCATCTTACCCACCCACTTCTAACTCACATGCTACTTGATCTCTTATCCCCTTCTCTTATTTCTATAGCACTTGATCTGGGCTTTTCTTGTAGTCTTTATCATTTGGCCCATTTCAGATGTGTGTGTTTTCATGTCGTGTTTTTTTTCAACTAGACTCAAAACTTCTTGCAAGGAAAATCCATTCCAAATTAAACTCCGTGTCCCCACAAAACTTGATATACCCTTTTTTTTAAATAGCACTCATGAACATGCTGACAAAAATAATTTCTAAATGGTGGAACCACAAATTAATAAATAGACACTTTAAATGAAGCTACTTTCTTTGAAGAATATTGAAAACTTTTGTTTTCTGTCAGATTTTAGCTTTTTAATTTAGTAAAATAAAGGCCTAACTGGAGGTGTAAGAATAGGCATTTCAAAATTTATTTCAGAGTTTGAACATTACATACAAAAAGTGCACATGAAGCACTAATTAGTAATATGTTCTAAGCCTTGAATATGGATTTGATGATGATCCTCTATGAAGTGCTTCTGGAGAGTATATACAACAAATTGGAGACTCTGGGGGCAAAGTCATGTTCATTTAGTATATTCAAAAAAAAAAAAGAAATACAACTTTTAACAAATATATCCAACATTTAAGAAATATAAGCCCTTAAGATTTTATGTGCATTTGCTTGCAAATGTTATAGACTTCATATTTTAAATTAGAATTTTCAGTTATAACATCCTTTGTTAAGCAGGAAAATGTTAATCTACAACTTGGGAAAAATATGAAATTATTGTTTTTATTTGTTTCACTGGTATTATAATAACTGTAAATACAAACATGCTGAGCTGGCACTGCTTTTTATAGAGAGATTTAGCATATTTTAAGCATGTTTCCATTTCATACAGGTAACTGACATGGCCACTTATCACAACTCAGCCAAATAATAATTGCCAGAGATTCCTTCCATTTGACTTTAATCTCTTTAACAGCCAAAGGAAAAGGGGACATATATAGTTAATTTTTTAGCTCATAAATTATTGTTAAGGTAAAACATGGCAAAGTTAGAAAACTGGAAATTATAGAAAAAATATTTACGCATATGGAAAAGATCACCTATAATCCCACCATACAGAAAGATTTAAAATGTTTAAGATTCCTTCCATGCCTTTTCCCCACTCCTGTGTGTTATTTTAAATTATGTGTTGAGTTTTCTTTTCTTTCCTTTGTCTTTTCTTCCTTCAGTCATTATTGTTTTAAAACTGCTGTATGGATTAGTAATAGACATATATGTTTGGAACATAGTGTAAAGAAAACATTCAATGAACTTCCTTGATCTTCCACTACCTTATACTTGATGTTCTCCAGGCTTCCATGTTTGATAAACCTCTGGTGAGAGTAACATATAAGCTCAGCTCTGTGCCGCTCTATACATCATTTTTATCCAGGATGATAAAACAATGTGTTGCACTCAACACTTTTGGACAGCTGTGAAAGATCAAGTGTCATGGTGGATATTGTTGCTAAAACTCAGAATATGGTATAACAGGAATATAGAGGAAGAAGTGTTCAGTTACTTTGATTCCACATCTTTTGGGCCCACATGACCATCTCATCTCTTTTCATAACTTCAAAGAAATATTGTTAATACTTACTTCCCTTTAGCCAACATTAATGCTTTAGATAGTTGTTTTTTTTTTTTTTTTTTTTTTTTTTGCTGGTGTGACAAAAGGACCCAACCAGAACAACTGTAGGGGAGGAAAAGTTTATTTGGGGCTGGGGGTCATGGTTTCAGAAGTCTCAATCCACAGACAGCAGGCAGGTTCCAGGTGAGGCAGAACATCATGGTGGAAGAGTGTAGTGGAGGGGAAGCAGCTCACAAGATGATCAGAAATGGGGGAGGGAGAGAGGGGGAGAGAGAGAGAGAGAGAGAGAGAGAGAGAGAGAGAGAGAGAGAGAGAGAGAGAGAGCTATATCTCCATTTGCTAGATATAAATGCATACCCTAAAGCCATGCCCCCAGTACCCCACATCCTCCAGCCACAACCCTCCTGCCTTTAACCACCTAATTAATCCCATCAGGCAATCAATTCACTGATTGGATTAAGGTGCTTGTGATCCAGTTATTTCCCCCTCTGAATCTTCTTGCATTGTCTTACATGTGAGTTTTGGGGGTATAACTCACATCCAAACTATAACAATTATTGTCTCAACTTGGAAAACAAACTGTAAAGAATAATTTTGATTAGATATCCTTGGTCTGTTCCTCACAGTGACATGAGCATAGCAGGCTCAAGCCCAAGGAGTTTGATGAACTCAGTTCCACAAATCAGATATTGGAGAACTATCAATGCTTCTTGTCAACAAAGTGTATTCACTAGGAATTACAAATAATTCTCCCCTTGACAGAATGTTTTCCATACATTGTGTATTCCTTTTTGTTCTGCTATTATGAGAAGTTGAATCACAATCTGAAGGCAGGGATGATGTCTTGTTTATAATCCTTATACAGTCCCTTAGCTCAGGCTCTTTGTTGACTTGAATTGAACAAACTTATGTTACATCTGAATTTGTTTGATGTGATCAAACAAATCATGGCCGTCTGAGTCTGTGCATGGAACTGAAATCATTTCATCTTGGATTATTGCAATATGACTTTTCAATTCTTTTAGGACATAAGCTATGTCCTCCTCATCTTTGCATTCTTAGTGACTAAAATAGTGTCAGGTGCACAGTAGACACTTACTTAATGTTCATTGAACTGAATTAAACAGAATTTCATTTTCTTGACTGACCTGTGAAAGGCAATTAATATCTGTGCAAAGCATTTACTCATGCAAACTGCATGCAACTCTACTCTGTTCGTGCTCCCATTTTTAAAAGAAACAAGACCAATTCACTGTGAAATTATTTCTCCATCTAATCTATTAGACGACTTTATGCTGATATGCATTGTTCTCGGCATCAAGCACAGATAAGTTCTTATCTTACTGTTGTACTTGGAGTTTGAACTTTAAATTATTAAATTATTTATTTTAAGAGGAGTGAAATATTTATCTGGATAGAATTATTTTGGGAAATGAAGGAGATTCTCACTTACAGAACTAGAAGTTAACCCCCCAGATGCAAACATAAACATCTCTGACTGAACTTAGCTGAAAGCCCTGTCGATGAGCTTTAAGGGAATTTGAAACTTGGCATAATGAAATCACACCCCTGAGTTTTGCAGAAATGATTGCTGCACTATAATATGTATTGTACTTAGATACTTAGATTAAAGATCTATTTTTATTTTTATTTTGTTATCAATTATGCATCCAGAAGAGAAATTCTATTACTAATGGAGCCCTTGAAATAGATACCTAGAGGAGTGGATGGATCGCTTTATTTCTTGTCAAGTTCTATATTAGGCTTTCTAAAGCCCATTTGAGTATTTATCTACTATTGTTATTGTTGCAGAGTAGCATACCTGGGGGAAATCTGTAAGAGGAATGAATAGGCCTGATTTCTACATCTGAATCTGCCTTTTTTTTTGCTGTTATTTTAGATAAATAGCTTTATATAAATACCTGCTCTGTTCCACAATAGGGAAAGTCCTCACTTAGATTCTTATATCTTTATCACTACCTTTTAAAGTAAGATATATTGAGCAGGTGTGGTGGCACACACCTGTCCAGTGCTTGGGTGGCTGAGGCAGGGGGATTGTGAATTCAAAGCCAGCCGCAGCAACTTAGTGAGTCCTAAGCAACTTAGCAAGACCCTATCTCTAAATAAAATTAAAAAATGGGCTGAGGATGGGGCTCAGTGTTGAAGTGCCCCTGGGTTCAATCCCTGGCACCAAAAAAATCAATCCATCAATCAATGAACCAATCTAATTTTTAAAAATGCTTTATCTTCTGTATCTTGTTGTAAATTGCTGGTATGAACATGTCATTCCCTATTATAGCTGAGAAAAAGAGGTGCCTCTTTCTCAAAGCCTAAAAGCTATTAATGGCAGGACTAGCATTAATGATTGGTTCTAGAACTTGTATTGGAGTGGCTTTCATTTTGCTTTGTTTTGGGGCAACTTCCTATTTATGAATGGATGAAACAATTTCTGGATTTTTTTTCAAAGATCTGATTTCTAAAGTCACAATTTCAAAATATTTCAACTATTGAAGATTCAAATAAAGAACAAGTTGGAGTAAATGAAGAACTCATGGTTCTAAAAGTATGGTCCCCAGATCAGCAGCATCAGCATTATCTGATAACTGATAAGAAATGTTAATTCTCTGTCCCCATTACAGACCTACGGAATCAGAAACTCTGGGAGTGAGACCCAGCAAACTGCAATTTAATGAGCTTTCCAGCCTCTCCATGATTCTGGTGCATGCTCAAGTTTAAGGAGCACTGTTAGACTCAGGGAAACACTTTCAACCCTTCTAAAGTATAAAAGTCCTTTAGAATTTCTTGTTTCCAGGCTTGTGATGGAAGGATAGAGATAATGGAAAGTACTTCTCTCAGTCCCTAACCCAGGTCCAAAGCAAGATGGGCCCTCTGGACACCCACCCTAAGGAAAACAGAGTATTTTGGGACATTGGAGCTGTTCAGATTGTATACCTGGCTTCACAACCTGAAGGTGGAGGTGATGCTATAGTCACAAAAAATTGTTTGGGTTGAAAACCAACTACGATCCTACCCTTCTCATGTATGTATTCTGAAGGTATAAAGGAACCTGCTTCATTTGGTATTTTCAAACATGGTGGTAAATGTGCTCACCTCATTCAAGTCCAAGTCCAGCAGAATAATGTTGTGCAATTTTCTTGTGCTTTCTTGAGTTATGATTTCCCTTAACTTTAAAGTTATTATGGTGGTGATATAGATTTGCAGAGTAGAATAAAACTTATAATAAGAAAATATCTATGAGCTCATTTTCTGAGTTATAAAGAAGATTGCAAATGTAAGATATGAATGAGTGGAGATGTGCCATGAGATGCCAGATTTCAAACAAGACCAGATGGCAACATTTCTGTGGCTTTAAAAGCAATGCTATTTGTTCGTTAGTATTCTTATATTTAATAGAGCAATATTCATAACTATGGTGATACAAAAATACTTCCATGGGAGGCACTAAAGCTATGTTTTTAAATTAGAAATCCAGCTTGAAAATACCTTCATATTTCCTAAACTTCCCTCATGCAAAAAAGACTGAAATAGCATTTTGGAGAACATTTCAGTCAGGACTGAAGGATTTTCTTGGTTGCTGTTTGATAGTATTTTAGACATAGTGATTGACATTTTGCTTACTGCCCACCATGGGAAGTTGCTAGGTAAATGAGGTAATTATTCAGGAGTCTTCCAGAGGGAAGAAATAGCTAGGAAAAGATGACCAAGAGAAATGGACATCAAAGAAACACTTGAAGGGAGAATTCTGTTTGCATCCCTGAGATAGGTAACCACTGACTGCTATGAATGTAAGCTGGGTATGCTGCTGTAAAACAAGGTGAAAGGACTGACAGCCTTATTTTTGTTCTAGCTAATTAGAAATCGAAATGTATCCAGTAGAAGAAAATAAAAAGAAATAAACCAATGAATAAAATTTAAAAAAAATAAACCAATAAATAAAAGAAATAAACCAAAAAATAAATTCAAGAGTAAAGTGCAGGTTAAAATCAGTTAGGTGGCACATATGAGTGGGAAAAAAGGTGGATTGTTAGTTGGAGTCGTTAAAGAAATAACTAGTGTAAAATAAAATTTGAAACACAGAACATCAGCAAGATTATGGAATAGGACTCTCCAGCACTTGTTGCCCCACAGAAACATCAATTTGAACAGCTATCCAAGCACAAAAATATGTTCACAAGTGTTAAGGAAACCAGGTGAGATCCTGGTGTTACATCTTGTAGGGGTAGCACAGAAATAAGGAAGGATGCTTCCAAGAGTTTAGAGAGGACAGTTTTATATTACCCACATAACCCTTTCACCCATTCCAGGCAGCACAGCAGGTAGAGACATCCTCTTTTCAGGGAAGGAGAGGGAACTGAACACAGAACTTTGTTTTAGGACCCCAAACAGCCCTCTCTAGTCAAGTCCAGTGATGGGAAGGCTGACATGATTTGGGACTCCAGGTCAGGTCCACCCAATCACCCTACCAAATCCTCCAGTCCTAGGCTCTAGGTATACATGGTAGAGTCCGCATGCAGGCTGCCCTACTACCAGTTCAACCTCAGCAACCTCAGACTGGACTTCCCTACTAGGGTGGCCATTATGACCTTAGGTTTTAGGCCTGTTCCAGAACCAGACTGACTCCACCAATACTACTCATTAGAGTGGTATGATTAGACTCAGCCACCAGGCTTTCTGTGTTGGCCCCACATTTTCAGCAGACGCAGAGTTCAGGCCTGTCCCAGGAGACCCCATCACTGCACCAGCCCCCCATGACACAGACTGTTAAATATTAAGGTGCTGGGCTGGTTCCCAAATGCAGAGGCCAAATCTTATAGACCTGACCTCTAGATCAGTATCTGTACATCCAACCTCCAGGCAAACACCTATGGCTTCTGGTGGTCCCCAAAGCCCCAGACATATGCCATCCCCAGGTTCTATACAAAATCAGCTAGGATCTATGTACCTAGACTCCCCACCAGCACCTATAGAATCAGCCTCCATATTGACTCCAGCAACAAGCCATCCCTAGGCTCAGGATAGTCCCTGTGGCCCAAGGTTCCAGAGGATCCAGGATAGAGGTCTGTACCAGCAGACCCAGGGTCCAGACAAGCCCCAGTATATCCTGGTGCCAGGATACACCCCCATGAACTGAGCCTGCAAAGCCATCCCTGAAGATTCGGGTTCCACAGTAGTCACTGTAGACCCAGAACCCAAACCTGTTCCTATAGACTCAGACTAAATTCCACCACAATGTTGGGTTAGCACTTGTGGACTCAGGATGTAGATCCATCCAAGATCAAGGTCATCTCTCGGTGGACCAAGAAGGACAAAGGTTAGCCCCTTTATATACAGGATCCAAGCCTGCCTTTGTGAACCTAGGCTTCAGGCTCAGCCACACAAATCCAATCAACAGTTCTACTTCTGTGTATCTAGGCTTCATGCCCAAACCTACAGACCCAGGTACTAATCTAGCCTGCCTGAGGACTCCAGCAGCAAATTTTTCCTCAGACAATGCCAGATGACCTCCCAGAATCTCTGGACAGTCTTACTGGTGAAGGGGCTACCCACACAAAGTCACTGTGCAAAGACATCAATGTAAAGCATTAAGGAATATAAGAAACCAAGGAGATATGCCATTATTAAAGAACAAAATAATATAACAGTAGCTTTCTCCAAAGAAGTAAAGATGTACAACTGTCTGACAAAGAATTTAAAATAATTGTTTTAAAAGAAAATCAGCAAATTTCAAGAAAATAAAGAGAAACAATTCAATGAAGTTAAGAAAAAGAATAAATGATGAATATTAGAAATTTAACAGAGATTGAAATTATATGTATAAAATTCCAGAGCTGAAAAATACATTAAATGACATTTAAAAGTACGATAATAAATATCAATATCAAAATTGATCAAGCAAAAGAAAGAATTTGTAAGTTTGAGGACAGGTTATTTGAAAACCTAATCAAAGGAGAAAGAACAAGATTAAAATGTAATGTATAGAGCTTTTGGAATTTATGGGACAGAATAAAAAATTATTTGGGGTTACAGAAGTTTGTATGGAAAAGAGAAAGAAAGGGAGCAGAAGGCTTATTTAAAGAATCAAAGCAGAAAACTTTCCAATGGTGGGGAAAAATATAAATATCCAGGTATAGGAAGATCAGGGCACCAATCAGATTATATATCCAAATTAGACTACCCCAAGACATGTTATAATAAATCTGTAGAAATCAAGGCCAAAGTGAGGATCCTAAAAAAGTAAGAGAAAAGAAGAAAATGGTGTATAAAGGAATACCAATAATGATGTAATCATACACATAAAAAACTCCAAAGAATCCATCAAAAATTGTTAGATGCAATAAACAAATTCAATAAAGTTGAAGGATATAAAGTAAAAAAATCACTACCATTTTATACAATAACAAATGAACTGTTTGATAAGAAAATCAAGAAAACAGACCCACTTATAACATCTACAAACAATAAAAATGAAGTATTTAGGAATAAATTTAACAAAGAAGATGAAACACCTGTACAATGAAAGTGATAAAATATTGAAGAGTGAAATTAGATACAAATAAATGGGAAAATGTCCCATATTCATGGGTTAGAAGAATTAATATTATCAGAGTGTCAGTGCTACCCAAATCTATCTGTGTATTCAAAACAATTTCTGTCAAAGTAACAAAGACTTTGTTCATAGAACTAGAACAATAAGGCTAAAATTTGTATGAAGTCAAAAGACCCTGAACAGCCCAATCTCAAACAAAAAGAACAAAGCTGAAAATATCACTCTACCTAACTTCAAAATATACCATAAAACTATTATAATAAAAACAGCATGGCACGGGGATAGCAACAGACACATAGATCAATGGAGCAAAATAGAGAGCCCAGAAATAAATCCCAACATTTTCATCCAGCTGATTTTTGACAAAGGTGCCAAGAATATAGAATGGGAAAAGTGCAATCTTTTCAATAAATGATGTTGGGAAAAGTGCATATTCACATGAAAAAGAATGAAATTAGACCCTCATCTTTTATCATACATAAAAATCAACTCAAAATGGATTAAAGACTTACATGTAAGACCTGGAACCATACAACACAAGAAGAAAGCATAGGAGAAATACTTCATGACATTAGTCTGTGAAATGAATTTTTTGATACAAACCTTAAGTCACAGGCAACAAAGTAAAAAACAGACAAATGGAATTATGCCAAGATAAAAGCTTCTGCACAGCTAAGAAAACAATCAACAGAATGCAAAGACAATCTATGGAATGGAAGAAAATATTTTCAAACCATATATTTGATAAGAGGTTAATATCCAAATTATATAAGCTAGCAAGTTGATAACAACAAATAACCTGGGCAGAAACCCTAAATAGACATTTCTCAGGAATGCAAACAAATGGTTAATAGGTAGATGAAAAAAATTTCTCAGCCTACCAAAGAACACAATGTATAAATGCTACACAATGCTCTTTGGCAAGGCATAAGATCAGGGGTTTTCAGACTCCAATGAGTGTCATATGTTTTTTCTCGTATGTGGAAGCTAGAGAGAACAAAAAGAGTGGAATCTCATGAAAATAGAAGAAAGACCATTGGGTAGAGGAAAGAGATCAGAGGGAGGGAAGAGGGGAGGGAAAGGGAAAGTCCTGGGGAGTGAAATTGATTAGATCATGTTATGTGCATATACCAATATGCCATAATGAAACCCAATACTCTGTATGATTAATATGCAACAATAAAAATTTTAAAGATTTGTGACAAAATGTTAAAGGCATTTAATTTGTAACCAGTATGTCACAAGAATTTTGATATGGATTTTTATTAAAATTAATTTCAAGTTGCATTAAAAAAGAAAGAAAAGCTAACTTCTCAAAAAAATAAAAATAAAAACTAAAAAAAATCAGCATCAGAGATTGCATCCCATGGAGGGAAATTCTATAGCATCTGCCTATGACCTCTAAGGTTCTGAATAGACTTCCTCATCTCTTACAGCTTACAAACTTGGCAAGTAATCAATGAACATATAAATGAGACTCTTGCTTAAGAGAATATAGAAATTCATGACATACTCCTATTATTTTCTGGAGATTTCAAAATATATTGCTAAAAAGCATGGCATTAAAACTATAATGTTTGCTTACAAACAACTTTCATATCAGAAGAAGGATGTACAGATAAATGAAAGTCATTCATGCAAATGGGCCATAAGAAAAAGATCACAATCCTTAAGATATCCAGAAGAACTCAGGGTTGATTCCCAACCTTCTTTTCCAGTTTTTTCTTCTCCCACTCCCGCTGACACTCAGCAGACATCACCATCTTAGTCTATTTTGACCCTGACTCTGCTAAGGACACACTTCTTTCTTTACCTTCTACCATCAACCTACCTCAAGATACCATCCAAAACCCAGCTTTCAATCATTTTCTCTGCACCTTGACTCCCACCTTGCAAATGTGGAAGCCAGCCCACCTCTTCCCAATGCCACCACGGTACTTCAGAAGTATTTCTATTAGAGCCAGTGTCACCTTTTATTGTGTTTATTAATGTTCTGTATTTCAATATCTACTAGAGCACTTTATTATCTCTGAATATTCAGTGTCTTAGAAATAGCACGATGGATGATTAAGTAAACTAAGATTACCCTTTACAAAAATTTTGGGAAAGGACATTTAAACCTCTAGATTATTTGAATCATAACAATAAAAATTATAAATTTTGGACTGAGTTTTAAGTCTCTTTGTGTGTGTGAATGTGAGATCAGTTTACTAGTTGACTCAGTTTCTTCCCCTATGAAATGGGATGATTATGGGCATATGTACTTTGCATAGAGATATTAAGATTAATGAGCTAAGACCTACCAAATATATTGATACTCTCAAATAAAATAACTCAGGTCATTATAATGCACATTATTATTAACAGTAGTTAATATTATGAATTATGACATGTGATAATAGGCAACAGTGATTTATGGGGCTATAATAATCTTGCAAAGCATCCTGAGAGATAATAAAAAACACAAGAGCAAAGCTTGAGTGGTTGTGATCATGCACTCCTAAAGTAGAATTATTGCCTCATAATTCAAAATCCCTATGCCTTTTATTCTTTCTTGTTATAAACTGCCCAAGAGATCAAGTTGGCTCTTTAAGTCCTAACCAATCCAATTTAATTGTTAGACTCTAAATCTGTGTGAGTGACTTGCTTAAATAGTCATAGAGCCTTGGCATTATTGGACTTGAGAAGGACTATACCCATCTTCCAATCCAATGGTTTTCAAGATGACAGTACATTTAAATCATGGGGTACCTGTAAAAATTGCCAATGTCTGAGATGCCATTAAAGCAGCCTAAAAAAAGAGTTTAAAATTGGGGCTCAAACCCCAGCATTTTAAAAGGTTACATCTTTCTGTGTACAGCTGACATACATATATGTGCAGAGTTAACAAGATTGCACCAAATTTCTGACTATCTGAACAAGGTTAGGGTCCCCCCCAAAAAAAAAAAAAATCCTGTGATATCCATTCCCTTTCCATTATACCAGATTTGGCAAATAGTGTTCAGCCCAAATATCTACTCTGACAGATTAGTGTTGGTTTCCTGGAATACTCTGCTGAGAAGGTTTCTGAAGCTGTCCATGACTTGGCAGAAAAGAATGTATGGTTGATATCAATATCCACGATGGAGACAGAACCCAAGGATGGTGTCAAGGGTTTGTCAGTCCTAGACTTTGCTGAAATTTTTCAAAAGCTCTATCCATTGTACCTTGCAATTCCTTTCATTCTTAGAGATTTTCTGATGAATGGAAGTAGAGGAGGAGAGTTACTGGTTTTAGATTATCATGCTTAGACAGTAGGAGGAAAGCACATCTAGAAAGGAGAGGCAGGCATCTCTCTCTCTTTTGGACTGGTACAATCATTCAAAGTACTCATGAAAGAGCCTTGGTTAGCCTATGTGTATTTCTTTCAGTCTGTGGCTTTGGCTCATTGCTATGGTTGACCAAAATATTTGCAATATTTGTAGAAATAAATCTTGTCATAAAACATTGATTTAACCCAAGGGTATTTGAAGCTTTTTACTGACCCCCTAAAGCATTCTCAAACTCTCTGTAATGGTGGGCCATTTGAAAAAAAAAAAACATTTCAATCCTTTGTGGATTGATACTTTTGTAAAATAGAATAATAATGATTACTATGAAATAAAAAACTCAAAAATATACGAAAGGCGAGCTTGATTTTTAGAATAATGATATTCAATAGACACAATCCATTTGTCAGTTGCTATAGTTTCTAAATGCTTTCTCTCAGTTTTACTATTTATTCCATCACAGAATGGCTGGAAAGTGTTCATAAACCAGTAGTCTTAGAGCTAGTTTTGCTGCTTTTATAGTCATAGTCAGGGTGACTGACTGTTCTGATGCCCTAAGTCTTGGGAATTTTTGGCACCTAGAACATATAATTGGTATGCACAAATTACTAAGGTTCTGTGACTCATTCTACCCAAATCCTACACTTTTAAGAATATTAAATGAAATTTGCTCTTGATTATAAAATTCAGTCTATCATGAATAGTCACATAAGGTGCTTTGGTTCACTGTTATAAGTACTCTCTATCTGGATAATTTTATATAATTAGAAATGGTTGATAATTATTATTTTCCCCCTGTGCACAGAAATATACACAACATTTGGCACATAATAGAGAGGAAAGCTCATTTAAGAGTCAACCATCTGGAGCACTTAACAACTGTGTTCTAGTCTGCAGTTCATCTCAGTGACTTTGGGGTTGGGGTTGGCTGTCCTCTGTAGAGTACAAGGGTTTCTCTCAGGGGTCAGTAAATTATTTGTAAATAACCAGATAGTAAATACATTAAGTTTTTTTTCAAATATACTACCCATTACACATTCTTGTTTTATTTTTTTAACCTTTAAAAATGTGAAAACAACCTTAAGCTTGGAAGCTATTAAAAAATTAATGTGGAATAAAATTCACCCACAAGCCATAGTTTACCAAACCCTGATTTATTTCCTGCTAAAACTGGAAACCTGGCTCTTTTTAGATAAATAGTACTGGTATCAGTTGTCTATTGATGTGTGAAGCAATTATCACAAAACTTAGCAGTTTAGAACAAAGTTTATTATCTCACAGTTCTATGAGCCAGAAATCTACGTACATCTTATCAAGATGCCTCTGATTATAGGTTGCTCAAGAGGTTGAGTGGAGCTAATGATGGGGTCTGCTCTGCCATTTGAAATTTTGATTGGTGGGGAGCACATACTTCCAAGATCACTCCCATAGGTTTTGGTAATCCCTAGTTTCTCATCATGGGGATCTTCTGTGAAGTTGCCTCAGGACATAGTAGCTGATTCTATTTTTGAGTAAGGTAGAAGCCACAGACTGTTCATCACCTAACTTCAGAAGCAGCATATCATCAATTCAGTTGTAGAAACCATTTGGTTCAGCCCATATTCAAAGGGAAGGGATTTCTCAGGGGCTTAAATACCCGAGGGCAGTGGTCATTGGAAGTCATCTTAGAGTTTGCCTATTCCTGGAGTCAAGTCTCTATTCATCAATAGGATATGCATTTCTCAGCTATGATTTTAAAATATCCTCTGATTCTACCATAGACTTATTGTGTAGTTATTGCGAGTAGCACCATGATATTTGGAAAAAAATAATTGAAGAGCATATCAGGAATTATTTTTATAGACAATGATTACACAAAAATGATTTTTTACATTAAAGAAAGTAAGAAATTATTTCTCTATTTAATAGGCTCAAGAGACATACATGGAGGTTGTGGTAGATTGACTGATATTTTGGAATGGTTTTAGAATCAAATTTATCCCTAGATGCCTTGCATGTCCTTTTGTGCTTCCCTTGTATAATCTAATTTAATCTTTATAATAACAATATGAAGTAGTTCAATTTGATCCCTATGATGGAGAAAATAAGGCAGGCAGAGTAACGTACCTTAGTCTAAATTATATAGATAAGAAGTCAAGGTGCCAGGATTTAGAGCTGGTTATTCTGACCCCAAAGCCCTCATTCTCTTTGAGACACAACTGTCATGCTATCTAAGTTTAAATCGACGATTGAGGACAAGCCTCATAAGTCAAAATGCTTCACCAGTTAGAATGCCTCAGTAGGGTCTTTTCTGAAAAAAAAAATTCTAAGGTAGATACTGATCTCTGTGATAGGGAAAAAATCAGAATAGTCACCACTTTAATATTATTGGTTTTTTTATTAAATATCATGGAAAGAAAAAAATTCATTGAAATTTTATTTCTCCTTCTTTAAAAGTACTTTCCCAAGATGGTACCCACTTTTGTTTTATTCTGAATTTGTATATGGCTCTGACTCTTTTTGATTGTTACAGTTCCAAGAGAATTCTCTTCATGTAAAGTAAATATTATAGCATCTAAGTTTACTGAAAATGCACAATCTTATTTTCAGTATTGAGAAACAGTTTATAAAAACTATTAGTTCCTGAAATTATTATTGCTGGAAAGTATTAGGAGAAAACTGACATAAAAAAGTTATTCTAGTATTAGCACAGATTTTAAACTGTTAAAAAATCTGAAAAAATATTCTTAATTCTTACTATAATTTCCATTTTGTCTATAAAAATTTTGAGCATTTTGTCTATAAAAATCTTATTCCTTCATTAAAGTGGTTTTCATTTGAGAAAATAATTCATAATTTGAGTAACAAGGCTATTTTAGTGACCTGGTTACTGTGACAAATTAGCAATAATTATTGTTTACCTTTTTAAAAACAAAATTAGATAAACTAATCAAAGATCATGGTTAGAAGCAAAACAAACTTAAGACCAAAATCATATGATCATCTTCAGTATCAAAAAAATTTTGGAGACCCGGTTGCATGTCCATCTTGTAAAATGGTTCTGTCCTTTTGTGGAGCAAATCTTACTTCTTAATCACCAGCCTCCTTTACCTCATCGTGTAAGAGATACAGAGACATCAGAAATGGAAGAATAGGATGAATATTAGAATCTGGCATATAGTTGATATTCCATTATCATTTTTATAATGAGTAACTGATAAAATAACAAGGCAAAAGTATAGATGGTGAGAGACTAAAGAGATAACATGTTTTTAATCATGGCTTTAAAGATAAATCCCATAATATTTCAAAATCCTTTGGGCTTTTTATTCTTGTGATGAAAAATAAAAAGAAGAGGAATACTAAAGATCTGAAAGGCCTAGATATGATCCTGGTTCCTAGGAAAGGCTATGTAAGCTCTAGAAATACTAATTTTCTCACCTGTACCCTAAAGATAATTTCTATAACCTAATGAGAGAATTAAATGAGACAGTGTTTGGCATACAATAGTCTCTTGGTTAAGTTAGTTTTTTCCTTTGAATTTCATTCTAGCAAAGAGATTTTAGATTTTTCTTCATAAATCATGGAGATTTTCTGCTATCTTGTTTCAATTTGTTACTTTCATGGTACTTATAGGACCATGATAGTCTTCCTTCTGGTTTTAAGATATTGCTCAGAATTTAGCCAAAACAATGGCCTAAAATTCTTCAACTCCCAGGAATGAGTAAAGACCATACTAAGGATCTTACAAGTCCTACCACTTGAGAGAAGAGCCCTCCACCTAGGAATGAAGGGAATTAATCCCATGGGTTAATGATCATATATGGAGAAAATACAGGTATCCCAAAGGGCGGAAGGAAACAGGATGCTAAAGTAGCCCACACATCATTGTCAGTTTGCTTGAACCTTCTTTACCTGATGGGATCAGCTTGAAGCTCAGCCAATCTAAATATTTTCTTCTTGCCTACCAGAATCCAAGCCACAGGAAGGACATTAACCAACATTCCAGCTCCCTGAGGTCCAGAAAAGTACTCAGAATCATAAATAGTCAAGAACAGAACCCAGACCTCTCACTTCCCCAAAATTGCCTCTTTTCAAATTTGAGAATCTGGTTTCCTGTTTTAAGTAAATTTATCTATACGATAAATTCAGCAACTGGCTTTCAATGTCATACAATCACAGTTTCACAAATATCTATTTTCTAAACTAGAGATGGGCAAAAAACAAAATGTATATAGTAACTCATGGAGGGACCTGTAAGGAAACCTTAATGAAATAGTCCTATCTGAGAGGAAAATCATGGGTACTCCTTACTTCTCACAGAAAACACTATCCAGCCAGGCCCTTTCTGTGTACCAACTTCTTGCCACAAACCTTTCATTTCTTTCCTAATGGCTTTGCACAGTAAAAAGTACACTCATCAATAATGCACATTCTTCAGGCATAGTAAAAATGTTTGTGAAATGCTATTAATGCTAAAGCAAAATGCCTACATTGAGAACACTAATCCTCTATTTTAACATTTCTTTTCTTGAAACTACTTAAAACTAAGTCTATTTATTTTTCTAAAATCCAATGGAAAAAGGATTAGCAAAAAAGGCACCCATATGAAAACCTTAGAAGTTCAGAAGTTTGACTAATAGATAGTATTGGTTTCTTTGATTTTAAAAATAACAGCTAATTTCATTTAGAATTGATATAAAGGGTGATGAAACCATTCATGAGCTAAGATGCAGCACAAAAAAGTTTTCAAAAAAGAGTGCATTTTTACCACAAAGTTGAAAAGCCCCAGAAAAGTGGGGGTGCCTAATGAGAAAAGTGACAGACCCTTATCACTATAGTGGAGATGGTTCCATTATAATGAGAGAAACTATTGCTTGGAACCAGAGCAGCTATATTCGTCTCTCAGCTTCCACAGTCCCCACACCCCTGGAGTACCATTCGAGACAGTGATGAACTGTGGTCTCAATTCCCTTATTAGCTGTAAGACCTAAAAATTATATGTGCAATTAAAAGGCAAAATGCTGATATTACTCATAGGAAGCCCTTTGTACATTAGCAAGGTACAAAAGTCTGCTGACACTTTGCAACAGAGATAGTCAGCAGGGCAGAAGATTAATAGAGCCTCATAAATTTGCAGAGTGAATACAGTAGATGGGGCAGAATAAGCATGTTGTGTTAGAGATAAATAAAGGGCATGGTCAGCTTGACAAAACATTTAACAAGGAACACAACCAGTCCTTTCACACAATTTGCTTGGCTGGCATTAGTCTGTTTTATATAACTACACATAATTACCCTGCAGCAGTTGCTGCTCATGTCACAAAGGCCTCCAGCATGACCCAGAGAAGGAGCATTGGGAAAGCCACCCATTCTGATGTGTTACATGTTGTGTCATGCTGCCCTGCCTGTCTCGTTTCTTTTCTCAATTAAAGGCCTTGATGGTTTATCTCATCTGAGGTCAGTTTTCTCCTAGGTTTAATGGGCTGCGGTTTAATTTCTTTGTTGTTTGGATTGTTTGAATGAAAACAAGAGAAGACAAAAAAAGTATAGGAAATATCTTGTACAGCTACTCATCATTATTATTTCTGAGATTTCTATGATAGAAACTGTTTTTATTTTTTTAACAGACACAGTTAATGAATTAATTAAATGAGCTCTGTCCATTCTTTCCTTGTCTTTGCCAGCTTAGAAAATGCTATTTTTTAAAAAATGATGTGTTGATTAGATGTAAGGGAACCTCAAAGAATTTCAAATTTACTCTCTCTTAATTCTCAAGAAAAGAGGCTTATTTTAATGTCTAAATCAGAAAAGTAGAATGAAATTTTTCTTGGGAATAACCTATCTTGCAAAGAATTAGCTATTTTCTCTTTTCAACAGAGTCTATCTCCTAAGTTGCAGATCACACATTCATTGAACAAAGCCATAAACCCTGACTATACACTGTGTTGGTAAAACATATATAGCAAGACCCATTGCTATATAGATCATGAAGTAGCCACAGAGGAAAATGCCACTTGTAAGTAGCTCCATATGTCAGAGAACAATGGTCATGCACAGTTATATTGTCAAAAGCAGCCCAAGATTTTCCTATGTCAGAAGGTGGCACCTAGGAGTAGAAAATCGTCAGGCGCCTTTGAAGAGGCCAGTTAGAGCAGTGCAGTGCAAAAGCCTCATCTAAAAATAACATGACATTCCATTTATAGGGGAATAATATTTAAGTTTTAGGGAACTTGGTCTCCTACTGAATCACTCATTTGTTTATGTTCCAAGTTTCCATGTAGGAAGAGGAATCTGATTGAATATTGTTCACCATGGTAGAGCTTTTCAAAATGGGGTGATATAAGAACTATCCAAGGAACTTGTTCACTACGTGGGCATTCAGGTAGTTTAAAGGTCTTCTAAATTTCTTTGTTGTTGTTTTTTTCCTGATAGAACTGTAGGATATGTGGTGTAAGATATAGGTATATGGTGGTCTTCCCCTGGCTTAGCTTGCTTGCCTTTTGGTCTGAAAAAAAAACCCTGCTAACTGTAAGCTCTTTGTGTGATAAATAATAGGGTTTTATTCTTTTCTATGAAAGACATTACAGATCTTTAATCTGGAGAGGATAGTACTGTCCCTTTAAAGAAAAACCATGTGTGCATGCCCTGGGGCGGTGATTTATATGAATTAGTCCTCTGTGTAAATTTAGGAGCTGCCCGGAAGCCCTGGATTAGAGAATTTGGCTACTAAAGAATAAAATGGGGACCAAGTTTTTGTTTTCAAAACTGAAAGACCAAAGAATAAATGGAATATGACTTGAGAAAATATCTACTTTCTAAAGCTTATTGCTAAAAATGATAGCTTTTATTGTATGGTCCCTCAGCAAGAAACTTTAAAGAAAGGGAGAATCCAAATATGAAAATCCAGTGGAACATGTATTTATCCCCAAGTGCATCTTTTAGAGTGCAGCAGATGAACCTTCCAGAACCTTCCTTCATAGTGACAGAGAATTACAGCCACACAAGACTCCTTGCTTATAGATTTCTCCTCATACATACTCATAAGCATCCCCATCTCCTACCTAGGGGGTTGTTTTTCATGGCATGATTTTCTCTACTGCAGTGGTCTAATAAAGTAGCAATCACTTGTTTTGTTGCTACTTAATATTCCACATCTCCTCTTCTCTCCTGGGTGTGTTGAGAGTAATCTGTTAAAAATAGTCGGTCTTTAGGCTCTGACTTCTAGGTGTGCATACCTGGATCTGGGAAATGGTACAAAATAGATTTTTTTTTTGTTTTAAATATATTTTTAGTTATCAATGTACCTTTATTTTATTTATATGTGGTACTGAGAATCGAACCCAGTGTCTCACACATACTAGGCAAGCACTCTACCACTCTACCAGCCCCCCAAATAGATGTTTTCGAGAATCCTTTAAGAGACCTTGTGTTGGAAATCCACCTTGATACACTACAGCACAAGAACTGTAGTGTAATAGAACTCTCATTTCAAACTTCTGGGTTCTGTTATTAGTAAACAAGCTGAATTCTGTGAAAGCCCTTTTTTTCTCTCTCTCTCTCTCTCTTTTAAATTTATGAACTAAATAATGCACCCTCACTAAGGGAATAGGCTTGCCACAGACTTATTGCAAGTAACATTAAGGAACCGCACCATTCACATGTTTAAATAAGGTTGCTAATCAGACTGAACATTGTTCACCCTGTCCTGGATCCTTGTGGCAAAAGCCTCATCTAAAAATAACATGACATTCCATTTATAGGAGACTGGGCACTTGCTACTTCAAGATGAATGGCACTTCAAGATTCAAGTCCCTTGTTAACCCTCGTAATCTTCTGCAAATATAACCCTTTTGACCAAGCATTTGGAATGAATAAAAATAAATCTCTCCTGACAGTCAACCCCATGGAGATTAGGAACATTCTGTCTCTTTCTCTGTCTCTCCCTCGTGTGCTCACATAAATATACTCATATACAAACTGTAAACAGAATTGAAATTAATTGTAATGAATAAGTGGGATTAGAGGTGGAAGAAAAAAAGTCAATGTAATTGGAGAAATTTAATGAACAAACAAAAGGAAAATGTAAATTACATATTGAATAATATGGAGCTTGGGAAATAAAGACTTTAAAACAAAAGAGCATTGAGATCTAGAAAATAGAATTTCATTCTTAGAATTGACCTTATGATAAAATCAGCTATCTTTCCATCTGGTATGAGTTACTTTTAAAAAAATTCCCCACAAGTAATTTAACCAGCTCCTGGTTGGACATCTCCAGTGATTAGGAATTCACTCTTACAAAGCAGCCCTGCACATTGTTAACAAGCTCTTTCACAAATTCTTTCCTTAGACTGCAGAATTTTCTCACTAAATTTTCTCACTAAATCCGGTAGGACTTGGACAGATTTTTATGTGAGATTGTAAAAGTTGCTTCTTTACATTGGGCTACATGTCTTAGTCTGTTTTCTGTTGATTTAACAAAATACATGACATTGAATGATTTATAAAGCAAAGAATTGTTTTTGAGTTACAATTCAGGAAAGTACAAACAGTATGGTCCCCGTGTATGGTGAGGGCCACTGGCTGCACCACAACAGGACAGAGCAGTGAAAGGGGAAGTGGCATGTGCAAAAGAGGTAGCACCGGGGTAACCCAGCCTCACAACAACCTAATCTCAAAGTAACTAATCCAGGCCTGCAAGACCCAGCCCATTCCTGAGAAATGGGCATTCATCTCTTCTGAGGGTGATGTCCCTGCCAGGTTTCTGTTCTCGAGACTAAAAGGCTCAGGGATCACTCCAGATAAACTGGGCTGACTGGGCTGCACAAAATAACCACACAAGAGACACAAATACCTTTTTCTTTGGGGTCACTGTGATGGCTCCTTAAGGGTCCGAAGGAAGAGAGAGAGCAAGAGCACGTGCTGACCCCTTTTATTGAGGAGAGGCTATTCAAATGAGGCAAGGGGTCAGGTTTCAGGGGGCTGAGCCTATCTTCATGATGTCCACTGTCAGCAGGTTGACGGACACCTGGGTAGGCCACACCCAAGGGCACAGTAAGAGAAGGGGACACACACACAAGGAACTTCCATGGAAGATTCTATCCTAAACAGGGCAAAGGGTTAGATTACAAAGGAACAGGTGAGCATAGCTCCATCCATGGGGCTGTAGCAAGACACACCCATGCACAAGACACCGACCCTTGAACCCAAGAAGGGTGGGGAAAGCTCTGCCACATTTCTGTGACTAAGTGCCTCAGCACCCAGCCAGGGAATGTGATGTACAAGGTTGGTCTCCCACAGTCCCCAAGATCCAAAATGACTCTTAAAGAGCTTACCACCTGCCAACACCATTGCATTAGGGACCAAGCCTCAGCATGAATTTTTGTGGGGACAAACCATATTTAATCCAATTGCAGAACATGAAGGAATGATTGTTGCAAATGAAGGTAACTGTGAACCATCATGTTTACAGGATTCAGATATTGAATGAAGTCTTGAATTCATCTTGTCTCAGGCTCCTTAATCAGAACAGAAGACACCATCTTATTCCAACTCTTCAGGTTCCCTCAAGATATATCTTTCCCCATTCTCACCCTAATGCTACTCTAGTATCAGACGTTCAACTTGGTGTTCTAATGACTTATGAAAAATATAAATATAATTCATCACAGGTAAGAATTGCATTTTGTTCACTATAGCACCTAACATATTCATATGCTCTTCCATAAACAAATTACAAGCACACTGCTAGGCTCTGGGGACATAAAGCAAAATGGATCCCACCCTCAAGGAATTTCTTTTCTGATACAGGAAACAACTCAGTAAATTGATTACTAGAGTCTAATGTGGCAAGGACTATGGTAATTTAATATACAGAATTCAGTGGGGATGTGGATAAATGCCAATATAAACATAAATCTAAAATCAAATTACAGGGGGAGGTTTTTGAAGATAGATAGATCTAGATCCCCTCTCATCCCAGAATTCTTTTTTTATTGTAAATTTATTTATGTATTCTAATTTGTTATACATGACAGCAGACTGCATCTCAATTCATAATCCACATATAGAGCACAATTTTTCATGTCTCTTGTTGTTCACAAAGTGGAGTCACACCATTCATGTCTTCATGATGTCCATATCATTCCACCATCTTTCCTACCCTCATGCCCCATCCCATGCCCTTCCTCCTCTTTGCCCTGTCTAAAGTTTCTCCATTCCTCCCATGCTCCTCTTGCCATCCCCATTATGGATCAGCATGCACATATCAGAGAAAACATTCGACCTTTGGTTTTTGGGGATTGGCTCACTTCACTTAGCATTATATTCTACAACTCCATCCATTGACCTGCAAATTTTATTGTCTTTTAATGCTGAGTAATATTCCCTTGTGTATATATACCAGTTTCCTTATCCATTCATCTACTGAAAGGCGTCTAGGTTGGTTCCACAATTTAGATATTGTGAATTGTGCTGCTATAAACATTGATATGGCTGCATCACTGTAGTATGCTGTTTTTAAGTCCTTCGGGTATAGACTGAGAAGTGAGATAACTGGGCCAAAAGGTGGTTCCATTCTGAGTTTTCCAAGGAATCTCCATACTGCTGTCCATATTGGCTACATCATTTTGCAGTACCACCAGCCATGTATGAGTGTGCCTTTTCCCCCACATCCTCGCCAACACTTATTGTTGTTTGTAGTCTTAATAGCTGTCAATCTGACTGGACTGAGATGAAATCTTAAGAGTAGTTTTGATTTGTATTTCTCTAATTGCTAAAGATATTGAACATTTTTTCAAATATTTGTTGATTGATTTTATATCACCTTCTGAGAAATGACTGTTCAGTCCCCTGGCCCATTTATTGATTGGGTTATTTGTTTTTTGGTGTTTAGCTTTTTGAGTTCTTTATATATGCTAGAGATTAGTGCTCTATCTGATGTGCAAATGGTAAAAATTTTCTCCCAAGTGCTAGGCTCTCTATTCGCCTCACTAATTGTTTCTTTTGCTGAGAGGAAGCTTTTTAGTTTGAATCTATCTCATTTATTAATTCTTGATTTTAATTCTTATGCTATAGGAGTCTTATTAAGGATGTAGGGACTTGATCTGATATAATAGAGATTTGGGCCTATTTTTTCTTCTATTAGACGCAGGGTCTAGGGTTTAATTCCTAGGCCCATGATCTACTTTGAGTTGACTTTTATGTCTGGTGAGAAATAGGGGTTTAATTTAATTTTGTTGATTTCCAGTTTTTCCAGCACCATTTGTTGAAGAGGCTATCTTTTCTCCAATGTATGTCTTTGGTACCTTTGTCTAATATAAGATAACTATAATTATGTGGGTTAGTCTCTATGCCTGCCATTCTGTATCATTGGTCTACCAGTCTATTTTAGTGCTAATACCATACTGTTTTTGTTACCACTGCTCTATAGTATAGTTTAGGGTCTGGTATAGTGATGCCACCTGCTTCACTTTTCCTGCTAAGGATTGCTTTAGCTATTCTGGGTCTCTTCTTTTTCCAGATGAATTTCATGACTGCCTTTTCTATTTCTATGAGGAATGTATTGGGATTTTGATTGGAATTACATTAAATCTGTATAATACTTTTGTTAGTATGGTCATTTTGACAATATTAATTTTGTCTATTCAAGAACAAGGGAGATCTTTCCATATTCTCTGGTCTTCTTTAATTTGTTTCTTTAGCATCCTGTAGTTTTCATTGTAGAGGTCTTTCACCTCTTTAGTTAGATTGATTCCCAAGTATTTTATTTTAGTTTTTTTTTTAGATACTTGTACATGGGGGAGTTCTTCTTTCAGAGGATTTGTCACTGATATACAGAAATACCTTTGATTTATGGGTGTTGATTTTGTGTCCTGCTACTTTGCTGAATTCATTTACTAGTTGTAGAAGTTTTCTGGTGGAATTTTTTGGGTCTTCTAAGTATAGAATCATATTATTGGTAAATAGTGCTAATTTAAGTTCTTCTTTTCCTGTCTGTATCCCATTAATTTTTTCATCTGTCTAATTGCTTTGGCCAGTGTTTCAAGAACTATGTTAAATAGAAGTGGTGAAAGAGGGCATTCCTGTCTTGTTCCAGTTTTTAGAGGGAATGCCTTCAATTTTTCTCCATTTAGAATGATGTTGGCCTAGGGCTTTGCATAGATAGCTTTTATGATGTTGAGATATGTTTATTTTATTCCTAGTCTTTCTAGTGTTTTGAACATGAAGGAGTGCTATATTTTGTTGAATGCTTTTTCTATGTCTATTGAGATCATCATATGGTTCTGTTCTTTAAGTCTATTAATGTGATGGATTACATTTATTGATTTTCATATGTTGAACCAACCTTATATCCCTGAGATGAACCCCACTTGATTGTGGTGCATTGTCTTTTTGATATATTTTGTATTTGATTTGCCAGAATTTTAGTGACAATTTTTGCATCTGTGTTCATTAGATATATTGGTCTGAGGTTTTCTTTTTTTGGTGTGTCTCTATCTGGTTTTGGAATCAGAGTGATATTGGCCTCATAGAATGAGTTTGGAAGGGATGCCTCTTTGTCTATTTCCTGAAATAAATTTAAGAGTATTGGTATTAGTTCTTCTTTAAAGGTCTTGTAGAACTTGTCTGTGTATCCATCTGGTCCTGGGCTTTGCTTGGTTGGCTTCTGATGGCATCTTCTATTTCATTGCTTGAAATTGATCTGTTTAAATTGTGTATCATCTTCATTCAATTTGGGCAAATCATATGACTCTAGAAATTTGTCAATGCCTTCGATATATTCTGTTTTATTGGAGTACAAGTTTTCAAAATAATTTCTAATTATCTTCTGTATTTCTGTAGTGTCTGTTGTGATGTTTTCTTTTTCATCACACATGTTAGTAATTTGAATTTTCTCTATCCTTCTCTTCATTAGCATGGATAAGGGTTTGCCAATTTTATTTATTTATTCAAAGAACCAACTTTTTGTTTTGTCAATTTTTCAATTGTTTTGTTTGTTTCAATTTCATTGATTTTAGCTCTGATTTTAATTATTTCCTGTCATCTACTTCTTTTGGTGTTGATTTGTTCTTCTTTTTCTAGGGCTTTAAAGTATAATGTTAAGTTATTTATCTGTTGACTTTTTCTTCTTTTAAGAAATGAACTACATGCAATGAACTTTCCTGTTAGTACTGCCTTCATAGTGTCCCAGAGATTTCAATATGTTGTATCTGTGTTCTTATTCACCTCTAAGAATTTTTTAATCTCCTCCTTCTTCAACTCATTGTTTATTCAGTAGCATATTATTTAGTCTCCAGGTGTTGAGTAGTTTTTATTTTTAATTTTAACATTGATCTCTAATTTCATTCCATTATTATCTTATAGAATATGGGTAGTATCTGTACTTTTTTTATTTGCTAAGAGTTCTTTGTTACATAATATATGGTCTGTTTTACAGAAGAATCCATGTGCTGCTGAGAAGAAAGTATATTCATTTGTTGATGGAGGAAATATTCTATATATGTCTGTTATGTCTAATTTATTGATCGTATTATTGAGTTCTGTAGTTTCTTTGTTAAGCTTTTGTTTGGAAGATCTATTCAGTGGTGAAAGAGGTGTGTTAAAATCACCCAGAATTATTATGTTGTGGTCTATTTGACTCTTGAACTTGAGAAACTTTGTTTGACGATTGTAGGTGCTCCATTGTTTGGGTCATTATTGTTATGTTTTGTTGATGAATTGTTCCATTGAGCAGTATGAAATGTCCTTCTTTATCCCTTTTGATTAACTTTGGCTTGAAGTGTACTTTATTTGATATGAGGATGGAAATCCCTGCTTGCTCCCACAGTTCATGTGAGTGTTACGATTTTTCCCATTCTTTCACCTGCAGTGGATGTTTTTTCTTATGAGATGTGTCCCTTGAAGGAAGCATATTGTTGAGTCTCTTTTTTTTAAAAAAAATCTAATCTGCCAGCTATATCTTTTGATTGGTAAGTTTAGGACATTAACATTCAGGGTTATCATTGAGACACTATTTGTATTCCAGCCATTTTTGTTTCTTTTTGGTATTTAACTTGACTTGGTTTCTCCTTTGATTAGTTTTTCCTTTAATGTAATATCTCCCTTTGCTGATTTTTATTATTGTTTTTCAATTCCTCTTCATGGAGTATTTTTCCAAGGATGTTCTGTAGTACAGGCTTTCTAGTTGGAAATTCTTTTAACTTTTGTTTATCATGGAAGTTTTTATTTCATCATCAAATCTAAAGCTTAATTTTGCTGGATATAAGATTCTTGGTTGGCATCCATTTTCTTTCAGAGATTGATATATGTTGTTCCAGGATCTTCTAGCTTTCAGCATCTGGGTTGAAAAATCTGCACATAATCTAATTGGTTTCTCCCTATATATAATCTGATTCCTTTCTCTCATAGCTTTTACTATTCTCTCCTTATTCTGTATGTTAGGCATTTTCATTACAATGTGCCTTGGAGTGGATCTGTTGTGATTTTGTACATTTGGCATCATGTAAGCCTCTTAAATTTGGTTTTCCAATTCATTCTTCATGTTTGAAAAATTTTCTGATGTTATTTCATTGAATAGATTGCTCATTCCTTTGGTTTGGAACTCTATTCCTTCCTCTATCCCAATAACTCTTAAATTTGGTCTTTTTTATGCTATCCCACATTTCTTGAAATGTGCTGCTCATGGTTTCTTACAATTTTTACTGTGTGCTCTACATTCTTTTCAAGATTCTATATTTTGTCTTCATTGTCTGAGGTTCTGTCTTCCAAGTGGTCTAATCTGTTGGTGATGCTTTCAATTGAACTTTTAATTTGTTTTTATTTTTTATTTCAAGGATTTCTGGAGTTTTTTGTTTGTTTGTTTTGTTTTGTTTTTTAGAATCTCTATCTCCCTATTAAAGTAAACTTTTGCTTCCTGATTTGCTTATGTAGCTCTTTGTCAAAATGATCTTTTGCTGTTTATATTTGCTCTCTTATGTCATCCATTAATTCGCAAAACATTTTAATCATGTGCATTCTGAACCCCTTCTCTGTCATTTCATCTGCTGTGCTGACCATGGACTCTAATAATGTGGTATCTTGATGTTTGGGGCACTTTCTTCCCTTGTCTTTTCATATTGCTTGTCTATCTTCCCTTCTAGTACTGTGGATCTCTGAGGCATTACCATTTTTACCCTATAGGCTTATAGTGCCCCTGTAGGATTCCAATACCTCTCCTTTGAGGTGAAGGACAATGTTCTCAGATCCCAATATAAACAGTATACACCCTAAAAACAAATATTTGCTATTAAGACACAGTTTGGTCACAATGTACATAAATGGTTAATTCAATTATTATCTAAAATATACTCAGTAGGTTTGTAAAAGGGTTTACAGTTTCTGATGGTGGACAAAGAACTGGGAATGAAGAGTAGGATGATATGCTGAGGAGGTAGGAGGTGAGGATATAGAGTTGTTATATGATAAGAAAACATGAGCAGAACATTCAAGAACTATGGGATGACCAAATTTAAGAGTTATTGGGATAGAGGAAGGAATAGAGTTCCAAACCAAAGGAAGTGTGAAAGAGAAATCTAAAGAGGAAGATTAGTAATAGGAGAAGGGAGAGGAAGTGATTTTGGGTAGACAAGTAAGTGGGAAGACAATAGAATACGTAAAACATACACATATATAAAGAAAAATAAAATGTTAAAATAGTAGAAATTGGTGGGATGAAAGAAAAAAAAGAATATACCACACAGCTGTAATACACTATTCAGATATCACAATCCTCAAAATCCTATTTCATGCAAAGTACTTAGTTTCACATATGTTGGGGATGTGAGGGCAAGAGAATAGAAAGGTAGAGAAAAAAAAATCTTGAAGGAAGAAACAGGATTGTTTTGTTTGGAAATCCATATCTTTCCTGCTTCCCTTCTCATCCAGTAGGTATGGCCGTCTGTTGCTAGCTGGTATCTCTAACCTCAGGATGGTGGAGGTAACCAGGTGTCACTGTGTGGGGGTGGTAACTGCTGGGGAGAGGGGGGAATTAGAAACTGGGTACCTCGCCAGCCAAAGTTCCAAACTGGGAGTTGCTCCTTACTGAAGATGGTGATGAAAGTGACCCAAGATGGAGGTGTCTGCTTTCAGTGGTGGGCTGCCAGGTCTGGTGGGGGGAGCACAGTGATGACATTGGACGGTTAGTTCAGAGAGAGCTCTGTGGCTTGCAGTGTGTGGCTGTTGGCTGGCTTCAGAGCCTATGTGAAGTTCCTGAGTGTAGGCAGGCTACTGTGTGTAGGGGACTATCTCTACTGCTGCAGAGTCCCAAGATGGCAGCGATTGGGGAAGCCCCATGTTGCTAGATATGGGTCCACACAGGAGTGGTGGCCGGAATTCCTGCATGCGGGAACCTGCCAGGTGTCCTGCGTGGGAGTGGCATCAGTGATTTCTGCTCCAGTTGGTGGCCGACAGTTATGTGCGGGTGTTGATGATGCCTGCTTGGGTACCCAGTAGTTCTGCATGGGTGAGTAGTTGGGAGACCTACTCTGATGCTGTGGCCTGGAGCCCTGGACCTGCATGGGGCCATGATTCCCACTTGCGGGAGCAGGAATATCACTCGCATAGAAGCAGTATTCTCACTACTTGAGTCCCAGGTCAGGGAGCAACACAGAATGCTGTCTCCTTCTGGCCCACCATCTTGGATCTGAGGGTCATTTATCTTAAAGTTAGTTGGTGTATTTATTTTCTATTGCTCTTATTTATTTCAAAAATCAATATATACTTAATGGCTTAAAACAACACACAGTTATTATCATATAGTTTGGAAGGTCATAAATCTTCAAAACAAGACGTTGTCCAGTCTCTGTTTCTACTGAAACTTTAGTGGATAATCTGTTTCCCCTGTCTTTCCAGCAGCTAGAGGCTGCCTATATTCCTTGGCATGTAGCCTCTTCCTCTGTCCTTGAATCCCAAAGTGTTGCATTTTCAGAGTGTTTGTCTCTGATTTCTGCTTCCAACATCACATCCCCTCCTCTAACTCTAATCTTCCTTCCTTTTTATTTTATTTTATTTTATTTATATTTTTTATTGGTTGTTCAAAACATTACAAAGCTCATGATATATCATCTTTCATACATTTGACTCAATTGGGTTATGAACTCCCATTTTTACCCCAAATACAAATTGCAAAATACCCATTTTGATAGCAAGAGATCTCCTGAAAGATATAGTATATCTGCCTCAAATTCCTTAATTTAATCACATTGCCATAATCCCTTTGGACATGTAACATAGTCACACTTTCTGGAGTTTAGGATATAGACATTTGGGGAGCATTATTCTGTCTTCAACAGCTGGCCAGAGTAGGAACAAAGAAGATAATATGTGGGAGCTCAGAATTCAGGAAAAGTGTTTTGTAAACGGTGTAAACTTGTCCATTTTATCATATAATGGGCTCTGCAGAAACACAGATGAACAATTCAGTCTCTCTTGTCAATTGTCTTACAGCACTGGTAAGAGTCCTATAAATGTTAAATGGAAATAAACAATGTCTAGATCTCCTCACCTCTTTAAACACTCTGAAGATCAACTGTAAAAATGTGTACTCGTGTTTGATGGTTGATTGTGAAATAAGACTTCTCAAATGAATATTTGTTCTCCTTCCTGTCCAGCTGAATAACTGACTTCTGCTATTTTGCTTAGGTAATTGGATTCTATGTTTTTAAATCAATGCACAGATAGTCAGTTGCAAAGTTCAGTTCATGTGATTAAAGATGGTAGGGAATTGAAAGAAAATGGATATTTTATTTATATAACTTTAAATCTGGAGGTTGTTAGGCAGTAAAACTGTCTTTGGGTATTACTACCTATTTATAAAATATGTCATTTTCATTTTAGGCTTACTAGCCAGACCTATTCTTCTATTATAGTAAAATGAATATATTCTGCTCTAAAAGTGAAAATCATGTTCATGGGATAAATTGAAATATTTAATAGAAACATGTAACACAGAGGACTTCTATTACCATATAATGAATAATATACACAGACTAACAAATAGTCAAGGTGCATTCCACAGTAGCTAAACTATTATCTTAATTATAATCAAGTGTGTTGATTAGCAAGGAAAATTTCAAGAAATATAAGTATCTGATGATTAGTGGCAAAATTTTTACCTGTGAGGCAACTGAATAATTTGAAAGAGGCTCATGAGAGTTTCAAGAAAAAGTAGGGAGTATGTGTTGACCATTTACAGAGTAAAAATAAGTAGTTATAACTCCATTCTTGTTGAAGAATTTTTAAGGTAATTATAGAGGATAAAGAGACCCATTTAAATATGTACAGATCTATTCAATAATTACAAGAGAATTCACCATAGGAATGGCTAAGGGAAGGAGAGAACACATTTAAAATGCATTAGGAGGTAGATCACACGAAAAATTTCCTAATTGACATTCTTCCGAAGAAAGAAATTAAGTATTCCCCTCCCATACTTTTGTAACCCCAATTTTCTGATGGAAAAAATTCAAACATACAGTTGAAAGATTTATTATTATTTTTACTATACTTACTTGATCTGTCTACCACCTGCACATTAATTCTCCAAATCTTCTTAAGGAAAATGAATTTGTTACATTTTGGAGGTGATTAAATTCATTGTGTAGATCTGTGATTCTCGGTCTGAGAGGGGAGAGCAGTGAGGAGGGTGGAGCAGGGTCTCACGTGCCTCTCCTGTCCTGAGTCATGGCTGATGTTTGTGTGTTGGGTCAGCAAAACCTTTCAGGGCTGCTGAGCTTTGTGGTGTTTTTGTCTTTGCTAATCTTCTTGTTCCAAGCAAATATCGAATTCCATTTTTCTTCAGCAACCCTAACTCATACCCTTTCCGATTGGAATTCTAGACTACCTCATCGACTTAAGAAAAGACCAGCTTCATTTGTGCCTTCACTCCTGTGTTTACCTGGAAAAACTAATTTTCTTCCTTTTCTGAGATTTTTCTATCACTATGCTCAGAAACCTCTTATTTTTAGGTCCTTCCTGAATGTGAGTTGTTTTTGCCTCCTATTTTCTGGGAATATCCGTGTGTGTATGTGTGTGTGTGTGTGTGTGTGTGTGTGTGTGTGTGTGTGTATTTGAAGTTCATGGTTTGCACAATAAAACAGAGCACTTCATTTTGTAAAGTCTTACCTAGTTTGACATTTTGTGAGACGACATTTAAGCGTGTCACCCCACCTCCCATAGCAAACTGTAAGCCTTTAGTCAACACTTGTCTGAGAGGCTGATTCACAGTAATTCAGGATGGGCTGTTATTGAGAGATAAATCAACTCTGTTTCTCTTTACTCCATGTTACAGTCTCTCACCACAATATTAGATTTTCTTATGAAAATAGAAGATAGTTTTAGGGAAAAGAGAACTACAGTTATTGTTATCCTACCTATTTATAGAAATTGATTCTATCTGGGTATCTAACTATGACAGTGATTTGCCACTTTTTTCTCAGATCTCTTTCTCTACCTTTGCTGGACTGGTCTGGAGAGTTGATCCTGAAAACTGCATGTCCCAGCACTGACTGCCTCTGGCTTCCTGCTGAGTTTAGCTGGTGGGAGGGCTTTGATGGGAGATTGGCTCATAAAAGGAAGGGAAAGTGACTCACATCTGCTGCCCAACTTAGATGATGTAGCATCTTTGATAGGCTGTATCTCTGGATCTTCAAGTTCATTTCTAGGTTCATTTCCTGTTTTTTGAAAAACCTATATAACATCTCAGGCCATGGTTGGGCAGCTTCTGCCTCGTTGCAACTCCACCATAATGGCTTTCTTCTGAAATCTGGTCATATTTCTCATCTCTGTATGTGAAAATCTCCATATCTGAACAGCTTTTTGCTGTTTATAATCTCTGGTTGGCCTCCCAGTTCCCTGCTGGCTTTTTGGCTCTCCCAATACCTCTGTATCTAATGCCACATATTACATTTCTTCTAGTGAATTACCTTAGCAAGGGGTCTGTTTGCCTGACTGAACTGTGACTGAAACAATATCAGGTTCTCCTACCTCCCTTCTTCCCCAAGAGCTTCCTCAGTAGCTCTTTAGTATGTTCAAGAAAGCTATAAAAAGGAGGCTTAAAAGGGAAAAAAAAAAAAAAACAAGAATTTAAACTGGGTGAGAGAAAATTCACACATATTTATTGAATGTCCATAAGCTCAATTTAGAATGCTTCCAATATTTGGACCTGAATGGGTTTATTTATTTTTGTCACATAATTAATCTAAGGATCTCCTATCTCTGAAACCGATGTGGTTTTCTCACTTTTGCTTTGACTATATTGCTGCAACCTGTACCATGATGCCATGCTTATCTTAACAGAGTTCACACAAAAACCAAGTCTCTACCACTACCAAAAAATTACTGTATCTTTCTGTTCTTTCATGACTTCCAAGAGCTGCTAACAGGAAATAATGAATTCACTTAAGAAAACAGAAACTGTAAGATGAAGAATCTACGGATGGAAAGGGAAAGAGCATTAAAAGAACTGAGTCCAAGGACTGAGCTAGTGTAAGACATGATAATGAGACAACCTCTCCTCAGCGTCCTGTCTTGGCTTCGTTTGGAAACTCTTTCCTCAGTCACAGCTCCTGAATGTGGGCTTTCAGCATCTGGAAGTTCTCCAAGTTAGCACTTCATTTCACACAACAGCTCTAATTTTCAAATATTGACTTGAGAACTTAGTCTCCCTGGTGCCAGCTCAATTCCTAAACATTATTGCATTTAAAGCTTTGATTATTGTGATGAACTGTTGGGAGTTCTAGTTATCCAATTAAATTCATCTTAAAAATTTTTTTTATTGTAGTTCACCAAAGGAAACACACCTGTACATAACCTTATATAAAGGATGCCAAATTCAGTTTTAAATGTGCATGCATATGAAGATTTATACTTAAAATGTCCTTGAATGCTACATGTTCAACATCAAGGATGATGAATGTTATGTAACTGGACACATTGTAAATAAAATTGCATGCTGCCCATTTGGATGCAAAATAATTTGCTTTTTTAGTATTTTAGAGTCAGAGCATTTTCACTCGTCTGACATCAGAAGGCACACTCTGCATTTGATCAGGGGCTTTGGGTGAGATATAGTGCATGGCAAAAGGAAAGGAAAATCAATATTTATGAGTTGGTAATTGTTTTTATAAGAACGAGTACTATATTACCATGTTTCTTAACTGTGAAGAAACCCTGATAATTACCATAAAGAACAATACATTTTAATAAAATCCTCAAAATGCAACCATACAAATAGGTATTACACTTTACAAACACAAATCAAAAAAATCAATGCAACTTATTGAGAAATGGGGTGTGGAGAAACATAATTTAAATTAATAACTGTTTCTTTTTTCTTTCCCTGTTACTCTCAGGCAAATTGTTGAGGAGATAAAACAGGTTGACTATTTAATGGAATTATTAATATAGACTATGAATTTGATTATTAACAAAACAGAGTTGGAGCTGGGGTTGTGGCTCAGGGGTAGAGCGTTCACCTTGCACGTGCGAGGCCCTGGGTTCGATCCTCAACACCACATAAAAATAAATAACTAAAACAAAGGTATTGTGTCCAACTACAATTAAAAAATAAATATTTAAAACAAACAAACAAAACCAAAGTTGGGCAAAGTGGACAGGGAGTGGGGAAGGACAGTCAAGACAGGTGAAACAGTGTGTATAAGGTCTTGAAAATGTGAGACAGTGTTTCCCCTCCAGAGATTACAATATATCTCTTACTTCTGGAGAGTCCAAGGTTGGCATGAATGGTGAGTCCCTGAGCCCAGGATCTCTGGTGCTGTGTGAAGGTTAGCCTTTATCCATGGGCAAACAGCAGCCATCAGGACATGTCAGTGGTGGGGGTGTCGGGGGTCGCTGGACCAACTGTGTCCCAGGACAAAGGTAAAAGGAAGATGGAGTGAAAGGCAGAAGGTGTGGAAATAACAGTACCAACTCAGAAGCATTTCAGTAATACAGAGGAAAGGACTGAATTGAGATACAATGGAGATATCAAGGGCAAGTGGGGAGTGTGTGTGTGTGTTTGTAGGGGGAGAATATGATAAGTATTTAAAAATAAAAATCAATAAAAATCAAGATCATTTATGTTCCTCCATATACAAATAGTAGTAATGCATATCAGTAGAAGTAAAGCAGGGATAAATGTGTGTAGGCAACAATTAGAAGTATTTTAAACATTTACTTAGGTTCCATTTCAAAATGTCTAATGGCATTTAAATATGCCTTTGGAAAAGATGTTAGCAATATTTCAATCTCATTTCTTCTATCCGTGCCTGGATCTCATCTATGAATCTTTCAGTCCTGGTTTGAGCCTTTAAGTGTTGATCTCCTGGCTGACTTTATTTGTTAGGAAGCCTTTCCATTATTGTACAGACCAAGTTATTAGTCATTTCCCCATCATGTTAATCAGAAATTTGTCTTGCTGAAACTTTCACCCATGTTCCTTGTTTTTTAATTTTACCAAGAGTCTCTATTTCACTTTGTCTCACTGTTCTTTAGATGTTTAAAGATGACTATAATTTTCCCACTAAATTTTGCTTGACTCCTTAATAGCCAAACTAGTTTCTTCATTTGCGTTTGCAAACTTCTTATCCAGCTATCTCAGGTCAATGGCCTTCTTATACTGTGGTGCTTCTCCTTCCATAGTATTTCAGATGTGGTCAGATAAGCAGAGCAAGGGGACCTCTGGTCAGTAAGTCAGAAGACATGGTGCATCTCAAAGCTTACCTGTTTACGTTCCTGATTAGTAACTAACACTGTGTCTTTTATTTACTACCTTGTCCATGATTCTATCACAGTGTTCCTACCTGCTCAAGCTTTCGTTGAATTATTATTAGGGACAAAAGAGCTTGAGTTGTCATTAGAAATAGTTTATTTTTCTTACATTTAGAATTCTCTTGTCTTCAGAGAATAAAAAACATTCTTACAAAATCTTGGGTAATGCTTTGACTCCTACCAACTGCCATAATGACTCCTTGAGGAGGTATTAAATTAGCATTAGAGCAAGGGAATTGAGTTGTAGAGAGGGGGAAAATATGCTCAGTTAATCCCAAAATATATGGCTCCAGAGGTAGCAGCTGTCTGACTCAGCCTATCAACAAGCAAGCAAATTTCTGTTTGATACACACACCTTTCATCCATCATAGGTCATTCATTTCATTCTTGTTTAGCCAGCACATAACTGATTCCCTCTTTCCTCTAACCATTCACTCATTTTTATTGTTTCACTCTGAACTCCTTCCAAGTTGTCAATATATTTCTTTTATCTAAATGCCCCAAACTATTGTAAAAAAGAATCTGATAATTTTTTGATGGAAATACTGTTAATATTAAACACTTTATAAACTTCATCATGTCTAATTCTGCCCATGACCTTCAAAAAATTTCATTCCTACTCTTCTGGAAAGCCAAGTACAAAAAGGTTTACTTTATACAACTTTACTGAGTTTGGCCACATCCAGGCCTTTTCTGAGCCATTCGGAAATAATTTTTCAAGCCATCAATATCAGTTTGTTGTATCTTTGAATAATTCCATTAGGAGGGGTTTAATGGGGGAAGTAGGAGACTACCTATGGCATATAAGGCTAGTCCACATGACATTGGCACAGAAATATATAGGAGTGTCATGTATGGAGAGTGTATTACCCAAACATGGGATGGGTTTTAAGTTTACATATTATGTTGGGGGAAAATATATCCCTTTGAGAAGCATGACAGTCACTGACCCCTAGTAGTACCAATTGGCATAAAACATGCAAGTAAAAAGTGGCTGCCAGAAAGACCCCAGGCATGATACACTCAAGTTAGAAAGAGAACTGTAGCATTTTGCAGAATATACTCCAAAAAAGCCAAGCCTGTCATACCATTCAGTGATAAAAGACTGAAGTTTTAAAGCTTGTACTTTGAACAACTGTTTCAAGGTTCAGTGACAAGCATCTAGAAGCAAGAACCAGAGCTTATACCACATACTGGACTACCCTAAGAAAATATGGGGTGTATTTACTGATTTTGAATTCTTCTCTTTCTGATTAATGACTAAAATTTCATTAGTGAAACTACTGTTATTGCAGCATCCTTCTTAAAGCACTAAAATTAGTTAGACAGAACAAGATCTTTTGATCTTTTGACAATGTGGAATGAATAATTCTGCATTGTGGTACTTGCTTTATGCACTGTAGAATGCTTAGCCGCATACTCGTCTTCCACCCACCAGATGCAAGTAGCAACACTCATACAGCCTTGGCTGAGTTACTTAAATTCCTCAGGGCTTAGTTTTCTCATCTGTCAGATGAGGATGATAATAGTAGTTACCTCATAGGCTGTTGAGGTTTAAAGATGCTATATGAAAATCTATTATCTGAGAGCCCACCATGTAGTAAGCCCAGAATATAGCTTAGCTATTTTTCAGGGGTGTCTATGTAGTTTACTGAGAGTGAGTCCAGAACTTCTCAACATCTTCCTTGGTCAACTTCCTAAGTCAAAGATCCTACTTAATTTTTTTTCCTAAAAGCAAACAATCAGGAGACATGACTCAGGTAAGACAGGTAGCTCTCATAATGGAGCCTATCCCACTTCAGTTTACAATATTTTATTCATGATTGAAAGAAAAAAAAGACAGAGTTCTGGTTGAAGAAACAGTGGCCTTGCTCTAAAGTGATTCTTCATAGAGAATCCATTCTAGATTATAAATCCTATAGAACAAAGATAAGGATCTGTAGGGGATTTTGTATCTGCTTTGTACTAGGGAATGAAGAATATCAGATCCCCATGGTTGAAAGAACACCCCCAAATTTATTTACTTTTTCAAAATTTATTTACTTTTTCAAAATTTATTCTGGAAACGTTTGTTGAATTAACCGGTTAAGTTTTTTTTTTTTTCCAGGACAAACTGTTTCAATTAAAGAGTAAGCTCATGTGGCTTCTTGTTTTAGAGTACCATCCAATTATACCATCAGATTTTATTTCTTCTTTCTCAACATCACTTCCCATTCCCAACACAATCAACTAGAAGTTCTGAGGTGGACAGTCATTCCTTCTCTCTTAAAGTTTATTAACACACAAAGAGAAAACACCTTATTAGATTAAGTGATTGGATAGATTTCATTGGCTAAAAAAATTAATTTTTAAAATAATTATAATAGCTGAAAAATGAATTATGACAGTGATCTGTTATGTAATTGGAGTCTTGCTCTGGGAAAGAAAAGGAATAGAGAAGAATCTGTGATCAGAATAAAGAGCAGCTTGTCTATTTAGAAGGTGTTATCCAGGAACATGCCAGAAAGAGGGGTATTAGGTCACATTTTAGGGCCCACTAAGGTCTGAATGTTGTATCATCCTCAATTCAAATGTTAAAAATCGTAACCCTTCAAGTGATGTATGGTGAAACCTCTGGGAGGTAATAAAATCTCAGTCTGTGCCAATTTTGAAAGTAGTGCTCAAAAAAGGTACCCCAGAGAGCTCTCTCACCCCTTCCACAATATAAGGTTTCAGTGAAAAGATGGTCATCTGGGAAGTAAGTCCCTGGACATGGAATCTGCAGGAACTTCCATCTTAGACTTCCCTAAAGAACTGTGAGAAATACATTTGTGTTTCTTATAAACCACTGGTTTATGGTATTTTGTTATGGCATCCTGCATGAACTAAGATTTAACTAGAGATATTAGAATTGTTGCAAATAAAACATCAATTAAATTGTTAGAGACTAGATACTAGGATCACAGGAAAAGATAAAGAAATGAGGCAAAAAGCACTTGTGAAAAATAGCAATATCAAGAAATAAAGAAGGTCAAAATGGGAAGATGAAGTCTAATATATTTGGAAGCAAGTTCATTTTAAAACCCCTAGATTTAATTCTATTCCATTAATAATGCAGCACATCTGGGAAGAAGCATTTGGACGAGAGTAGTACTTAAAGAGATTTAAATATGATCATGATTAAATCCAAAAAAAGTAGCTATGATTTTGCAATGTGGATCTGAAAATATTGCCAATATCATCTGAGCCACAGAAATTGCCAGTCATGGTCATACAGATAAAGTATGAGTTAGGGTTTTTATTTTTTTTAACTGTTTTAGAGTGACCATACCATTTATCGGACAGAAGCTTGCTCAGAAATTGGAATATAAGGCCCAAACAAATCACATAATAAATACATTAAAGAACAACGAAAACAAATATAAAACAAAACCATGATTCCTTTTACAACCTATTGATTCATTTTAAGGTATTGTGTTAGGTATTACAGTTATAATTTAGTGAAGAAAACAGGTATTTACACAAACCAACGTGTGTAGGGAGTGAGTTTAATATTTTTTAGAGGTGCAGAGTGGAAAGATACTCAGCAATCCTAGGGAAATATTTGGAAAAGCAACAAGCAGGCTTTAAATAGGACATCAACAGGTAAAGAGCACTTGGAAAGGTAGGTAGAGAGCAGTAGGCAGTCCAGGAAATGGAGTGGGCAGTGGGGAGGGACAGACCACACCAAGGGAACAGGAAGGCAGTGGGAGATAGCCTTTCTGAGGGAAATGACAGGGAGAAGGGACTCTCATGGGGCATGCCTGAACAGTTCTTTAAACATGAACATCACTATTCTTATACACAAAAGTGATTTCATCTTGGAGAGAATTGTGTTTGGAATCATGCTTTAGAAAGAAATAATAGTATTTTCTAAATTCTGTCATTTCTAATTTTATAACTCAGGTGGTAAAAGGATATAAAGCATGTTAGCATAAAGGCCTAGGAGACCACAGAAAAGGGGTGCAGGTTTAGAGCAAGATGAAGGTAAATCTTAACTCTGGAACTTTCTACCTATTGACTGTGGGGAAGTTAATTAGACTTTCTGAGCTTCAGTTTTATTTCTTGTAAAAAAAAAAAAAAAAAAAAAACAAAACCCCAGCAAATAATGTCTACTGCTTAGGTCATGCTGCAATTATGTTGCAGTGAAATGCAGTTTATAAAGCCCTTGCCCACAGTGCTGCCGACATAGTAAGTGTTCAGCCAACAATAGCTGTATTATTATTACTATTTTCTAACTCCATAACAATGAGGCTTAATGACGTTAGCTATTAAAAAAGTTTAACATCACCTGTATTATTGTGAATTAGTTTCACCTTCCAAATGCTGGCATTTTCTTTCTTTATAAAGGAAATAATGACAAATTGACACTCATTGACCCTATTGATGTGAACAGCATTGAATTAAATGCTACAGTACATGAAAATACTTGAAACTATTAGAAAAATGTTTAAAAATTAATATTCCTTTAATAAATAATAAAACAAACCAATTTATTTATTTTATATTCTGTATTTAACTTCTTTTTATTACCAGCCATGATGTAGATGGGTGTAGAGGAAGTTCCCTTGTTATTCTCCCATTTACTATGCCCCTTAAATCCATTCCCATTCTTTACTGCCCCATGGTCTCATTCCTCATCACAATACATGTGAGCTCTTCTAAAACATCCTATCTCTCCTTCTTATCTCATTCCTTTCTTCCCTGATTGATCTTATGACATCACTGGGGAGTAAAACCCATGCCAACTTTCTATTTCAAATATATCTGTTGAATTCCTATACCCTCTAGGAAATAGTTGACCTCCTCATAATATGTCTTAGTTCATCCTCTGTTGCTATAATTAAATAGCTGACACTAGGTAATGTATAAAGAAAAAGGCTTATTTATCTCACAGTTTGGGGTTTCTATGTTAGTCTGCTTTTTGTCATCATAAGGAAATATTTGAGATGGTCTCTTTATGAAGAAAGGGAAGTTTATATAGCTCAAAGTTTTTTTTTGCAATGTTTTTATATTTATTTAAAGATATACAATGACAAAAGAGTCTTTTAAAATTAATAATAGAACAATAAAAGTTTACATAAAAATACAATAAGTAAAACAAACACACTCAATAACAGGAAGAGTTTAAAGTAAGAAATTGAGATCAGAAAAAGATGATTCAGATGAACTAAGAATGAAGGTGATAAACAAAAATTTAAGAGGAATATAGAGAAAATTCAAGACAAAGATGGGAACTGGAAGATTCACACCTGAACAGTCACAGGCAAGCCAAATGTGGATACTCAGGCTCTTCCCTTCTGCTACATGTGTAGATGGCCAGATTGGAATTAAAGCCCACCCTTTTGCTTTGGTGTCCTATCACCTCTGACCAATGTGGCAATTTAACTCCTCCAACTATTCCCCATCTTTTCTTGCACAAAAGCAACAGATACATCTTTTTCAACTGATGTAAAGACTTCAACAAGGAGCCTCCACATTTTGCTTATTGATTAATCAAACAACTATTGTGTTTTTGACAAGAACTAATTTATTTCTTTTTTTTAAATGGAAGTTTTAATGTAATTCTGGAACAAAACACAGAAATAATCATAGCATTAGCTCTATCAACACAGCCATGAACATAACCTACTTCTGGGACACCTGTGCCACTAACCAAAGGAAGTCCTTTAATATTATTTCTTTGAAAATTGTTTAGTGCAATGTACTGGCATATACTTTGGCATTAGGTGTGTGTTAGAAACTGGTTTCACCATTTAAAATCCAAGTAATTTGGGGAAAACACCATATACCTATCTCTGAGCCTTGATGTCCTCACTTATAAAATGAGAAAGAGAATTATCTACTTCTTAGTGTTGTAAGAATTAAGTGAGTTAACATATATCACTCATGATGTGCAGTTTCAGTCTTCATGTCACATTCAAATGAATGCAATCTGATATCCAAAAGAAAACAAAAGCGATTCCAATCTTTATAGTCATCTCTCCTAGAAGGTTATGTGGGAACTAATTCCAAAAGCCAACAAAGGAGATAGGTGTGGGGAAGGAGGCCTATGGGCCAAATACAGAAGTTTCTTAAAATTGGTATCATTTGAAAATAATCAGCATACATATGCAAAGTTACTGCCTGTGACCTGATATAAGAGGTTATAGACAAATAAATATTAGTTTTCTTGCTTCTTATTTTACTGACTTGCACATTCTCTATGTTCTTCTTTAGGCAAACTATCTCTGGAAATATCTGTTTCCTCCTCCAATCCCCCACTGGCCATCAGCAAGCATAGGAGCTCTTTCTATAAAATCATAATTCCTCATAAAGATGGTAATGCAGTGGGAAAAAGTCTAGGCCAGGAACCAAATAGTGGGGGACTCCTAGGCCGTCCTCAATGGCAACCTACTAACATAGTAGACAAGCTGTTCTTGGCCTTGGGCTCCCTATTGCAAGATGTTTAGTAACCTGAGTGCCCAGGTACTATGTTCCTGGAACTCTTCTCTAGGCAGATGACTCTGTTCACTAACAGTGGGATTTTATCCACCCTAGTCCACTTACCTTTTAGTAATTTAAAAACTTCTTTTATGCAAAGTTTTTCCTCCTTGGGATGTTTCTTTTTATGTATTGTGTGTGTGTGTGTGTGTGTGTGTGTGTGTGTGTGTGTGTAACTTATTTGTTTATTCATTTATTTTTATTTTTCAGTACTGGAGATTGAAACCAGGAGTGCTCTACCTCTGAGCCACATCCTCAAGCCTTTTTGTTTTGAGACAGGGTCTCACTAAATTGCACGGATTGGCCTCAAACTTGGGTCTTGAATGGCCTCAGTCTCCTGAGTAGCTGGGATTACAGGAATGAGCCACGGCATCCGGCTTGGAATGTTTCTTATTTTAAGCACTGCTTTTGTCCTAAAATAATAATAAGGATCATGGATTTTATTGATAATTAAAATATAATTTTGGAAATGAGAACTAGATATAGAAAGTCTTGGTGAAAAGCCTCACAATGAAACTTATTTATATTCACAAAGCATATAACCAGATCCCAAGGTCTTCAATCATTTTAACTTTATTAACTAAATATTTGAGATTCAGAGAATTTTGTTTTATTTATTTGCCTCTCCTCTCATTTTACGTTTTTACTTTTTGTCATAAGTGTATTTACCTCATTAGTCATTTTTTTTCTTTTTAACTTGTTTATTTTCTTTTTTTTTTAATTTTCATTTTTTTATTGATTGTTCAAAACATTACAGAGCTCATAATATACCATCTTTCATACATTTGACTTAATTGGGTTTTGAACTCCCCAAATACAAATTGCAGAGTCACTTCTGTTACATACTCACATTTTTACATAATGGCATATTAGTGACTGTTGTATTCTGCTACCTTTCCTATCCCCTACTCTCCCCCCTCCCCTCCCCTCCCCTCCCATCTTCCCTCTCTACCTCCTCTGCTGTTGTTCAATTCTCTCCCTTTTTTCCCCCTCCCCCTTGCCCCTCATAACCTCTTATAATTTTGTGTGTCATTGAAGGTCTCCTACCATTTCCATATGCTTTCCCTGCTCTCTCCCTTTCTCTCCCCCCATTCGTCTTAGTTTACTGTTAGTCTTTTCCTCATGCTCTTCCTTCCTTTTCTATTCTTAGTGGCTCTCTTTATATCAAAGAAGACATTTGACATTTGTTTTTTAGGGCTTGGCTAGCTTCACTTAGCATAATCTGCTCTAATGCCATCCATTTCCCTGCAAATTCTATGATTTTGTCATTTCTTAGTGCTGCATAATACTCCATTGTGTATAGCTGCCACAATTTTTTTATCCATCTATTGAAGGGCATCTAGGTTGGTTCCACAGTCTAGCTATTGTGAATTGTGCTGCTATGATCATTGATGTGGCCGTATCCCTATAGTGCGCTCTTTTAAGGTCCTCAGGGAATAGTCCGAGAAGGGCAATAGTTGGGTCAAATGGTGGATCCATTCCCAGCTTTCCCAGGAATCTCCATACTGCTTTCCAAATTGGCCTCACCATTTTGCAGTCCCACCAGCAATGTACAAGTGTGCCCTTTTCCCCACATCCTCGCCAACACTTATTGTTGTTAGACTTCATAATGGCTGCCAATCTTACTGGAGTGAAATGGTATCTTAGGGTGGTTTTGATTTGCATTTCTCTGATTGCTAGAGATGGTGAGCATTTCCTCATGTACTTGTGGATTGATTGTATGTCCTCCTCTGAGAAGTGTCTGTTCAGGTCCTTGGCCCATTTGTTGATTGGATTATTTGTTATCTTATTGTTTGATTTTTTGAGTTCTTTGTACATTCTGGATATTAGGGCTCTATCTGAGGTGTGAGGGGTAAAAATTTGTTCCCAGGATGTAGGCTCTCTATTTACCTCTTTTACTGTTTCTCTTGCTGAGAAAAAACTTTTTAGTTTAAGTAGGTCCCATTTGTTTATTCTTGCTATTAACTCTTGGGCTACGGGCGTCCTATTAAGGAATTTGGAGCCCGACCCCACAATATGTAGGTCGTAGCCAACTTTTCCTTCTATCAGACGCAGTGTCTCTGTTTTGATATCTAGCTCCTTGATCCATTTTGAGTTAACTATTGTGGCTGGTGAGAGAAAGGGATTCAATTTCATTTTGTTGCATATGGATTTCCAGTTTTCCCAGCACCATTTGTTGAAGATGCTATCCTTCCTCCATTGCATGTTTTTAGCCCCTTTATCAAATATAAGATAGTTGTAACTTTGTGGATTAGTCTCTGTGTCCTCTATTCTGTACCATTGGTCCACCTGCCTGTTTTGGTACCAGTACCATGCTGTTTTTGTTACTATTGCTTTGTAGTACAGTTTGAGTTCTGGTATCGCTATACCTCCAGATTCACACTTCCTGCTTAGAATTGCTTTTGCTATTCTGGGTCTTTTGTTTTTCCATATGAATTTCATGATTGCTTTATCTATTTCTACAAGAAATGCCTTTGGGATTCTGATTGGCATCGCATTAAGCCTGTAGAGAACTTTTGGTAATATCGCCATTTTGATGATGTTAGTTCTGCCTATCCATGAACAGGGTATATTTTTCCATCTTCTGAGATCTTCTTCTATCTCTCTCTTTAGGGTTCTGTAGTTTTCATTGTATAAATCTTTCACCTCTTTTGTTAGGCTGATTCCCAAGTATCTTATTTTCTTTGAGGATATTGTGAATGGAGTGGTTTTCCTTATTTCCATTTCAGATGTTTTGTTGCTGATATACAGGAATGCCTTTGATTTATGCGTGTTGATTTTATATCCTGTCACTTTGCTGAATTCATTTATTAACTCTAGCAGCTTCTTTGTAGATCCTTTTGGGTCTGTTAAGTATATTATCATGTCATCCGCAAATAGCGATAATTTAATTTCTTCTTTTCCTATTTTTATGCCTTTAATTTCTTTTGTCTGTCTAATTGCTCTGGCTAGTACTTCGAGAACTAAATTGAATAGAAGTGGTGATAGAGGGCATTCCTGTCTTGTTCCAGATTTTAGAGGGAATGCCTTCAGTTTTTCTCTGTTTAGGATGATGCTAGCCTGAGGTTTAGCATATATAGCTTTTACAATGTTGAGGTAAGTTCCTGTTATCCCTAGTTTTTCTAGTGTTTTGAACATAAAGTGATGCTGTACTTTGTCAAATGCTTTTTCTGCATCTATCGAGATGATCATATGGTTCTTGTCATTAAGCCTATTGATGTGGTTAATAGCATTTATTGATTTCCGTATATTGAACCAGCCTTGCATCCCAGGGATGAATTCTACTTGATCATTGTGGACAAGTTTTCTGATATGGTTTTGTATTCGATTCGCCAGAATTTTATTGAGAATTTTTGCATCCAAGTTCATTAGAGATATTGGTCTGTAGTTTTCTTTCTTTGAAGTGTCTTTGTCTGGTTTTGGGATCAGAGTGATGTTGGCCTCATAGAATGAATTTGGAAGAGCTCCTTCTTTTTCTATTTCTTGAAATAGCTTGAAAAGTATTGGTATTAATTCTTCTTTGAAGGTTTTGTAGAACTCCGCTGTATACCCATCTGGTCCAGGGCTTTTCTTGGTTGGTAGTCTTTTGATGGCTTCTTCTATTTCTTCCTTTGTTATTGGTCTGTTTAAATTGTGTGTGTCTTCCTGTCTCAATCTGGGCAAATCATAGGCCTTAAGAAATTTATCGATATCTTCGCTATCTTCTATTTTATTAGAATATAGGGTTTCAAAATACTTTCTAATTATCTTCTGTATTTCTGTAGTGTCTGTTGTGATATTGCCTTTTTCATCCCGTATATTAGTAATTTGAGTTCTCTCTCTTCTTCTTTTCGTTAGCATGGCTAAGGGCTTGTCTATCTTATTTATTTTTTCGAAGAACCAACTTTTAGTTTTATCAATTTTTTCAATGGTTTTTTTGGTTTCAATTTCGTTTATTTCTGCTCTAATTTTAATTATTTCTTGTCTTCTACTACATTTGCTGTTGTTTTGTTCTTCCTTTTCTAGGTTTTTGAGGTGTAGTGTGAGTTCATTTATTTGTTGGTTTTTTCTTTTTTTGATGAAAGAACTCCAGGAAATGAATTTCCCTCTTAAAACTGCTTTCATTGTGTCCCATAGATTCCAGTATGTTGTGTCTGTATTATCATTTGACTCTAAGAATTTTTTTATCTCTTCCTTTATGTCTTTTGTAACCCATTGATCATTCAATAACATATTGTTCATTTTCCATGTAGTGTAGGATTTTTCCTTCCTTTTTTTATCATTGATTTCTAGTTTCATTCCATTATGGTCAGATATGGTACATGGTATTATCTCCACGCCTTTATATTTACTAAGAGTTGCCTTATGGCATAATATATGATCTATCTTTGAGTAGGATCCATGTGCTGCTGAGAAGAACGTGTATCCACTTGATGATGGTTGGTATATTCTATATATGTCGGTTAGGTCTAGGTTATTGATTGTGCTGTTGAGTTCTGTAGTTTCTTTATTCAGTTTTTGTCTAGAGGATCTGTCTAATGGCGAGAGCGGTGTGTTGAAGTCACCCGTAATTATTGTGTTATGGTCTATTTGACTCTAGAACTTGAGGAGCGTTTGTTTTATGTACGTTGCAGCTCCATTGTTTGGTGCATACAAATTGATAATTGTTATGTCTTGTTGGTGGATGGTTCCTTTTAACAGTATATAGTGTCCTTCTTTATCCTTCTTAATTAACTTAGGTTTGAAGTTGATTTTATTCGATATGAGTATGGCCACTCCTGCTTGCTTCCGAGGGCCATGTGAGTGGGATGATTTTTCCCAACCTTTTACCTTCAGCCTGTGTATGTCTTTTCCAATCATATGAGTCTCCTGAAGGCAGCATATTGTTGGATTTGTTTTTTTGATCCAGGTTACTAGCCTATGTCTCTTGATTGGTGAGTTTAGGCCATTAACATTTAAGGTTACAATTGAGATATGATTTGTACTTCCAGTCATGCTTCTTTATTTATTTATTTTAGTTTGGCTAGTTTTACTTTTTGGTTATTTTCCTCCTCCTTTACTGAGATACCTCTTGTTTTTAGTTTTGGGCACTATTTTTCAATTCCTCTTCTTGTAGTATTTTGCTCAGAATGCTTTGCAGTGCTGGTTTTCTTGCTGCGAATTCTTTTAGCTTTTGTTTATCGTGAATGATTTTAATTTCGTTGTCAAATCTGAAGCTCAATTTTGCTGGATACAGCATTCTTGGTTGAAATCCATTATTTTTCAGCGTTTGAAATACATTGTTCCAGGATCTTCTCGCTTTTAAAGTCTGTGCTGAGAAATCAGTCGTTAACCTAATTGGTTTACCCCTGAATGTAATCTGCCTCTTTTCTCTCGTAGCTTTTAATATTCTCTCCTTGTCCTGTATGTTGGCTATCTTCATAATTATGTGTCTTGGAGTTGGTCTATTATGGTTTTGAATGTTTGGGGTCCTGTAGGCTTCCAGGATTTGGCAATCCATTCCATCTTTCATCTCTGGGAAGTTTTCTACAATTATTTCATTTAATATGCTGTCCATTCCTTTGGTTTGAATCTCTGTGCCTTCTTCTATCCCGATGACTCTCAAGTTTGTTTTTTTTATGACATCCCATATCTCTTGAATAGATTGCTCATGGGATTTAAGCATCTTTTCTGTGTTGACTGTACTCTTTTCAAGTTGATATACCTTGTCTTCATTATCTGATGTTCTTGACTTCTACTTGATCAAGTCTATTTGTAATATTCTCGTTTGAGTTTTTAATTTGGTTTATAGTTTCCTGCAACTCTAGGATTATTGTTTGATTTTTTTTTAAGATCTCTATCTCCTGGTAGAGCTCGTTCTTTGCCATTTGAATTTGTTTGTTTAATTCATTTTCAAAATATAATTTTATTGCTTGGACTTGCTGTCTCATGTCTTCTCTAATATTCCTTTCCATTCGAGTTAGGTATGCCTTGAGTTCTTTCCCTATCCCTGCTTCTGATGTTTCTATGTCCTCCTGTAGAATTAAGTTGTCTTGCATTGTTTGTACTCCTTTTTTCCTTTGTTTTCTCATGTTGTCCCCGTTGCTTTCCAGCTCTATTTGATTGTCGTGTTTCTGCTCTCTTCTATAGATTTGTTTTGGTTCTGTATTACTCTGATGTCTCTCCTTTGTGTTGTTAAACTATGCCTGGTAACGTGGATTTTGCTGTGAAGGAAGTTCCGATGTCTGAGCTCCAGTGAGGACACTACTTTACTATGACCGGCCCCAGTTCCTTGCCGGGGTGTCCTGATGAGGGGGTGTGACTGGACTGTCTCTGTTTGGTTTCAGCTCCCGGTCGCGGCAGGCGGGCAGTATCACAGGCCGAGGGCGGGTGACTGGTCGCCTGCGGGCGGGTGTTCTCCTACCGCCCAGTTACGCGGGCAGTGGGTGAACTGTCGCCGGCGGGCCTGTGGTTTCCAGCTGCCCAGTCGAGAGGGCCTTGCCTCTAGCCTCCGGGTTTCTCCTGCTAGTCTTGGTTTCTCCTGTTTTGTTGTTGCAATCTGTCGGAGAGTGGCGGTGGATACTTCAGCTTTTCAAGATGCTGGCTGCTGATTGCCTTGGTGGAGTGTCCACTGTGGGGGATGGGACTGTACTGCTTCCTTCCCTGTCTAAAATCCCGTACTCAGCCTGGGGGTCAGTGCGGGCTTGGCTGGCGGGATTCCACCTGATCGCAGCCACTTGCTCTCTCCCTGCTTGCTAATTAATCGCTTCCCTGGGGCGCCACGCCTTCTGTAGCCGAGGGGCAGGCCCCGAGAATCAATCTGCCTGGATCTCCGGGGTCCCACAGTTGGCAATTGGGATCCCAGGCACTCTATCCTTTTGATTTTTCCTGCTTGCCCCTCCCCCAGCGCTAGCTATACAGGTTTCGTTTTGGCTGCAGATGGGGAGGGGGTTTGCAAGTCAGGTGCCTCTAGTTCCCCCTAGTCTTTATGCAGGCTCACTCTGATACTCCCTCCCCTGGAAAGCCTAGGAGAGATTTTATGCGAATTCCCGATGTATGGGGGATGGGCTGAGTGCCACACACCTGTTTTGTTGTTTGCGATCTGTCGGAGAGTGGCGGTGGATACTTCAGCTTTTCAAGATGCTGGCTGCTGATTGCCTTGGTGGAGTGTCCGCTGTGGGGGATGGGACTGTGCCGCTTCCTTCCCCGTCTAAAATCCTGTACTCAGCCCGGGGGTCACTGCGGGCTTGGCTCTAGCTCAAAGTTTTTGAGGGTTAAAATCAAAACAGCATAATGCAGATTTGGAAGGGACTGTCCCTTAACTGTATCACCTCAGTTGCACAGCAGATAGCAACAGTAGGACTGCATGTCAGGAGCAACCAAGTGGTTACATCTGGAATCACGAGCAAAGAGAGCAAGGGTGAAGCCAAGCTCAAGTTTTTATAGCAGTCCTCTTGAGAGAACTACCAAGGAGTCCCACAAGAAGCACCTTCTGAGAGCATGTCCCCCAGGACCTAAGGACCTCCTACTAGGCCTCACCCCCAAAGGTTCTACCATCTCACCCTGGGGCAAAGCCTTTCACACATGGACTTTTGGGGATTATTCAAAATGCAAACAATAGAAAGGTCCCAGAGTATGACATTGGCATCAGCCCAGCTTTGGTGAGGGTTTTCTGGCCATATCACAGCGTGGCCAATGGCAACATGGTAGGAGCACACACAAGTGAAAGATCATATGGTGACACAGGAAGCAAGAGCCTGGATGGAGGTCAGGTTCACTCTTTATAACTACTCGTTCTTTCAGAAACTAACTCCTACAAGACCGAGCCCACTCTGTAAGACCTGAATTACTCCCTTGTGAAAGCAGTGCACCATAACCTATCCATCTTTCCCTGGACCACACATTTTAAAGTTCTCACCACTCAACACTGCCATATAGGGACCACGCTTGCAGCACATGAGTTTTTGGAGACAAGTCCTAGCCACACAGTAGCATCCTGCATTCAAAACCACATATTACCCACCCTCTCCAACTGCAACTCTCTCTCTCAATTCTAATCAGTGTGGACTCTTCAAAGACTATCCAATATACTTTGAGTGTCTCTAGTCCAAGTCTCATTTTTACCATATTTCCCTTTCCAACCAATGTCCTCCCCTTAACTAAGTTCTACCTACTTTTTAAGTTCAGTTAAGTCTTATATCCAACAGGAGTTTAGTGATTTATAGAGAGAATCTAGAGTGCCCCAGACCCTCACTTTGAGGTCTGGCTCTGTTATATACCTGAATATTAACTTAAAAGAATTATTAAACATCTCAGACCCTCAGTTTGTCTCATCTGCAATGACTATTATAAGGATGTTACCTCCGTCATAATACTGCTTTGATGGTCAAATGAGATAATGCAATAAAAGGCAAAGTGGTAAGTAAATGTTTGCTGTTATATATTTTTCCTTTAATTATCTCAATCCCTTTTCCAAATTCATATTTTATAAAAGTTTGATTTGTTATTAAGACAAGTAAAATATGGTATTTAAGAAAAATTTCAAAGATCTGCTTAAAACATTAATAGGTGTCATAGTTTTGGTGAAATTATGAGTAATTTTGCTTTTCATCTAATTTTCTATACTTTCAAATTTTATGCAAAGTATTTGTTTTCATCACTGAAATCGTTTTCTTTGAGAAAAAATTGAAACTAAAAAGAAAATAACAAGTGTTGTCATAAATATGGAAAATTACACCCCTGATACAGTGTTGGTGTGAATGGAAAATGGAGCAGCCACTTTAGATAACAGTCTGGCATCTTCTCAAAATGTAAAACCTACAGTTACCATGTAACCCAGCAATTCCTCTCCTCAGTATCTATTCCAGGTAAGCAAAAACATATGTCCCACAGGAACTGTACACAAATATTCACAGCAACATTATTCATTATAGCCCCAAATTGGAAATAACCCAAATACTCATTAACTGATGAATCAATCAATCAAATGTAATATACAATGAACACTCTCCACAAATGAACAGAAAGTGTTGATGCATGCTATGACATGAGTGAACTTCAAACATGCTAACAGAAAGGAAGCAGGAAGAAAAGAACACACATTGCTTGATTGCCATTTACATGAAGTTTCACAATAAGCAAATGTGTAGAAACAGAAAGCAGATTAGGGGCTTCCCAAGGCTGGGAGTGGATGGAGAGAAGGAAGGATGGGGGAACTGAGAATGACTCCTAATAGGTGGAGTGATGAGAATGGGCAGTGATGAAAATGTTTTGACATTAGGTAGTGGTGATAGCAGCCCATGTAAAATAGCTCAGCTACTTTGGAAAATAACTTGACAGTTTTCCAAAATGTTAAGCCTTGAGTTTTCCAAATGTTAAGGCTTGAGCTATCCTATGACCCAACAATCTCACTCCAGACACCTACTGAAAACATACATATCCATGCAAGAATTTGTGTACAAATATTCATGTCAGGATTATTCATGAAAGCCAGAAAGCTGAATTAACCCAAATATCCATCAACGAATTAATGAATGAGTAAAATATTAATATAATAAAACCCACTGAATCTGTGCGCTTGAAACTGGAGAATTTTATACCATGTAAATTACACTTTTATACACCTTTTTAAAAAAGTTTAGATTTAATTTTATAAGCAATGGAAACCACTTAATATTTGTAAATGAGAATTTTTAAAAACAATTTGTCAATAGTTATTAAGAATTGTTCAAATTAAAAATTTAAAACTACATTAAAAATTCACATTTCATGTAGGAACTGTGTAACTTATTGTTGGATGGTAACAGCAATAACTACAATTTTTGAGTGTGCCAGCATCCTCATCAACTACACTAGTCCTAATCATGCCAAAAATACAGTGAGAAAGGTATCAGTAACTCTCTTTTGTAAATTAGCCAAATCGAATAAATAACTTGGCCAAGGTCACAGAACTAGTGAGGGTCTAGAGAAGACATCCATGCTGGTCTGTCTGACTTTAAAACCCAGACTCTTTCCAGGCCTCTAAATGGACCACTTTGCAGTGTGACTGCAATTTCTCTCCATTCCCTCCTGTCTCCTTCTTCATTTGCTGACCTCATTGCCAGATCTGAGCTTCAGGCCCTCCCCAGTTACTCCCTAATTGGGTTGGAAGCTAGTTCTTAGGCTCCTTACTTAATGTCTCTGCACAGAATATTTTATTTCTTTGCTTAGTTGCTTGTCTTCCAGAGTTAATGACTATTATTTGTTCTTGTTTTATCACTGTAACTTTAGCACTTAACACTATATTTAGTATACAGTAGGTAGTTGGAAAATTTTTGCTACATGGATTAATAAACAAATGAATGAAGAATGAGTGCTGTTGACTAACTTATTAGAGCAGAGAATAAAAGGGGTCAATGACTATCTTTAGGTCATTTTATAATTTATCAAAGATATATTGACCAATTTATTGTTAAAATCTTTACCCACATTCTAGGACACAAAGATCAATACGACCCAGTTTCTTTTCTCAGAAGTCACAATTTGGTCCTCTAAGAAAGGAACATGCTTGAGTAACAAAGCTTTAGAAGTTCCATTTATTTTTTTGCATAAGAAATAATAACTGGATGCAGTGAAGAGTATGAATTATATGTATAAGGTGTTATATTTTTATTATTAATGGTTTTTATTGGTGCATTATACAGATATTTTATATAGTTCATAAACTCATAGAATGTTTAGTTTTGAAATGTGCCTGAACTGTCTCTCACATATTTTGATACTCTTAACAAAGGTCTAAAATACTTGTTGTCCTTGCAAAGAATCAGGGACTTATTGAATGTCACCATTGTTTTCTAGGTGTGATCAGAACCATCCCTACTCAAATTTAAACTATTTGAAAAAAGATTCCCTTGTTTCCATAAATATTTGAAATATCATCAAAATAACCAAGTGCAGACAAACTCTTACATTCAATTTTAATCAGTCATTTCTTTCATGTCACTTTGATTGTCTTCGTTTGAGATAAATGTGGTCTGATACATTGATTGTCCATTCTTGGCCATGGGGGATACCCTCATATTGATCTAACTGTTTAGGGGAGTTTGTTTATATCCATGTCATATAATGCTTCAAAAAGCTTGTGGTTCAAAAAAGATGTAACCACATTAAGTTAAGCAGTGTTGCACTGTCAACCGTGCATTCAATAAGAATGGGCCAGATACTCTGAGCTGGCCCTTGAGTGTCCCACCCTTCTGAACTGTCTATTGTGGGCATTAAGAGATTGGCAGCAAGTTCCAAGAGTCTCCAACTGAAGCATCACTTCTTAACAAATCTTGTTGGAATCTTTAATTAACTTTATTGAATTCCATAATTTACACATTATAAAATTTGCTTGTTTTAAGTTTAAAATCCTATGGTGTTTATTAAGTTCACTGAATCATATAACCATTACCATAATTCATTTTGGAATATTTTTCTACTCACAAATGATCCCCTAGGCCCATTTAAGATTAATCCACATTCTGACTACCAGCCTGAAGCAACCACAAGTCTACTTTATCTCTCTACAGACTTTATTTATGTCTATTTCATGTAAGTGGAAATATACATTGTCATTTGCTAGATATGGTGGCACATGCCTGTAATCCCAGGTCCTTGGAAGGAGGAGGCAGGAGGATTGCAAATTTGTGACCAGCCTGGGAATTTAGTGAGACCCTGTCTCAAAATCAAACCCTTAAAAAGGCTTGAGTTGTAAATCAGTAGCAACACCTCTGGGTTCAATTCCAAGTTTTAAACAACAATAACAAACAAAAACAAATAAACAAAAAACATGTGAAAAGCAATGATACCATATTTTGTATTTAGTTTCTTTCAGTTAACATAAGAATTTTGAGTTTTATTCATGTTATCTATGGATCAGAAGTCTATTCCATTTTACTGATAAATAGTACTCATTATATGAATATACCACATTTTGTTTCTCTGTTTACCATTTCATAGATATTTTGTTTTTTCCCCCTGCATGGGTATTTATGAACATTATATACAAGACATCTTGTAGACTGTTATGATTTGGATTTTTAATGTCCCTTGAAAACCTCATGTCTTAGGCAATGCAGGAATGTTCAGAAGTGAAATGGTTAGATTATGAGAGCTATAACCTTATCAATGGAATAATCCAGTTTATGGAATAATCATTTGAATGGACTATAGCTTTCCTTGGCACCTTTCTCTCTTTCTTTGCTTCCTAGCTGCCATGAGCTGAGCAACTTTCCTCCACCAGGCTCTTTCACCATGATGTCGGCAATGGAGTCATTGACCCTGGACTAAACCTCTAAAACCATGAGTCCACCAAAGAAAGTTTTCCTCTTCTAAGTTGTTCTTGTCAGGCATTTTGGTCACAGCATTGAAAAGCTGGCTAGCATACGGACACATGGTTTCACTTTTCTTGGGTAGACACTTAGGAATACAATTGCCGTGTCAAATGATAACTCCAGATTTAACATCTAAAGAATCTCACAAACTCTTTTTGAAGTGAATACACTATTTTATATTCCCATCAGTAATGTATGAGTGCCCCCATCTTTTCACATTCTTGCCAATATTTATTATTGTCTTTTATTATATCTTTCTAATGTATGTAGAACAATGTATCATTGTTGTTTTTATTTGAATTTCCCTCATGACTAATGATACTCAGCATTTTTAAATGTATTTACAAGCCCTTTATGTGTCTTTTTTAGTGAAATGTTTTTCTCAGATAATTTGCCCATTTTTAAATTGGGTTATTTGCCTTCTTTATATATTCTTTATATAAATCTCTTATCAGATAAATGATTTGCAAATATTACACCCCATTTATGGATTGTCTTTTAACTTTCTTAATGATGTCCTTTCAAGTGTAAAAGATTTTACTTTTGATGAAGTCTAATTTTTCTCTTATTGCTTATGTTTTTAGCATCATATCTAAAATATCTTTGCTTGATCCAAGATCTCAAACAACTTTTTCTTGTATTTCTATATTTTTAGCTCTTACATTTAGATCTCTCAGACATTTTGTGTTAAATTTTCCAGATGGTGTGAGATGGGCCTAAATTCTTCCTTTCTACTTTTGGGTGTTCCATTGTCAGTGTTATTTGCTTAAGAGATAAGTTATTTCCCCATTGAATTGCCTTGGCACTTCTGTTAAATATCAATTGACCTTAAGCAGGAGTGTTTATTTCTGAACTATCTAGTTCTATCCTATTGATTTAAATGTCTGTTTTAAATACTAGTGTATTGCCTTACTACATAAGTTTTGAGAGATGATGGAGACTTTTAACCTAAGAGATTAGTTAGGAATGACTGAATCTACTTTGCATTTAAAAAAGTTATTTCATCAATACATAGTGCAATAAACAACTATATACAATGGATAGAGAAAATGTAAGAAAAATGATAGTAAGAAAAAAGGAAACAAGATTATTACAGAAAATCCATAATATGCATGATTTCTGTACTGCTAATTGTGATTATTATTATTACTCTAAGTTTGTCAGCAGTCAAGAAGGAAATGGAAGTATACACGGAAAGTATGTTTAATGAAATAATACAATTAAATTTCTTAATGAAAATGTTTTTTTGGCTTTTGACTATAGTGAATTTGATCCTGTGTGTGTTCATTAAAAGGAGATTGTACACTATACTAAACAGTATCCTTGTCAGAACTCTTGCCTTGAGTAAAGTAAAACATTTTTCAGGTTTTTCTAACTATGATCTATAATACAGACCAATTGCAATTAACATATTGAAGTCTTTGCAGAACTCAAAGAAAGTTTGTCTCTAATTTGGTTAGTCCTGGCACAGATATTTTATCATTAAGTCATTGTCCTATAAATATTGTTCCTTTCAACCAATTTTTCTGATGTTTAGGGTAACAAAAAAAATTCACTTCTGAGAATTTAAAATGCAGTGACATTGTGTTATGTGTAATGAGATTAAAACTATTTTAATAACAAACTTGAGCAGGAGTCGTATTGATGTGTTTTATGAAAGAGAAGAAGTCTAGTAAGGATAGTCAACCCATCAAGATAATTAATACTATCCCCACTGCAGAGATGGAATGAGAGAAAACCTATTCCATCAAGACAGAGTCAAATTAACCTCAAGAATAAATCTTTAAATTTGTTAGTTATAGAAGCTGCAAACCACACCATCCTTGGTATTTTCCACTAAAATCAAGAAAAGCAATAAAATCTAGGTCCTTCTTAGTAAACTAATATCAAAACTCTATCAGAAAATAAAATGTATCTGGATCTTAATTTTGTAGCATCATTTTACAACACTACTAAAGAATTGGAATAACTCTGAGAGTTGTAGATTTTCTAGCTATGAAAATTGTATAGTTTCACTGTACTTCTCAATACCTGACAAAGTATTCCTTCTGGTACTACACCATGTATATGAAAATTCAAGATTATCAGAAGAAAATAGTTCTATAATTGAGAAAACTAAGCTTTATTGTTTCCTGGTGAGTGAGCAAATTCAGAGTATTATCAAGTGCTGTGTATAGAGCGAATATTGTGAAGTCACATATTGGGCTGCATAAAAGTCATTCTGTCCGTCAGGAAATAGCTAGGGAGGATGTCTTTTCCTGAACCTGAGTAGAATGTTTATTCCCTGTACTGTGTAAAACTGGAACAGAAGTCATCATGGAGTGACAATTAACCTTGACCAGATTATGAGACAGGACCTGAGAAACACAGTATCATGATTATGGCCTAAGTGGATTAAAGCACTATTAAGAAATAATAATCTTCCAATAATACCACTCTGCTCACTTTGGAGAAGCTAGACTCAGGCACTTCTAAGTAAAGTAAGAAATTTCCTAGATATACTTAAGCTACAGTCAGCCTTGCTATGCCTCTCCGTCTCTTTAGGATTCTATTTACTAGGCAAACCTATAATGTCCAATATAGATTCTCTTGAAGTTGAAGAGTTTTTCTGATGAAAAGGAATAAGAAAGAACAACCTAAAAATAAATTCATTTGAAATAGATTGATGGTTAACATTGTCAGAAGCCTGGCTCTACACTGTGATAGAAATACAAATATTCCCAGGCTCCACCGAAGAGATAATAAATATGGATCTCTGAAACTGACCTCCTGAATTCTGCATTTTAACAAGCCATCTAGATGATTCAGATATACTAATGTTGGAGAAACATTTTTGTAAGATATTTACGGCAAGGGGACAGAAAATATATTTGATGAAATATTTACCAAAAATATTCCAAATCAGAGGAAAACAATAAACCCATACATTCAGTAGTTCAACGAGTCTGAAGCATGAGACACATAAAGACAATAACATCCAACATATCATAATTAAGTTGATAACTATAGGCAATAAAGGAAAAACAGTAAAACAGACACTATAAAAAGATATGATATAGAGTTAAAATTTTCAGGCTAATAGAATATTTCTTATTGGAAATAAGGCCATTGAAAGACAATGTAACAACATTTTCAACGTAATGATAGGAAAAAAAAATTGTCACATGAGAATTTAATACCCAGAAAAGCCAACCTTCAAAAACAAAGATGAAAGAAGACTTTATTTTTCAGCCACAAGATTTTTGAAAGAATTAATCACTAAAAATCTTACTTTAATATAAAAGAAAGTTCAGAAAGAAGAAAAACAACACCAGACAGAAATATGGATCTGGGCAAAGTAGTGAAGAATATTGAGAATAATATCTACATGAGTAAATATTTTTATATTTAAAAAATCCATTTAAAAGGTAATTGACTAAAAAATAATAATAATAATATAGTATACATACATATAATTTAAATATATGATAATATCTTAAGGTTGGGAGAGAAATGAAAGTATACTATCATAATGTTTTTATATAAAATATGAAGTTGTATTTGAAGGTAGACAGTGGTAAGTTAAATCATAAAATAGTCACTAAAATAAAGCAAAGAATTAGAGCTACCAAGTCAACAAAATGTATAAAACTGATTCACAAAGCAAAATTACTTTATCTAGAGGATACTGAAAAGGATAAGAAAGAAAAGGAAGGAGTTGGAGGGAAATGTGGAAAACAATAGCAAAGTTATCATTTTAAACCTAACCACAGCAGTAGTTATGTTAAATGAAAAAATAAATATCCCAGTTAAAAGGCCAGCTATGAGATGAGACAAAAATATATATTGCCTCTGTGGTATACATTTGAAAAATAAACACAAATTAGTTAAAAGTTAAAGTATTAGTTGTTGCAAGGAAATTTTGAATTAATATACATATGGCACTTATATGTTCAATATTGAGAGGATACTTTTTAAAAATGATTAATAGATCTCCTGCTGTTTATTTGGGTGAGATTTATACAGTTTATGAGATAGATTAATCTCTTTCATATGTTGTCCAGCATCTTTCGTGTGTTTATTTCACTTGAGGACTTTAATTCATCCTCTGTAACAATTAAGAGAGGTATTTTGGTTTATCACCTATAAGGAACAGTTCTTTAGATGTGGGTTCTTTCAATGTTATAGGTAGTTGAACAGTATAGATAGGAATACTGATAGGTTTATTTGAGGATTGATCTCAAAGAGGTAACAATGTGATCAGAATCACTTTTATAATTTGGTTTGAAGGCTGATGCATTAGCTTTGAATGTTCACAATGGTTCTTTAGCATTTCACAAACCAAAGGTAGGCATTTCTGATATTTTCCTTCACTTCCATCAAATTTTGAAGTTCCACCAGTCTCCATTTTTACAGGAATAAGAAGAAAGTAGGCAGAAGAAGATTCCAAATGCATGCTTGATGATCATGGTGAGATATCTGATTTTAAAAGTATCTATAAAGTCAATGAATGATTAATGAGATTGCAAACATTTGAATTGTATTGTAAATGCTCCAAATTTTTACATTCTCAATATTAATCTAGAAATTAATATAGGATTGGGGGGATAGTTCTTGTATTCTCTCTGATGGACTCTAAAATCATTATGTATCCAGTGACTGAGCTATTTTTGCATCTTCAAATTTTCAATATTTCTACCCATCACCAAAGATGCAAAAAGCAAATAACCACAACAAATCTATACTCAAATCTATGTGATGTTAGAGTGCTCTTCCTTTAACTCTGTATTTTATTACACATCTAATGGTGGTCTTGAGAGGAAATCTAATGGTTTCCTTATAGTTTTCCTTATTTTTGTGTGTGGCTGTACATCTGTATGTACTAAGCACGATATACTGTGTTATTTTTATTCTATCTTCCTTCTTCTGTGACTTTCCATTTGTTTTTTTCTTAAAATTATTGTACAGTTTCTTTTCATCATGCAAACTTACATATAATTCAACTTCCATTTTAGTGAATCTGCAGGGCATTCTTGTGATCATGTCTCAATAAAGAGAATGCTTTGAATTTGTCTTTTTAATTGTATGAGATTACACTGATCCATGTACAAATTTTCTTTCTGAAGCATGACTTGAGCTGTTGACTGAACTAAGAGATTCAGATTATGACTTGTGAGGTGCATAGAACAAGATGATGGATGATGATCGAATATGTAACTTTCATCTTACTAGTCACTATAATTATTTTTGTTACCAAGGTCAAAGTTAGAAATTAAATTATTGTTCTTGATGTGCTTTTGCATGAAACCTTCCTCAAACTAGAATTCTCAGATTTTTAAAAAATATTTTTTAAAGATGTTGTTGGACCTTTATTTTACTCATTTGTTTGTATGTGATGCTGAGAATTGAACCCAGTGCCTCACACATGCTAGACAAGTGCTTTACCACTGAGCCACAACCCCAGCCCCACAGAATTCTCAAATCTTGTGTTTACCTTAACATGGGTTCTGCCCTTTTACCATTTTCCAACCTTACCCCTTGTCTTTCTGACCACTGCTATAACTAGTGACTCCAGACAAATGCAAGCAAGCCCACACTTACATAGAAGAAATTAACAGATAGTAAAGACAGCACCTAATTGACAATTACTTTCTCAAGAATAAAAATAGTATTTTAAAAGAGAATGTTTCAGGGGCTAGGATTGTGGCTCAGTGGTAGAGTGCTTGCCTAGCATGCATGAGGCATTGAGGTTGATCCTCAGCACCACATAAAAATAAGATAAAGATGCTGTGTCCATCTAAAGCTAAAAAATAAATACTAAAAAAAGAATGTTTCATAGAGAAAAAAATGTTCAAATTCAAAAAAGCATATGTTTGTCTTTAGGAAATCTATTAAGTTTCCTATCTGAATGCCATTTTGTCAAAATCATTCCTGTGCAGTGATTGCCTTAACATAGGTTCTTATACTTGAGCAAGTGAATAGGCTTCAAGGGTAGAACTACTTAAGGTGTATATAATTTTTTTTTTGTGTGTGTGTATAGTAAACTTGCCCTCCATCACTTCTCCAACCATGAGTTCTGCACACATTTGACCAGTTTTTTTGCTTGAGCAACTTGAAAGCACTTTACCCTATTTCTTTTACTCTTTCCCAACACCATTATATCCACATAACATTTACAGCCATTGGCTTTTGCTGACTGGTGCATTCCTGGAACCAGAAGAACAATGCTTCTTTCTTTTATCCCCAAATGAAAAGTTCTGATTTCCACTCCAGAAGTTACTCAGAAGGTTCTTTAGGCCATAAGTAGTGATCATGTTAAAACACATTTCTATGTTGACTTTCCTCCTTCCTGCTTCATTCTTTCTTGTCCCTTTCTCTTCCCTCCAGGAATTACATTCTCAAATCAGCTATTGGCACATAAACTTTTGTCTTAGCCTAGGCTTAGACAGCTAATGATATCAAAAGTATTAAGATCCACCGTGAAAGAACCTACAGAGCTTCGCATTTGTGTACCCTACAATCCAAATCTTTCTTTTACCGGAACCCAATGACTGTAGCATCTGATTTCAACAATTGTATATTGGGTGTGGTTTCTAAGATAACTTTGAGGTTCTTTGTTTAGAAAAGTCTGAAATGAATTTTATCTCCAAATAGCACAAAAATACTCTAATGATCATAGCATCCAGAAGTCTAGCCCACAGCTTACCAGTGCCATGACCCTTTCTTTACCCTATTTATACATTACCAGACTTTAGTCATCTCTTCTGGCTCATGATAGGCTGAATTGTAATATAATACCAAATAACCCACAGTCTTCAATAATCCCCTTCCCTTGAGTGTAGGAAGGACCTGTGAGTATGATGGAATATCATGACCCACATATGATATAGGGTGAAGGTGAAAGGATTTTGCAGATGTAATTGAAGATCCCTAGTCAGATGACTTTGAGTTAATCAAAGGAAGATTATCCTGTGTTGATCTGACTTATCAGGTGAGCCCTTAATCTAAGAGGCTTTAGGGCTTTCCTGAGTTGCTTCTACCACTCTTACTGTTCTTAAAGAAGCAAGCCATCATGAATTCTGTAGCTGTTAGGATTTAATTGTGCCAACAACCACATAAGCTTGGAAGAGGTCCCTGAGCCTCAGATGAGACTGACCCTGACCATGGTCAGCACTGCATTCTTGTGAGGCTGAGGAGAGGCTTCAGTGAGAGTTCACTCTTCACCAATAGAAACTATGCAATAATAGATATGCATTGTTTTAACTCAGTAAGTTTGTGGAATTTTGTTACACAATCAATAGAAAACTAATCTATAGCACTTGTCACTTAATATGGTTTTTGTTTGTTTTTGTTTTTTGCATTAATGCTTTCCTTCTAGACAAATGTTCCTAAAGGGCAATCCCTATGTTTTTTCCACCTTGAGTCCAGGAAAGTGCTTCTTATATAGTAAATTCTTAAAAAAATTGCTAATAAATGACTGACAATTAACATTCAGAAAATGAAAAGTATAAAAATACCCATTTAGACTTCTGTAGTGCCTTTCCATACTAACTCTTCGAAATTTCAAATCTCAACATGTCTTAGAAAAATGGAAAAGCAAATTTAATTTTTGAAATTCTTGTATATGGAAGAATTATATATATATAACATTATATGTGTATATAACCTTATTTGAGCTCTGCTAATATTACCTGTGGGAAACAGAGTTGCTAGATCTTGGGGGGCTTGACAATTTCAAGGAACATCCTCAAGCCAACTTTACTTCCATGGCATTACTCTTCAAAGCTAATGAAACAGGCCTTCATTGGAATCCAAGAATCTGTTGGGCCTTTGCCAAGATGGTGTTGGATAGTCAAGATGGAAAACTGAAGGAAATTTAGATCTTGAACATAAATTTCTTACTCTCTTTTTAAAAGAAAGGTAATAATTATCTCATATAAGTCTACCATACTGAATCCTCCAGATATTAAAGTTTAATGTTTAACCTCTCTGCACAGCTCAGGAACCTTTGAATGAGTTAATACTTCTAATTTACCTAAATTTGCTTTGATTAAAGATGTTAAAGCAATACAAAAATCTGAACCTCTAAAAAAATGATTGCAGAGCAATCTCATAAATAAGGAGAACTAAATAAGACAGAATATTCATCAAGTGAAAGTATAGAAATGTTTAAAATATAGAAAAAATGTGATTTTGTGTGGATAGGCTTTTTATTTTTGAAGTTCTGTAGTAAATTCTATTGCTGGAAATTAGTTGAAGATTTTTGTACCTGTTACTCTTACTCCCAGGCATATTCCTGCTTTGAGAGGAGATAATTAAACATCAATCTTGTACAGATGGTAGAAAAAAGAATAAATAAAGCACCCTTTTTAAAAATATGATGTTCAGACTCAAAAACTAGAACTTTGGATGTAGCAAGACCTATATTGAATTCTGACAATTTATTTTAATGCATATATTTAAACTTACACTTTGATAAATTAATGTGGCTACCATTATAGAATTAACTGCTTAGAAATTAGCTATCTTAATTTGTTTTTGAAAGCTTGTCATTATACTTCTGCTGAACCTTCAAACCCCTGGGCATGAATGCAATACTGAGATCAGATATAAACTTCTCAAAGAATAAAAAAGCTATTTTGTACATGGGAGATAAAAAATTATTACAGCCTAACCCTTTCTTATGTCAATTTCTTAAACGTGAAAAATATCCAATGAACCCATTAAATACATTTTGACAGACTAACAGCAGGAGGCTTGTTGACCTTTCACCTCTTATTGATTTCTCCTTCAGTCGTTTTCCTTGGTGATTTCCACTTTTCCTGCATATATTTTGCCTCCCAGTCTTCTCTCCACATGCCACTTCTCTAATCGCTGGAAGTGGAAGCCCACAAAGCCCTGGTTGCACTAGCACTTAGGGAAAACCTGAAAATAAAGATGTGAGCCCTTTCACTCACATCTATCCATCAGGCCTTCAGTCAGCAAAGATTTCTATGAAGATAGCTATCCCTTCCATCTCAATAATGCAGCTGAACAGATAAACACTGGGTGAGTCAAAATGGTCATTAATTATTATTTATTCATAGGCTCATCAGTTCCACCAGCATCGATTCATGCACTGCTCTAGGGATGATACCAGAATGGAGACACGGGGCAAGGATAGGAAGTACAGGGCAGCCCATATCAATCTAGCTGAAGAAAAGCCCTATGTGTATTAAAGGATGAAGGGGGAGAAATCTCATGGTAAGAAAAATGCAAACCGCATTTGTAGGTGCCAGGAAACTGAAATTAAGTGAGAAATCTAAATGAATTAACTCACCTTGATGGAGTAAAGAAGCAAACTATAAGGGTCTGGAATTGTACTGATTATGATTTTGGAAAAGTATTATTCTGTGTCGTGTCTATTTGCAATAAGGAATAGTCAGAGATATCAGCAATAAATATTAAGCAAGCAGGCTCAGACTCAGCAATGCTGCAGCCAAAGTTGTAATGAAAGGCAGAGGTGTGTTGGACAGAGGGTGTATAGGTGAATCACAAAAGTGCTTCGAATGACCTGTATCTGTTATCTGCAATGAAGACTAAGTTTCCAAAATGATTTTTGTCCAAATTAGATATTTGGGGCCTGGTATAAATAATGTTACAATATGTATCTCATTAGTTCTTAGATGTTATTTTACTTTTGCATTTGTGGGCATTTGCATGTCTCTGACATGTGTCTATCTTCCTCTGTGTGCTGAATTTAAAAACAGGGCTTTCTGCCTTTCTCTCCCCAAAAAGAAAAAGGCAGAATCATTCCATATAGTATTAAGGGGTACTACAAGTTTGGTTGAGGATTTCTTAAGGAGAAGGAAACACATATTTGCATCACAAAGAAACAGATCCTGGGACATTTGTGTGTGTAAACCTCTCCATGGTTGCCAATCCCTGGGGTCTTTCTTCCTTTCCCTTGTATAGAGTCCATACCTTTAATTTTGCTTTCTGGCTTATGAATCTTCTCCCTGCTTCTCGGTCCTATTTATGTCCTCTTTTTGTGCAGACTGTCTCAGGTCTGATTCAGCTCCAGGCTGTCACACCAAACTATCTTATCTGCTTCCAAATAAAGAACTCATCAGTTCTTATTTGTTCTACCTAATTTCTAAGTCAATGCAAGATTGCAAATTAAGGATAATTATACCTTTACCCAAATATTTTCCCATTACATAAAGTTAGGAATCATGGAGAGACAGAAATAATGAATACCTTAATACAGGTAAAGAGAAACTAGGGTAGAAGATATTCTTTAAATTCTTAATCAGTTCCCTTTCCCATTTATTCAACAGATACCCTTACATGTCCTGTTTCTCTACAGACTTATTATGAACTGAATGTTTGCATCTCCTCCAAATTTATGTGTTGAGGCCCTAACCCTCATTACGACTGTATTTGAGTAACAGCCTGTGAAAAGTGATAAAGACCAAACAAGATCCTAGGGTGAGGCCCTCATCCAGTAGGGCTATAGTTCTTACAAGAAGAAGGCACACCAAAGCTTTCCCTAGTCATGGACACAGCAAGAAAGTATTTATCTGCAAGAGAGCTCTTACTATCTTAGTCATGTACTGGAATTGGCAGAAAATAATTTTTTTTTTGGTTATGCATCCAGTCTGCACTATTCTTTTATTACAGTTCAAGCTTACTAATACAACCCTGTATTCTGAAATCTCCCCAATCACCATTAGCAGAAGATCTTGCCTCTAGCTTCACTGAGAAAAATTGGCCCTTATGTATTAACTCCTTGAATTTTCTCCTATACTACCTACAAATATTTGCCCTTCCACCTACTCTTTCTGGCTTTCCTTGTCTCAGTGGAAGAGTTAACAGTGTACCTGTTCAGGCTCAGACCCCCACTTTGCACTGAGGCCCATCCCCTCTCATAGCTGACAGCTCTCCCCCACTTAATGCCTTCCCATGCATTTTCTTCTTTTTCTCTCATGTGTTTTAGTCAGCTTTTTCGCTGCTGTGACCAAATGACCTGACAAGAACAATTAGAGAAGGAAAAGTGTATTTGGGTCACATGGTTTCAGAAATCTCAGTCCATAGACAGCTGGCTCCATTGCTCTAGGCCCAGGAGAGGAAAGCAGCTACAAGATATCACACTAGGAAGTGCAGAAAGAGATGGTGGGGGGCGGGGGGGGAGAGAGTGAGCACGCCCCTCACCATGGACAAAATACAAACCCCCAAAGGCATGCCCCCATTGACCTACCTTCTCTAGTCATATCCTACCTGTCTACAGTTATCACCCAGTTAATCCCTATCAGGGAATTAAGGCATTGATTAGGTTAAGGCTCTCATAACCCAATCATCTTACCTCTAAACTTTCTTGCATGGCCTCACACATGAGATTTTGGGGGACAACTCATATGTAAACCATAACAACAGCTTCCCATTGCACCTTAAATGAAATCCAAACTCCTTACTGTAGGCTGTAGGGTGCAATGACCTGACCCATGGGCCATCTTTCTGACTTTATTTCTCCCCAAATAGAGGGAGAGTCTGTGATTTCTTTCTGTTTCCAGCCACACCAAACTCATGAGTTCACCAGTTATTCATTCGATCTGGAATGTTCTTCCCTTCACCATCTTTGGCTATTTCATTCAAGTCTCAGCTCGGAGGGATTTCAGCTCTCAGAAGGAATTCCCTGAATAGCCAATAGAAAGTCACCCTGCAACAAGAAAAAATACAAAGGAGACCTTCTATTCTCACATCAGTGTTTGAAATTGCCTTGTTTGTCATGTCTATTCTCCTTATTTATTGGTCGCCTTCAGTCAATAAGTGTAATCTCTATGAAAACAGACATCTTTCTGGTTTTTCAGTCCTATGGCCTCAGTTTCTTAAAGAATGTCTGGTTGCCAGCATCACTTCTAAAATCACTGTTGAGCTCACCATTTCCTCTCTCCCACATCCCCAACCCATCCTGAAGGTGACTGTCCCTCAAAAAAAAAATATGTTCCCAAAGACCAGTAGGGTGGAGGAAGAGAATTAGGAGGAGGAAGGAGGAGAGGACAAGAGAAAGAACTGGGAAATGAAACTACACATAGTTGCTTGCCTCTTTTCTTTTTTCCTTTTTGGTACCGGGGATTGAACCACTGAGCCACATCCCCAGCCCTTTTTTATATTTTGTTTAGAGACAGGGTCTTGCTGAGTTGCTTAGGGCCTCACTAAGTTGCTGAGGTCGTCTTTGAACCTGCGATTCTCCTGCCTCAGCCTCTGAGCCACTGGGATTACAGGTGTAAGAGGACACTTAACCATCTCTTCTCACTCTTCAGTGCCCCTTCATTCCTCACCTAAGTATGACCTGACTTGTCTATCTACCCTCCACGTCATCTACAAAGATTATAAATGACCACGAGTGTTCCACATTCAGTAGACACTCTCTGTCCTCATCTTACTTGACCATCTGTGACATTCACTTGATACGATTGACTATCCCTCTTTTCCTGAAACTCTCTGCTTTCATAAAAACATGCTCCTTTGTATTTTTTTAACCTTACTTTATTGATCTTTTCCCCCTTTCTTACATTGGTTTCTTTTCCACCACGTTATTTAGGGGATGCTGCTCAAGGGCTCTCAGGGCCAGCAGAAAATGTGCAGGTGTGAAGCTGCTGCAAGTGATTCCCAGGGGGGTTGGGAGGCAGTGAAGAAGTGTAGTGTTCCTTGTCCCTTCCAGAAGGCATTCAATCCAAGAAATTCTGTGGGAGTCAAACAAACTATAAGTGGAGACCACTAACTTGCACTCAGAGCATTAAATGCTTATATTTCTTGGGGCTTTTCCTGAGATTTCTTCTTTCTACTACAACTTCAAGTACCAATGATGCTTCTCTGACTCCAGAGCATCTGTTTCACCAGATCTGTATAACATAGAAATTAGGGCAAGGTATTGGGTCAGACAGAATTGCATTGAGTTTATTCTCCGTTATATACCAGCTCTATGCCTTTGGGCAAATAACTTCACTCTTTTTTTATTGATTTTATTTTTTAAATACACAACAGCAGAATGAATGCATTACAATTCTTATTACACATATAGAGCACAATTTTCACATCTTTGTATATAAAGTATGTTCAAGCCAATTCATGTCTTCATACATTTACTTTTTGGTTTTGTTTTGTTTTCTGTTTTTTGCATTACAATTCTTATTACACATATATACCACTTTTTTTCCGTATCTCTGTTTGTATATAAAGTCTCGGGTTCCTTGCATATAAAATATTTTAGTCAGCTTTTTAACTACTGTGACTAAAAGATCTGAACAGAACAATTTTAGGGGAGAAAAAATTTATTTGGGGGCCCACAGTTTCAGAGGTCTCAGTCATAGACAGTCATCTCCATTCCTTGAGGCTAAAGGTGTGGCTGAACATCATGGCATAAGAATGTGGGATAGGGAAGTATCTCACATGATAATCAGAAAGCAGAGAGAATCTCCACCTGCCGGATAAAAAATACATACCCCAAAGGTACTCCCACAATGAGCCATATCCTACCCACCTTCAGTTACCACTCCATTAATCCCACCAGGGGATTAATTCACTGATTGGGTTAAGGCTATCATAACCCAATCATTTCTCCTCTACACTTTCTTGCATTGTCTCACACATGAGCTTTTGGGGATACCTCACATCCAAACCATAACATAAAATAAGAATGATGATAATGATTTTGGTAAGTTTTCTCAAGATAAACTTGATATGTATAAAATAATCAGCGTTCTGTCTAGCACATAGCAAGTACTCAGTGAAAGTTGGCTCTTCGGTTACACATCTCTGTGAAAAATGCCACCAAATTCAATATTTCAAATCTGAACTCATCATCTTTCTTGCATAGTTTGAACTTTATATTACAAACACCACTATGCATTTTTCCAGGCCAAAAGCCAGGAATCACTCAAGAACTTCTTTTGAATCTCTGCCCCAGCCCCACACAACATCAGTCAATCCACCTTTATAGTCTCTAAGAAACCCAGATACTTTGCCTGAATTACAGCTTATTATAAGAGTCCAGACCCTTTCCTTCATTCTATTGTAGTCTCTTCCCCCTGCTTTATTAAGGTCTAAAAGAAAAAAACACACATATATTAATGGTATACAACATGGTGTTTTTTTCCTCTTTTTTAAAAGGGCACGTCATAATTATGCATAATAGTAGGATTAATTGTTACATATTTGCACATGCACACATTAGAACAATATATATGATTTGGTTATTTTCATTGTACAGACCAATGCCATGAAGATTGCCCCTGTTTTTATCTAATAGTCGATTTTAGTATACAGTGTGAGACAATAATCCAATTTCATTCTTCTCTAAATAAATATCCAATTTTCCCAAAAACATTAATTGAAGAGCCTCTCCTTTTTTCATTGAGTGTTCTTGGCAACTTTGCAGAAGATTGACAGTAAGTGTGTGTATTTACTTTTGGTCCTGCTATTTTGTTTCATTGGTCTACTTCTCTGTGTGATACCAGTATTACTATAGCTTTGTAGCAGATTTTGAAATAAGGTAGAACAATACTACAAACTTTGTTCTTTGTACCCAAGACTGCTTTGGCTATTGTGGTATTTTGTAGTTCCTTATGAACTTTAAGAACATTTGTTTTCTCTTCATGTGGAAAATACCCTTGGAATTTTGATGAATATTTCACTGAATCTATGGATCATTTGGGATTAGTATAGGCATTTTAATATTTTTAAATTCCTTCACAGTGTTTTACCATTTTTAATGCACATTTTTCATTTCCTTGATTAAATTTATTTCTAAGCATTTAATTTTATTTTATTGGTGCTATTGTAAATGGAATTGTTTTCTTGATTTGGCTGGGGAGTTCATTGTTAATATAAGAAATGCTGTTGGTTTTCTGTATGTTGATTGTGCATCCAGAAACTTTACTGAATTCATTAATTCTACCAGTTTTTTTCCTTTTGCCAATTACTTAGGGTTTCCTATATTCAAGGTAATGTCCATCTACAAAGACAAATTTAGTTCTTACTTTCCCATTTAGATGTTTATTTTTCTTTCTCTTGCCTAGCTGTTCTACCTATGCTATGACTTCGAATATTATGCTGAAGAAAGTATCTTTTAGAGTATCTTTTAGAGTATTAGAGTATCTTTCTCTTGTTCCAGATCGTAAAGAAAAAAAATTTAGCCTTTTCCTTTTGAGTGTGATGTTAGTTGTGGGCTTGTCATGTATGGTTTTTATTTTTGCTGTGGTATTATGTTGTGCTTTTCTTCATCTCTTAAGACTATCATGTGAGTTTGTCCTTCATTCTGTCGACACATGTATCACATTTGTAGGTTGGTATACATTGAATCAACCTTGCATTCCTGGGTTAAATCCCACTTGATTGTGGTGAATGATTCTTCCAGTGTACTACTAAATTTGGTTTGCTAATATTATGTTGAAGATTTTTACATCTAAGTTCATCAAGGATATGATCCTATAATTTTATTTTCTTGTAGTGTCCTTGTCTTTCTTTGGTTTCAGGGTGATGCTGGACTCATAAAATGAGTCTGGAAGTGTCCCCTCCTCTTCATTTTCTACCACAGTGTCAATCCAGCCCTTATCATTTTCTCCTCTGGATTATTGCCACAGCCTCTTGACTGAATTCTCAGCCACATGTCTTAATCCATTTTCTACATTTTTGTCAAAGTGATCTTTCTAAAATGAAAATTTAATTATGTCACTCTTCTGCTTGGGAACATTGCAAGTCTCTCTTCCCCTCTATGCAATAAATAATAAATATCTGATCTGGCCCTTGCCTTTATGTGACGCACTACCTTCCATTGTTCTTTATCCTGACCTCTTGTTTTAGCTATTCCCACTGAATTTGGCCTCCTTATTGCAAGTCTTACACTTTTAGGGATGCCCTTCCCTGCCCCTCTCTCAGCCTATCTGATACCTATTTCAGTTTAAGCTCTGCCCTTTTCGGAAGCCTTTTCTGGCATGCCAGCGTGATCTCCCCAGAAGCATGCCTGGAGAAGAGGGCTATTTCAATTATTATAAATGAAAGCTAACATTACTGGTGGGGAGTAACAACTCCTCTAGGAGAATTGACTTTTTATATGATGACAGAGGAGGAGAAAAGTGAAATCAGCAAATAGTACGCAGGTAGAAAGAGAAATCTAGCTCAGTGATTTTAACTCATAATACTTGTCATTTGGAAGAGTACACCAATAATGAAATTTTGAACTAATGAACATGTATCTAAATCATCTAAATAAAATGATAAGTAGACACTTACAAGTGACCTACCTATATGCTCGACAAAGCAGATTTTGCCTGGGAACTGAAGAAAGCTTATCAGAGAAAATTACAGGAAAAAAATAGGTAATAAAAATCCATAAGCTAGTTTATGGATTTAGGTTAGTTAAAATGTCATTATGTTAAGAGAAGAACTAAACCCTATGAAACAGACAAAATACATACTAAATACATTTTAGCATTTAATGAGTTTAACTCAACTCTATGATTAAGAGATGTGTACAGGGGCTGGGGTTGTGGCTCAGTTGTAGAGCACTTGCCTAGCATGTGCAAGGCTCTGGGTTTGATACTCAGCACCACATAAAAAAAATAAAATAAAAGCATTATGTCCAACTACAACTAAAAATACATATATATGTACAGAAATACCTCAAATTTTCTCATGAGTTTAAGAAACTTATTAGCACACTTATAAAATTCAGCATACACATTTTGATATGACAATTATATATATATATATATTATATAATATTATTGTGTTAAGATAATAACTAAATATATATTATATATATACACACATACACACATACAGAGACTTACACATATCATATACTCATATATTTATATATAAGTACAAAATAGATTACATTTTACCATTTTCCTGTATTTATAAAAAATGTTGTGTCCACTAGAATAGTGTTTTTCAAACCATGGGTCTCCATCCATTAGTGGCTCACAAAGTCAACTTAATGAGTTTCATTCACTTTAGAAAGTGAATAAATGAGAATAGATAAAAGTATTGGTTTTTTCAAACATGGACAGTGGTCCACATGTTGGAAGCACATTGAATTAGAGAGGCTTAGGGAGAGACTACATTTAGAGCACCTGGCCTCTGAGGACTTTTAGTTCTGATCTAGTGTTGGAAGATTCTTGGAAATAGAAGGCCTTGGTCAAGTTCAGGCACAAAGACATCCTTACGGACATTGCAGTGTTTCTCCACTGCCATCTGTGGGTACTGAACAAACGAAAACCAGTTCTCTTGGCAAACTGGTATGTTTTATCATTTTGCAATGGGAATTCTATAACTTGTTTGCTTTTTATTATATATTTGTATGTAGTAAAAAGTGTTTATGTGTAAATACACATTTTACACATATATACATACACACTTCTATTTGCTGATGAAGTAAGAATTAAATATATCATTCTACTCAGTTTCTCACAGTCAGATGGCCTCCTTATCATTCCCCTGATTGCCCTGACCTTTTCTTTTCTCCCATACGTAATCCCTTATTTAATTCCTGTTGATGGTCCTCACTTAGTTTTTATACTGTAATTTTATTATAAGTCCCCCAAAATCTTTCTGGAAAATAATGCTTCTAAATAACTCATGAGATGAAGTCATCCATTTATTCTTCAATTTATCAGTTTCCCTACCAAACCATGAAAATAACTATGTTCAAAAATTAGGTTATTCTCTTATTTTTATGAATTCTATGCAGAAAAACATAGATACAACTCTATATCCTTGGGAACACTCACTTCTTCAATCTATACAGGTTTCAGTTGATGTGATTACATTTCAATTGCCAAAAAGTTGAACAGTCTTAGCTTTCTGTTTTACTTGAAGGAGCACTCATAAAGGAGCAATCTGAATTCTATTCTTCTTTTATAATAGAGTACCTTTCTCATTTAACCCATTTGAGGTAGCATTTAAATAAAACATGAATCCATTACTTTTATTTGCTTTAATTTATTTTAAACAACTTATATATCTTCCGTGAAAATTCTCAGATGTGATGACTGTGAAAATTTCATATTACTTTGTGATCCTTAAGGATATTAGGTCTTACTTATCTGTTAAGGAGCCTAGAGACCCCCTTTAGAGTTATAGCAATAATTTTGAATGCTAGCTTACTATATGAAGAGATGTTTACCAGATTTTCCAATTCTCTTCCTACATCATAACTGGTAAAAAGATTGTTTGGCCTGAATCAATTACTAGGCCCAAAAGGATTGTGTCTTACTGGACATAATGGAGGTGGATATATCCAGATTCACACAATTCTAATCAGAAGACTATAGAATCTAAGTTAGCTCTAAGGGCTTCATCTAGCCACCACTACAGGTGATATCTTGGTCCAGCTTTTAATTAAGGCTGGTAATGATGCAGAATGTGTTCTTTCCCTATTTTAAAAAATAATGTGAATGAAAAGAAGTTGATCTGAGACCACCATCTCATGACCTGAGACACAGGTTTAAGAACTCTAATGTGAATTAAAATAATTAGATACCAATTAGCTCCATAGCAATGGCATCCCCTTTAAAAACAATCAAAGAAATGCCAATATGAGAAAATTTAAACAGTAATCATTACTACATTTATTCATCCTAGGTGGAATTAGAATCTGGAGCGTCTAGGAATTTTGGTTTAATATCTTAAAGAAAGAGAAGTTGTTTGGGTTGTTGCAAACCACCTGAACATTTATGTCCAAACCTCCTCAACAGAACAGCAATGCGGTTGAAGAATTTCAACTCTCAGGCAGGCATGTGGTTTAATATATATCTACTATTACAGATAAAATTGGTCCGATGACTTGATGTGTGACCTGCCCCTTCGCTGATATCAGAGAGGATGGAGAGAAATACCAAGTTCCATAGAGGCCAAAAGAAATAGAGTTGTTCACCTCATGTCATTAATTGAGGATGGTGAAACACTGTGACATAGGATCGTGGAGCAGCTTATCTTCAGGCAGGACTGACAGATTTAGCAATTAAAAACATGGAACACCAGTTAAATTTAAGTTTAGGAATTCAGTAAATGATATAAGCATGTACCAGATATTGCATAGTATTGCAATTATTTGCTTTTTATCTGAAATTCTAATTTAACTAGGTATACCAGATTTTATCTGGCAATACTTTCTCAGGAGGTGAGTAGTGTTGTCAATGTTATTAACCATTTTATGCATCTTTCAGTTGAATATCAGTTTTTAGTGGAAATTTTATTTCAAGTTGCCATAGTCTATTTGCCAGCAAAATGTGAGTATATACATGGAGGTACAGACAGTGCCTACCTTCCCCTTGCCACTAGAAGAATGTTTAGATAGAAGAATGAGGTACTGCTTTGACTACCCTCCGTGATTCTTCATATACTAAAAGTATCTAAAGTTCCTAACAAAATAATCAAAACGGTTAGCAATTTAGAAGTCTTTAATTCTAAGAGTTATTGATGCTTCACATTTAAATATCATCTTATGAGAGAACTTGTAGTATCAACACATGTTCCATGTTCTAAATCATATTAGAAACATGTAAATCTCAAAATATTTATGTTTCTGGCATTTAAACACGTATGTATAAACACATGTGGTTATTTGGTCTGACTCTGGTTCTGACTTATATGTTCAAGTTTTTAAACTCCTTAATCTTAGCACAACTAGCACCGGACAATATTCTTATACAGTTTTGAAAACTATAAAGATTTAGTTCTGACAGTAGCTTTTTGGTGTCATTTTTCTTGCTGTGATACTTCACAATTTGCAGTGTCCAGACACTTTGCATCTATTGCTTTGGCTCATGCTCTAGGTCCTATGAGTGAGATAGTGTTACCCTCCTTTTAGAGAAGAGGAAACTCAAGCTCAGGCTAAGTATCTTGCCTGAGGTCACTGGATGAGAAGGTGAAAGAGCATGAAAAACCCTCAGGTCTTCTGACCCTACTGCACTACTCTTTCTGTTAGGTCAAGCGATGATTTCTGCAGTGAATCTAAAATTTAAACCTATTCTGTGAGAATGTATGACTGAAAAATATATGGGCCTCCTTTCTAAATGTCGGAGGATAATAGTAATTGATCAAGTATGCCCCCTCAACTTTATCTCATTAGAGATTTCACTTAAGATGCAGGTTGCTCTAATGTCTGAACATATCAGAAACTGAGGATGCACTGAGACCCTCCCAGCCATCCCTTCTCCGCCTGTATGTCCCTTTGCCTCTCCCTTTCCTCCCCCGCTAGTCTGTTGTGCTTCTGTTTCAGTGCTGTCTTTAGAGGCTTTATGAATATGCACCAGCATAGAATGAGTAAAGGTGGGTATATTCAGGAGGAGGGCGGGTGAGACAGACTGCGCTTTTTTCTTCCTTATTGTCTGAGGGATGCAGAAACCTGAGTTCTTTCTGTGTTCTCAGCCTTCATGTTGCTTTGTCTACTCCAGATATTCCATCTTGTACCAGTGCCCATAGGAAAATGTCTAAGGTAGTTTGAACCTTGGTGTTCTTTGAACCTTGGTGTTCTTTGAAATAATATTATTTAATTTTCTACATCCCCAAAGATCCTTCATTATCTTTTGGATAAGGCTTTGTATTTCTCAGCACTTTAAAACACACACACACACACACACAAATTTTTTAAAAGATATCATACATAGATAAGCTTTTACCACTCTAACACTTTGTTAGAAGTGGCAAAAAACTACCTGATTTCACAACGTACTGTGAAGCTATCATGTTGAAAACAACATGGTACTGTTGTCAAAATCAAAATGAAGACCAGAGTAACAGAATAGAGAACTCAGAAACTCAGGTACTTATAGTTAATTGATTTTCTGATAAAGGTGCCAAGAAAACCCAATGGGAAATGAAATTTGCTTCTGAATAAGAAAACTGAATATTTATGTGCAGACAAAAATATTGTCTCACACAATATACAAAAATCCACTCATAATTGATTGAAGAATTAAATGTAAGACTTGAACCTATATAACTACTAGATGAAAACAGGGGAATACCCCATGACATTGGCCTCAGTGAGGATTTTTTTGACGTGAGCCTAAAAGTATAGGCAATGAAAGCAAAAAGATGGAGAAAATAGATGAGATTGCCTCAAAATAAAAAGCTTCTTCACAGAATATTGTCAAAATGGCCATACTACCAAAAGCAATACACAGATTCAATTCAATCCTCATAAAAATACCAATGACTTTCTTCACAGACCTAGAAAAAACAATCCTAAAATTCATTTGGAAGAATAAGAGACCCAGAATAGCCAAAGTAATCCTGAACAAGAACAATGATGTAGGAGACATCACGATACCTAATCTCAAAGTGTACTACAGAGCTGTAGTAACAGGGTATTTGCATCAAAATAGTCATGAAGACCAATGGAATAGAATAGAAGACACAGACACATATTTATAGCCATCTGATATTTGATAAAGGTGCCAAAATTATATGTTGGATAAAAGATAGCTTTGTTTTTTTTTTTACAAATGTGTGAGAAAATTGAATATCCATGTGTAGAAGAATTAAATTAGATCCCTATCTCTTATCCTGCACAGAAATCAAACTAAAATGGATAAAAGGTTTAAGAATTAGACCAAGAAGTTTACAGCTACTAGAAGAAAACAGAGTCACATGCACTGACTTCCTTAAGACTCCTGAAGCTCAAGAAATAAGACCAAGAATCAGTCATTGGGATGCCATCAAATTAAAAAGATTCTGCATAGCAAAGGAAATGATTAAAAATGTGGAAAGAGAGAGAGAGCAGATAGAATGGGAGAAAATCTTTGCCAGCTGTTCCTCTAACAGAAACTAAATATCCAGAATTAATATGAAGAACTCAAAAACACCACCAAAAGAACAAACACCCCAATCAATAAATTGGCAAAAGAATTAAATAGATATTTCTCAAAAGAAGCAGCATGAATGACCAACATATATATAAAATCAGAGAAATGCAAATCAAAACTAAGCTGCTAAGATTTCATCTCATGCTAATCAGAATGGCAATTGAAGAATACACATGATAATAAATGCTGGCAAGGATGTAGGGGAAAAGATACACTCTTACATTGTTGGTGGGACTGGAAATTAGTAATACCACTCTGAGAAACAGTATGGAGATTCCTCAAAAAACTAGGAATGTTACTACCAAATGACCCTGCTATTTCCCTCCTTGGTATTTGTCCAAAAGAACTAAAATCGGCATACTATAGTGATACAGGCACTTCAGTGTTTATGGCCGCACAATTCATAATAGTCAAATTATGTAATCAGCCTAGATACCCATAAATAGATAGATGGATTAAGAAAATGTGGCATATATACAAAATGAAGTTCTACTTAGATATAAAGAAAAATGAAATAATGGCATTTGCTGGTAAATGGGTAGAAATTGAGAATATCATAAGTGAAATAAGCCAGACTCAGAAAACCAAGTGTTAAATGTTTTCTCTAATATGTGGAAGCTAGAACAAAATAAGGAAAAGAAGGGGGGTTTTAATATCATAAGGAAATAGGAAAGATCAGTGAAGTAGAGAAAAATCAAGAGGAAGAGAGGAGGGGTAAAAACTGAGAGGAAATGCAGAATCAATTTAACAAAATCACATTATGTGCATATAAATATACCATAGGGAATTTCACCTTTATGTGTGTGTGGAGAGCACTAATCAAGGTTGGATAAATGGTTGAGCAAGAAGAGTTCAGTGGCATGGAGCGGGATGGATGGAATGGGAACTGAATAGAGTGTATCAGATTCCATGCAAGTATGATTTCATTGGGATGAATCCAGCTACTATGTATAACTATAATGCTTAAAAAAACGCTTCAGCACAACCAAAGAAACAATCAAGGGAGAAAAGGTACAACCTATAAAATGGGAGAAAATATTTTCAAACCATATATCTGATAGGGGGGAATATAAAAATGTATAAGGAACTCAATAGCAAGAAAAAAAAACATAATTCTCAAAAGAAGAAATACAAATGACCAGTATGTATATGATAAAATGATCAAAATTACTAATTATCAGAGAAATTCAAATTAAAACCATTATGAGATATCACCTCACATGTGTTTAAAAGGATATTATCAAAAAGGCAAAAGATTGCCAGGTGGCTCACTCCTGTAATTCCGGCAATTTGGAAGGCTGAGGCAGGAGTATAGTGAATTCAAAGCCAGTCTCAGCAACTTAGAAAGGCCCTGAGCAACTCAGCAAGAACTGTCTCTAAATAAAATACAAAAAAAAAAAAAAATCTAGAGGTATAGCTCAGTGCTTAAATGCCCCAGGTTTAATCCCCAGTACCAAGAGGGAATCCTTGCCAGCTGTTAGTGAGAATGTCAATTGATACAACTATTATGGAAAACAATATGAGTGTTCCTCAAAAAATCAAAATTAGAAGTACCATATGATCCAGCAGTCCATCTACTGGGTATGTAGCCATGGGGAATGAAATCAGCATGTTGAAGACACATGTGCACTCCTATGTCCATTGCACAATTATTCATAGTAATCTAGACATGGTATCAATCTAAGTGTGTATCACAGGATAAACAGATCAAGAAAATATATTGTACACACATATAACAAAATGGATGAACCTGGAGGGCATTCTGTTAAATGAAATAAGCCAGGCACAAAAAGACAAATACTAAATGACCTCACTCATGTAAAATCTAAAAAAGTTAAACTTAACAACAAGTGAAGAGAAAAATAGTACTTACCAGGGACTGGGATAGGTGTGGGAGATGTTATGTTGGCCAGTGAATACAACATTTTAGTTAGCTAGAAAGAATAAAGTCAAGAGATCTATTCTACTACATGTTACTATGATCATAAACAATGTATTATTCCTAAACTGACATGATGGAGATTTGGGCCTACTTTTTTCTTCTAATAGGCACAAGGTCTCTGGTCTAATGCCAAGGTCCTTGATCCACTTTGAGTTGAGTTTTGTGCAGGGTGAGAGATAGGAGTCTAATTTTATTTTGTTACATATGGATTTCCAGATTTTCCCATCACCATTTGTTGAAGAAGCTATCTTTTCTCCAATGTATGTTCATGGTTACTTTGTCTAGTATAAGATAACTATATTTATATGGGTTTGTCTCTATGTCTTCTATTCTGTACCATTGGGATTCATGACTTTTTTGGTGTTGATACCATTCCATTTTTTAAGGCTATTGTGAATGGGATATTTTTCTAATTTCTCTTTCAGTTGACTCATCACTGATGTATAGGAATAATGCAAGGGAGGATGGATGAGTATAGGAAAGTCAGTAGAATGAATTGGACATAACTTTCCTATGTTTATATATGAATCCACAACCAGTGTAAATTCCACATCACATACAACCACAAAAATGAGAAGTTATACTCCATGTATATATGATATGTTAAAATACATTCTACTGTTATGTGTAACTAAAAAGAACAAATAAAAATTTTTTAAAGTGAATAACATAAAATAAAATGCTGCTCATTTGGACTTCTAAAATAAAAAAAAACCAACATATTATATTCTGAAATTAGCTATGAGAGATTTCAAGTGTTTTCATTACAAAAAAAGTGTTATGTGAGATTATGTATATGTTAATCAGCTCAATTATGCCATTCTGAAATGTATAGATATTTCAAAACATTATGTTGTACATGATAAACATATACTATTTTTATTTGTTAATTAAAAAATCAAAAAGTGGCAAACGTTTTTGAATTATCCCCATTTTCCAAATTGTACTTTTTTTTCAGAGACAGGTGAGTTGAGAAAATATGTTTTGTTGAATGGAGATCCTATTGCCAGTGGTCCAGATTAGAATGATGTTCTCGTGCAAAAAAATATTGTTATTAATGATAGAGAAGGAGGCAGGCAAGTGAGAGAAAATAGAAGGCAATAACCAGGAAGTTATTCCAATAACATAACTCTTAATGTATTCATCTCATATTTAGTCCCCCTCTCAAATGTCCATCTTGTCTTCCCAGATCTCTCCATCTCCCATTGAGTCCTTTCCCTAAAACTAATACTTAATGCTTATTATGTACCAATTCTTGGGTACAGGATTTGATATTTTTTTTCCTGTGCACAACTAATAATTTGGCCTGTTATGTTTTCATGTATATTGGCAGAAGACATGAAACTTCTAGGTCAGAGACAAAGGATTTCATTACTTATAGTAGGATAGTAACACAAGCACCATGTTGCATCAATTCAATTCGTCTCTCAAATCCCATGGGGTGAAATAATAAGCCCATTTGGATGCCTGCACCTACTGATGGCTTTATTACAGAAGAGTGTAGGATTTGAAAAATCTCCGATTGCAGGCAGTAACCAATTCCCCAGAGAGAGACATTGTCTCCTCTCTCAAAGTTGCCATAAGCATAGTCTTGAAAATGTCTTGAATAAGGATCAATCAAGTCCTTACATTCTTGGCATCTCCCTCAAGAAGGCCCAAGGATGCTCTGAGGCAGTGGTGGATTGCATCCCTCACTCCAAGCACTTTTCTAAGGACATACATTGATTAACTCATATACTCTTCAGAATGACCCTGTGAGATAGGTATTTTTATGATCCTCATTTTATACATGAGGGAATTAAGGCACAGTGAGATTTAAGTAATTTAGCTAGGGACCCACTGCTGGTAAGATGCAAAGTCAGGCCATTGGGCTACATAATTTGCCTTCTTTGTAATACACTATCATTTGTTTTTGCCAAGTTATAAAGTACTTGCTGACCAATAGGAGAGGTGCCCCAGCCATTCAGGTAAGAGCACTCAGTCCATGTAGGTTTGTGTAACATCCTTTCACAATTTCATGGTCTACTCATCCCATTTTGTTTTCTATAATCCTCCCTCCACCCTCAGAGCCCTCCTTTCCTACTTTGCTAAATTTGTTGTCCACAGTTTCAAACTTATAATACACTGTACATTTTTAGCCAAGCATTTTCCCTTTCTGTACCTTTCTTTTATTAGTGTGGTCTTTTCTTCTATTTTTCAAAAGGGTGAAAATCGTTTGACTAAAATCCCTGCATGTGATCCTTTATCTACTTTAACTTTTTTAATACAAGCATAAATTAAACGGGAAGATGTTGGTCAAGGGGTACAAAGTTACAGTTTCTGATCACTATATAAGATATTTTATTGTATCCTTAAAAGTTGCTAACAGGGTAGATCTTAAGTGTTCTCTTCAAATATGAAGCAGATGAGGTAATAGATTCATTAATTTGCTTGATTTAATCATTTCACAGTATATGTATTTACATATATATAAAATCACATTTTTATAAGTGTGTGTATATATACACAATATATAAACAAATGACTTTATATATTGTATACATGATACACACACACACACACACACACAATTTTCATTTGTCAATTATACCTTAATAAAACCAGGGGAAAAAGTAAATGTCCTCTAAAAAGATAGATATACCATTGAGCAGAAATATGTTATAGATATTAAAGTGCCTATATTACCAAACTCTGAACACTTTAAGAACATAAACTTCCCTTGTTAATATTTTGTAGTCTCTCCAACAACTAGCCCAAAGAGGGTTCATAGAATGCATTCAGTAAATGTTTATGGGAAGACTACATTTACAAGTGATTACATTGCTTTAAGTTAGTACTATAGTTCTATTTTATAATATTTGCTGGTTTAGATGGAGTTTGAAAGGGGAAATGATTTGTAAACTTATGAACGCAGTATAGTTATGTAACTATGGGTAAATGCTCTATAAATTTTCAACAAAGATCAATAACTGTCTCTAAGATATAACACTTTCTAAAGGAAGGATTTATTTATGGAGGTAAATACAAGGTACATAAAGAATAAACCTGGTTGTTTGGTTCAAAATAGAAAATCTTAATTAGGAAGCCCCAGTTGGATTTTCTTCCACATGCTTCCACGTGTGTGCACTGTCAGCAGCTTGCATAAGTGACACTTGACTTGGAACACTAACTGCAACTCACTGATAAACCTTCTCACAGTCAAAACACCCATGTAATCAGACTGCTATTATTTACCAGCCATTTGTTTTTAAAGCACTTAAAATGTGGTCTACTGACTACTCTTCAGGGCTGCTTTGTCCCAAGCATATCATTAATTTCAGGGATTATTAATCCTTACAACTTGACTATGAAATATGTATAGAATATTAATAAATTATCACACATTTGATTTGATAAATATTTCCTGTGACTTCCTAAGCTGGTGACAGAGGTAGAGTAGGCTCAATGTTCCTTCTCATTTTCTGGGATCCCCTTTCTCTCTTTCCTGGCTCTTGCTGTACCCTTTCTTATATTGTACCTCTTTCCAATTCACAGCCACAGCCTGCTTTCTTTTGACCTTGCTTAACCTTTCCTATAAGTTCCATCTGCTTTCTACTTCTTGGACCTAGGACCCATCTCCATCCTTCTGTTAATGACTGTACTTAGAATTTGGATAATGCTTTCTTTTGTACTGACAGTAACTGGAAGACTCAACTCCTCATTGGCATAGTCCTTACACATGGTGGGATCAGAAATAAAGGGTCAAAGTGCATCTTCTCCTCCAGAATGTCCATGGCAGCATCTTTGCTGGCTTTGTCTAAACTTGCTCCTAAGTGAAATTCTATCTGTCATTAACTTTCTGGGGAAAAAGAAAAATCAATGAGAAGGAGAATCCTAGCTGAATAACCAGGGCACCAGAGAAGCATGTAGAGTGAAATACCACTTAAGAATCCTATCATCTTTGAGGTACCACAGAAAATTCACTGGAAACTTCAGATTTATAACTTTTAGTATTATGGCAGTGAAGAACCTCTTAATTTCACAGAAACATGGAAGAAATTTTAATAAAATGTGATCATTAATTTATTGAACAAATACTTGAGAGACTAATTGGAAAAGATAGTACAGCAAAAAATTAAATAAAACCTAGATCCCATTCTCTCCATGAGTATACCAGAGGTACGAATTATACATACATAGCTTTAACACCAGGTAGAAACCAACAAAACAATGCATGTTATAGAGAGGCCTATGTAAATACACACATATGCTGAATACATATATATATATATATATATATATATATATATATATATATATATACTTGTTTAATGACTGTATGTACTTGGATAATGCTTTCTTTTGTACTGACAGTAACTTATATATGTATTTGTCTATAAAGCACAGTATTGTAAATGAGTTTCATTTAACTTTTAACAATTTAAATCCCCCCTTTATTTCTCAATTTTCTCCTCTGTAATAAGAATGGTAATAACTTACCTTTCCTTTGACTTTTAAAAGATTAGACAATTATTATATATTAAATATTATTATATATTAAAAGACATTGTTAACAAACTACTTGATTTAACAAATGAATATTGAGTATTGAGAAGTCAGATGCTATGTTAAGCATTAGGATTTGAGTTAAATACAACTTTCCCTTCTCTCAGAGAGTTCAAGAGTTATGTGGAAGAAACACTTGGGTGAACAAATGACATGTGGTATAGTAAAGTGGTGTAATAAATAAATAAAAGGAAGTCTGAGAACTGATTTGGGAGGATCAAACTTCCTGGAGGTTTAAGATTTTGAAGCCCATATGTGCTTGAGCTGAGTGCTGAAGAGGTAACTGTCAGGCTTACAGAAATGGAAGGGGAATCTATTCAGAGGAACAGTGTGTGGAGAGATGGGATGTGCAGCCATGATTGAAGACACACAGACTCAATGGGGACAGACAAGGCACTGTGGGGAGAAAGTGGAATGACAGCTGGGACAAAGATCAGGAGGTTTTTCATAGTAACTGAGTTTGAATTCTGTTCCAAAGATAATAACTTAAATTTGGTGGCTTAACAGTAATTTATTTTCTTACAATTCTGGAGCTCCCCAAGTTCAAAAAATCCAGTGTTAGCTGGCCCGGGTTCCCTCCAAAGGGTCAAGGGTAGAATCCTTTTTTGCCTCATAGGTTCTGGAGACTGTTGGTATTGGTTTGTGGCTTCATAGCTCCTGTCTCTGATTCTGTCTTCACATGACTTTCTCCACAGGGTCCATGTGTTTCTTCTGTGTGTCTTTTAGAAGGACATTTGTCATTGCATTTAAAGACCACCTGGATAATCCAAGCTGATCTCCTCATCTCAAAATCCTTAACTACAGCTACAAATATCACCCTCCCCCTTTTGTTTTTCAAATCAAGGTTGCATTTACAAGTTCCAAGCATTACGATATTGGTGTAATTTTTAGGAGTAATTTTTAGTGTAATCTGTGACAGTTACCTCCTTTATTTTATATCATATCATTTTTTCCTTAAAACAACATGATACCAAAGAAAGATTTTATTTCTCTTATGTTATACATGGAGAAACTTGTACTCAGAAAAGTCAAACATGGATCCAGGGCTCCTCACTCCTGGCACAATGTTCTGTTATCTGTGGGATATTATGTTTTGTTTACTAATACTCTACAAACTCATTTGCAGAACATTTGTTGACATCTAATCCTAAAGAAAGCTGGGTCTAGAACCCACAGATTCTATTTTCTGCTCTGCCTATTTTGCAATGTCCATTATGTTTCCAGGTTTTGCTCTGTAGTTGTGCTAGCATCTCTTTCATTGTTGTAAATTGGTGAACACACAGCTTAGCTCACTTCCACTTCTAAGACCACAAATAAAATCTATGATCTCGTGATAAAAATAGTTCTTCTGGGACTAGGGGTGTAGTTAGTGATAGATCACTTGCTAGCGTACCCAAGGCCCTGGATTTTATCCACAGCATTGCAAAAGAAAAAAAAAGTGTTCTTCCTTATTAAGCAGTAGAAAGTCTGTAATACCTTTTCATCTTAAAGGACAAAAAAGATACAGTGAAATGTATAGTTATCTGACCTGGGACATCTAAGGTCCATATCTCATTAATTGCATGTTCAATGGGGAGGAAGAGTTGTTTTCTTGAAATATTAACAGAGAGTTTGCTTTCCCTTGTGGCTTTAATTCTTAAAATGTAAAAAGATGCTATAACCTTTCTGGCCATCTATGTGACACTGCAGAGAGGTCCTCCTGTCTACATTGATCACTGAGAAGAAATGGAAATAGCCATGACTAAAATAGATCAGGGCAGAGGGGGAAATCCATGTTCAGCATGGCAATAGGCAGCACATTTCTTTAAATGTAAACCGAGCGTTTTGCTGGAGAGCCAGCTTTTTCCCAGCCTCAGAAACATGGCATTAGTGAAATGTCAGCTTGCGTTAAGATCACCAGTGGCCTTTGCTGTGCACATTCTTCCATGTTCTGCACAAAGATAGGGGAGCACGACCATGCCTCTGCTCTGGAGATCGATCCGCCTTCATGTCTGATATTACCTTACATCGCTGGGGCCAGACAGGTGTGAGAGAGGGGGGCAGAGGGACCATGTTTACTCACTGAACCTTGAGCTAGAGCTTTAGCAAGTGGTGGCCAGGCAGCTTTGAGTCACTGAACTGACTGCAGTTGGGGCCCCCTTTTAGGGTTTGCAGTGATAAGAGCAGATCTCGGAGGAGTTGAATGTCTGCGTGATCTAAAACCAGGGCAGTCAAGCTGAAGAGGATGTGTGCACTAACCTGTTTGCACTGAATACTCTCCATAAATAATTTACAGCCATGACTGCTAGCTATTATTGCAAAAATACCGGATTGCATTTTGACACATGCATCCAGCTTGTAAGTCAATAGATACGGTTTCACCCAGTGTGTGCAGACTTGGCCTAAGTCACCCACCCAAGTGTGTTTTCCAATAATGTAATTTAGCACTCTCAAACCAGAGGGGGAAGAGCTTTCTGAGAAGTCTGCACCTTCAATAAAACAATAGATTGCCCTTCCAAGTTCTTATTATTACTGAACAGGAGTCAGATTTTTTTTCCTTCTCCCTGGCATAAGGTTCTTGTGAATTTCAAGTCATTTGCACCCAGTGTGCAAGTGAAATTATTTGGATAGGAGAAATATCCTTTTGCTTTGCTTACTCCGAGAATATCTTCCGTGGGACTGCTTGGTGTTTTCTCTGATATGCAACTGAACCAGAAAGCATTTCATTAATGGTTAATTTTAATTCTCCCCCTCACTTCTAAAATAGTAGCATGGTATTCATCAGACTGGCATTTTTCCCAAAGATGAGGGTATTGCCCCAAAAAGACCAAACCCATGACTTTGCAGATTGTCTTCAGGAAGTTGAAATGCAGCTTCTACTTTCTGTGGCTGCAGAAATATGTAATAAAGAAACCTACTAAACATGTAAGAAGAAAGTCACATTGAAGCTCCTCGTGATGGTTGATAAGGTTACACGACTTTCCATTTTTTTTTTACTTAAGGAAAGCCCAAGAACACCATTCATATTACACTGTCTTTATGACTAATCGATAGCAGAGTTGCAGGGTCTTCCTTATTCTTTGATGAGGTACATTTATATGCAACGAGGGATTGCATGTATATTTAATAAGAAACTCCATTATGTGTACACATGGAAGGAGAAAGAAAAAAGAAGATGTTTATGCTAGCTGTGGTAATGCTATAATAAGAAATGCATATAAAAATTATTTGCTTCAGATTTAAAAGGAGAATTTTGAGTGCAGAAAAAGGCAGGTAGGAAATGGTGGTTCCAGGCAAACATGGCTTTTAAATATTCACATGCGGAAGTAGAAGGCATCTGAAAGTGAGCTGTCAATAACAAGCAATATTCTCTTAATAGAAAATAGCTATTCCTCAAGTGCAAAATGCTTAGAAGTTGGAAAAGGATATTTGAAGTATGGGAAGAATTTCATAATGAAGGTCTTTTTCTATACCTATACTCAAATATGTATTAGCAGTCCTTCATGAAAGGTTTTTTTTTTTTCCTTGATAGAGTATTCAATGGCTATAGCACTGGTTTGGATGAGGGGTCTCTGCTGTGCAGATATATTACCAGTTTATCTGAAAGGAGTAGTTATGCAATGTATAACACTGTGAATTACTTTAAATTGACCAAAATATCTAGGTAACTAATTTAATTAAAAATCCTTTCAAAGATAAAACTTTAAAAAAAAATGTTGTCAACAAATGTCACCCAATAGCATTAATTCAATTGTAAGAAATTTTAAAAAGTGAATTATGTATTTACTAAGGTTCAAGTAGCCTAATGCACTGATTAAAGAAAAATCATCGCATGCAGACAATACAAGAGAATATCTTTAAACTGTTTTTAAAGAAAGGTAATATTATGTCCGTGGCTTTCAGATTTCAAGTTTCAGTGTTTCTGCCTTCTATCTGGCATTAACCCTTACGCTATATTTCCATGACCACCTACTTTCCCCCTAGCAAAAGATCTTACCAACTTTATACCTTTGTGGAGGCCTGCTATGATTGTGCGGTCCCATCCTCCCGTCAGTCTCTGGGGCAAATGCTGCTCTCCAGCTAGCCTTCCCCAGTTGGGACTCCTTACTCTGTTCCAGCATAGGAATCACAGGCTCTCCTCATTGTCAGCCCTACTTTGTCTTCTGGGGGTCCTCCTAGTAGGAGCATCTTGCTGGTTAATTTGTTTACACATGGCCTCAGAGTAAATCAGTCTTCACATAGAGCTCCCAAACTGCTCACAGCTCAAGTCTGTGCCAGCCTGCCCCAGTCACTGCCTCTGGATTCCATCAGCATCGGATGCCTCTTCTCTGTTCAAGTCCAGTTTCTAAGAATTTTCAGTTCTGCCCAATACCTATGAGGAATTTCTGCAAACTCAAACTTACCCCATTACTACCTTCCATGCACATGTTTTATATCTGTATAATCTCTGAGCCTTTTAACTATGATTTCATGTACCTGAATTTTAGACCTTTTACCCTGATTCTGCCCCAATCCCCCCTCATTTATGTCTTAAGATTCTATTTGGATCATTCTCCAGTGAATCCCTAAGACAGAGAAATTCAAATAGTAAGTGCCTGGTACCAGTGAGAAGTTGTCAGAGGTCCATGACAAAATGATAAAACAAATATTTATTCTCACAAAACTATATGTAGTCAATGATAAGGGTATGTCTTTTTTCCAAAAGCATACATTTCTACTTTTTAGGTCATCACATTTTATGAAATGAGGGAAATACTGTAGTAGAACTTTTTAAAAATGTGCTAATTCATCAGCATCTACTCATCAGAGAGAACATTCAGCCTTTGTTTTTTTTGCAATTGGCTTACTTTGCTTAGCATGATATTCTCCAACTTCATCCATTTACCTGCAAATGCCAGAATTTTATTCTCTTTTAATGCTGAGTAATATTCCATGGCATATATATGCCAGTTTCTTTATCCATTCATCTATTGAAGGACATCTAGGGAGGGGGGAGGCATGGGAAAAATGGAGGAACTTTGGGCAAAGGGTAGGGAGGAGCCATGGATGCAGGAAAAATGGTAGAATGAGATGGACATGATTACCCTAGGTACATATATGACTGCACATATGGTGTGATGCTACATTGTGTACAACCATAGGAATGTAAAGTTGTGCAATTGTGTACAATGAATCACAATGCATTCTGCTGTCATGTATACCTAATTAAAATAAATTCATTAATTTTAAAAAATGTACTAGCTGGAGATGATAAAAATTTGATCACCCATATCAGTTACCCAGTATTATTTTTTGAAAAGGTTTGGTCTATAAAATCATGAATCTGAAAGCCACTCCCCTAAGGGTAAGCCCCTATGTGTACTGCTACAATAGCACTGACAATGCTGAGTATAACCATTGGCTCATTTGCCAGCATCTCTGGACTGAGTACTTGCATGGTAGTCATCATGGATTCTCAACATGCATCACAGTCAACAGTCAAGTGAAGGAAAAGTCAGGAAAATTTTTAACAATTTACTCTATCAAAGATATTGTCTGTTTCCATTAGCTAGTATCTCCTAATCTTAGTGCTGTGGACTAAGAAGCAAGAACATGAAAGCATTTTAGAACAGCCTAAAATTCTGTGCAAAATTTTCATGTATAGCACACATGCACCATTTTTGTGGGAGGAGGGCATTTTCAGAAAGTAATGATCACATTGCCAGAACATGTCACTCACTATAGACTAATTTAGCATTTCCTGAATAATTGAGGTATGTGAAACTTTGTAGCTACTAAAATGTGCAGTCCTCTCTTCAAAGAACTCATTTATAGTCTGGCTGGCCCAAAGGAGCAGGCAGATTAAAAAGTACTAGGGATAAAGGCTGTAATAAATATATTTAGTTATATTTAAAATCACAAAGGATACCTTCTGCTGGTGGGTAAGACCACCCAAGGGAAATGGTGCTCAAGTTGGGCTTGATAGCCTAAAACAATTTGTTATGAAGAAAATGAAAGAACGGAAAGATATTCTAATTATCCAAATTGGAGTCTGAATTAAGCAAAAGCAAGAACAAAAATCTAAGTATGCACAGTCATATACTTCTGTACAATGTAAATATAAAATATGGCTATGACTCTTTTTTCACTCCTAGTAGCACCTAATCTTGTGCTAGCCCTACTATATTTATTGTCCCAAACTTAGAATGCTACAGAATATGGAGAAGTCATGTCATGGCATAACAAATTTAAGTCATCAAAAATAGTTTCATTTGTAAAGGTGACATTAAAAGCTTCATATACTTGTCCAAATTAAAGACATGTCATGAATTTACTTGTGGTTTGTCTTTACAGACAGTGAGGAAGAGCTATGTGCTTAGAAAAGCATGAGAGCATTTCAGGAAGGCTCAAGACCAAATTGGTCTCCTAAATCTGACTTATGTGGATACTGTTAGACAGGGCCTCTCGCACCTGATCTGGTGAATCTGTGCAAATCAGAACTGGACACCCCTTCCTCTGAGTGCAGTCAGAATCATTCCAGGCTACACAAGTTGGTGACCAGCATATGGGGTGGATTCCAACCCCCACTCACCTCTCGGCTGGGTGATTTAAATTCTCAAGTCCTATAGATACAACAGAGATGGTGTGAATAACTTATTTTACTTAATTTCAGGAAGTGCATTGCTGATGTATGTGGAGTTAATGTTGGAATAGTAAAATGGTAGAGAGGAGATTCCCAAAACCTTCTCCTCCATCTCAGGTAAAGCCTGTGAGCAGCGACAGTAGCAACTTATGCTCAGAAAAGACATCTGCCTACAGTGGACCTGTGAATCTTGGAACATTCTTGCAGGCCTAATACACTGTGATGGAAATAAGGAGCAAAACTCAGCATATTTTAAACTATAAGCTTCCAGAGAATAGAAATTCTAAAGAAAAAAATAAAAGCATTTGGTTAGTCCACTGTTTGGAAAGGAGATATTAGGGTTAACAGCAGACTATGGATTTCCAATCAGAACAGCATTATATTGAATGAGAAATGGTGCTAGCTGTACTCATAATGTAATGCCATTGGTTTTCTTCATAGCATTTCAACTCTCTTCTCCTCTAATGAGTCTGAGTAAATAAGAGGACTCTAAAGCAGACATGACTTTCACTACTGCAATGTAAAAATACACTGAATATATAGTATATATAAAGATATCAAATCAGATTTAAAGTAGTTACTTGAGATCCAGCAGGAGACACCTAAACAGGGAGAGTATGAGCCACTACCTCCCAACTTGCTTTCTGTTGACACTTCCATTTCTTTACAGAAAACTACAGGGGAAGACATGCTCTAACTCAGCCAGGATACTGTCTCCAGACATCTCTCCTAAATGGCTCCTACTACTTCAAAGTATGTAGGAGGAAATCGGGTTATTCTCTATGATCCCAGGCTTAGCATAGATCACAGAACATAAAAGACACAAAATTTCCAGCATAGAGAATGAGGAAAAGGTGTAAATCAATAAATTCCAAAAGAAAAATAAAATGAGGATATGTGAGTTTAGCATTTCCAGACAGACTTTAAATTCCTTCAGTGCAGTGTCTCTTGCCTGTACCCAAACAGTAAATGCACTACTATCTAGCAGCTATCACCGCCGTTTTCCTATAGAGATGGATGGCTGTGCAGACCACTGGCATAGCTATCCATCACCCATGCCTATGGATGATCAAGGCCATGTCTGTGGTCCTGAATTTGGCAGCAATTAACTGCGGATTGCACCCAGCAAAACAGCCCTTTTATGCTACCAACGGAGAATCAGGTAATTTGAAAGGTTTTCTACTACTTACTTCAGAATGCTGCTACCTTTTCACCTGTGGAAATTGTAATGTGGAAGTGAAGATGAGATGAAACAGAGATAGGAATAAATAAATTCAAGAACTGAGACAGTAGGATCTGGGGAAGCTTTGAGTTTTGAGTGGATCCTTTTGAGCTTTGTCTTAGTATTTGTTGAACGTTTGCCTTTGAAGAAGACAGGGAAAGTCCCAGAGAGCACCATGAATTCTTGGTCTCTAAAGAATTTTCCTGGCCAGATACATAGTAAATTTAATCTATTTTTCACAACTATTCTTTTTTTTTCTCTTTTTAGGTGGGTTCTTAAGTTACTTAGAGCTAGAAATCTAGGCCCTTGTTCTCAAATAGTCCTTAACTCAGAGTTGCACATTTCATTCACTGTTTTTCTTTACAATTCATTAGTGAGTCAGTACTAGTACCTGGCTAATAAGAGCTAAATGAAGGCTGGCAGATAATTCATGCTCTAGAGAACAAACTAGATTGTGCTGGAATATTTCTGAAGCTGTCACTCATTTCTTGGTTTTCTACATTGAAGGATCATCAAGACGATATATTGTTTCATATCTGTGAGCAGCAATCCACCTCTCTGACTCCTAGGTGCATGTCCAATTACATAGATCTCATTCCTTTGACCCATAAAGACCTTATTGTTTTCATAGTAAGCCTTGGCACCCATAGCAAACTGTTCACCATAAAATCAACAAGTTCAAAGACCCACTAGATTTTACCGCCTCAATTCCTGGATATTTTCATTCTCTTTTCCATCACTCTTTTTTTGTTTGTTTGTTTCTCATTTCCTCTTTACTTCCATTTTGCAGTCTCCACAGGTGAGTGGGGGCAGCATTCTGAAATAAGTCGTAGAAAACCTTTAAGATTACCTGATTCTCTGTGGGTGGCACAAAAGGGCTGTATTGCTGGATGCAACCCACACTTAATTGCTGCCAAATTCAGGACCACAGACATGGTCCTGATCATCCATAGGCATGGGTGATGGATAGCTACGCCAGGGGCCTGCACAGCCATCCATCTCTGTAGGAAAACAGCGGTGATAGCTGCAGACAGTGGAGCTGACATCAGCAGAAATGACCACAAGAGTCAGATGAAAAGGCAGCAGAGGAGGAGTATTGGTCTTTCATCTGTTCTCTGAAGCCTTATGTGAATAAGGGCAATTTTAGTCACTTTGTTCCAGACACTTTGCAGATCTTTTAGTGCAAAGCAAATGGCATATCTCTAGGGGTTGGCAGCCATAAAAGTTTAGCAGAGCCAGTAGGTCAAAATATTGATCACCTAACTTCCCTCACATTCTGAAAGATGCAGACTTAAACTGAGGCAAAATATACACACACCAATCCATCAGATGCTTGGGTCTATTTTATGGATTGGGACATTATTATTGAAAAAAATCTTCCACTATATCTATAGCAAAGCCAGGGAAACTGGTATAGTTCTTACCTTCTGGAATATACAACCCTTATGTAATTTTGCTATGTGCATAAAGTAAAAATTTGGTTAACAGTGCCAAGTAACTTACATGATTTATAAAGGACAGCTTTACTGATAATGACTCATGTCAAAAATGTAATTCTGTGATTAATGCAATTCTGTATGAGGATGACAGTTTAAGCAAACAGGATCTTATAGTGTGGCTTATATCAGTTATTAGTAGAAATGATATATTTTGAGGTATTACTGAAGTAGATCAAATTATGTCCCCCAAAATATATGTCCACCTGGAACCTAAGAATATGACCTTGTTTGGAGTAGGAGTCTTTGCAAATATATTTAATGTAACAATATTAATATAAAATCATCCTGGATTAGAATGGCCTCTAAATCAAATGGCAGATATCTTTATAAGGAGAGGACACACTGAGGTACACAGGAGAAGGTCATGTAAAGAAAGAGGCAAAAATCAGAGTGATACATCTACAGGTCAAAGCCCATCAAAGACTGCCATCAGCCACCAGAAATTAAGAAAAAGCATGATACAGAATATTCCTCAGAGCTGCCTGGAGGAACAAACATTACTGCCAACTTGATTTCAGACTTCTGACCTCCAGAACTATAGGAGAAATAAATTTCTGTTGTTTGAAAACATTGTGAGTTTGTGGAAATTTGTTGTGATAGCCCTAGGAAGCTAACACAATTACATAACATTAGGATAGTTTTATAGTAGTCATTTCAACCCAAATTTGTGCCCAGCATCTGGTCTAAACTGCAGACTCATATGTCCAACTTCCTACTTGACAGTTCTACTTGGATGCTGCATTAGTAAGGGTTCACCAGAGAACCAAGCCAACAGGAGGTGTGTGTGGGTGTGTGTGTGAGGTGAGAGAGAGAGAGAGAGAGAGAGAGAGAGAGAGAGAGAGAGAGAGAGAATCTTTTCAAAAGGAATGAGCTCACATGAATATGGGATCTGGCAGGACTGAAGACAACAGGGCAAGCTGACTGGCTGGAAATAAAGGTAAGAGTTGGTGTTGTAGTCTAGATTCTGAAAGCTGGAAACTCAGGCATAGTTCCTGTGTTGCAATTAGGAAGCTCAATTCCTTCCTTTTGGAGAAATCTCATTCTTTACTCTTAAGGCTTTTGGATGAGGCCCAACCACATTAAAGTCAACTGACTATAAGTGCTAATTACATCTTTAAAAATATCTTTACAGGGGCTGGGGATGTGGATCAAGCGGTAGCGTGCTCGCCTGGCATGTGTGCAGCCTGGGTTCGATCCTCAGCACCACATACAAACAATGATGTTGTGTCCACTGAAAACTAAAAAATAAATATTAAAATTCATTCTCTCTCTCTCTCTCTCTCTCTCTCTCTCTCTCTCTCTCTCCTCTCTCCTCTCTCCTCTCTCCTCTCTCCTCTCTCTTTAAAAAAAAATCTTTACAGCAACATCTAGACTAGTATTTGATTAAACAACTAATCACCATAACCTGGTCAAGTTGTAATTACAGTTGACTAATAGGCATCTCAAACTTAACAGAAGTTTGATTAGTCTTACAAAACAACAGCTTTCCCTAGAGAATCTCTATCATGCTGGGGAAAAAAATGGTCATCTTCTATTTCTTTGTTCTCAAAACATCGCAAATTTCCAAACTATCAGCAAGTTCAGCTACTTGTAAAATATAGACATGACCTGTGTTCACCCCTTTCTTGGCTACTGTGTTAGTCAGTTTTCCATTATTGTAACAAAATATCTGAAATAAGCAACTTTTAAAGAGGAAAGGTTTACCTTGACCCATGCTTTCAGAGATTTTAGCCCATGATTGATTGGCCCCATTACTTTTGGGCCTGTGGCAAACAGCCCATCATGGAGGAGAGTGCACAGTGGAGAAAAACTGCTTCCCTTGTATACGTTAGAAAGTAAAAGAGAGATAGTAAGGGGGCAGAGTCCCACTATACCCTTCAGTGACACTCCCCAGTGACCTAAGACCTCTGCCAGGCTCCATCTCTTTAAGGTTCCACCACCTTCTAACAGAACCAAGCTGGGAACCAATCTTTAATACATGAACGTTTTGGAGACATTCCAGATGTAACTACAGCAGCTACCATTTTGGCTAAATCATCACCCATCTAGACTTTTCCAATGATTTACAGACACTAGTATGGCAGTATGTATAAACGTGGAAGTATAACCAATGTGATCCTGCAATTTGTACACGTGGTAAAAATAAGAATTCATACCTTATTTGAATCAATTGTATGATATATGATATGTCAAGATCATTGTAATGTTTTGAGCAACCAATAAAAAAAAATTTTCCATAATGTTCCCAGTCTAATTCTGTGCCCATTTGATTGTTATTGTCTGAGAGGCCAGATATATAGAGTAGTCTTCCTAATATTCATCTTCCTCACCCTGACTTACCAAGCCCTTCCTGACCTGACTCTCACCTACTTTTCAAGTTTAGTTTATACAGTTCTCCCTTTCAATCAGGTTGCTCATGCTTTTGGCTTCCATTCCATTTCCTGAGGAGGTGTTTGCTCTGAGGATTTTATACTTAATTCTTTGCCTTTCCTAGAATGCTCTTCCCCTAAATATTGTAATGTCTCTTGATCAAAGTTTCTGCTTACTCCTTCAACAGAGTGGTTATCAGACAAAACTTCCTACCGAGAACACATATGTCAATGTCAATAAAAACGAAACACAACACAACAATTGAAGGATTGGGAGAATAAACAAGGCAGCCAGGATTTTCGGAATCAGGATGTCAGAAAGAAGGAAACTGCAAGAAGGGAGTGTCTTGGTACTCAGGCTGCTATAATAAAATACTGTCGACTAGATGACTTCTAACAGAAATAGGCTTCTCATAGTTCTGGAGACAAGGGTCTAAGATCAAAGTGCTGGTCAGTTCAATTTCTAGTAAGGAGTATCTTTCTGGCTTGTTGGTGGTTTCTGTCTTGCAGTGTCCTCACCTCACAGGACAGAGAGAAAAAGAAAAGGAGGATCTTCTTAAAAGGCCATATCTGAATAGGGCCTCATTCTTGTGATTTCCTTGATTATCTCTTAAACACTGATTTCCAGATACTATCACATTTGGGGTTAGGGCTGCCTCCTGTGGACTCAGGGGAGGGCATAATTCAGTTCCTAGCAGAATTGTGATTTCTGTGACCTTTTCCTGGGAACATTTTTTGATTTGCAGCAAGAGTTCAGAAAGATGAGAAAAGAGCAGTGGCTTGGAACATTCAGCAGCTTTGTGGATTTGGGAAACAAACAAACAAAAATACACATTTTTAACATGGGGAACAACTACATAACAAGCAGCCAGAAACAGGTCTTGAAGAAGAATAGGAAGCTTTATCTTGCTCATAGAAATCTCATTATTTATCAGACATTACCTACTTCATTTCCTGTCATGGCAGATGAGTGGTCTCACTTCTCTATCTTTATTGTAGATTTGTAACATTTTTTTAAAAAAATACAATATTTACCTTATTATGAATGTTAATAATCTTTGTTTCTGAACCAAGGAGCACACTTTGATAATGTTTTCTTTTTCTAGTTTAACTTTTGTCTTTCCCTAAGAAAAGTGCATCAGTTTGATTTGCTTAGTTTTTCTTTTTTCAATCAATAGAATGCTTCTTTATTTTTATAGGTACTACAATATATCCAATGTCTTTCACTGGAATCTCAAAATAGTCAAATGGGTAATGCATTGTTTCCATTTTCTTTTCCTTGAAGACCTCAGTCCTATGGCCCTCTGCTCTCCTCTGATTTATTTCAGACATTGATTTCAAGCTGTCTGTTGAACCTTCTCTTTATTCTAGAAATATCCTGATGTCCTTCTTGTGTGATCAATCTTGATTTACTCCCTCACTTTGCTCGAGTAAATCTTCCAGGATCTTACTAAGAAAATACTGTCACATCTAAAAATATCTTTAGTTTACTCTCACACATGATTCATTAGAAAATGCTGAGTTTTTTTAAATATTTTATTGGTGCATGATAATTATATATAATACTGGAATTTGTTGTTATGTTCGCATATATTCATGCAATAGAACAATATAATTTGGTCAGTTTCATTTCCAACTAACTCCCCTTACACTCATCTCTTAGAAAATACTGATTTTAAATAATTTTCTCTAAATTTTGAAAGTGTCATGCAACTAGCTTCCTGTGTTGCTGCAATGAAGTTTAATGCAATGCTGATTCTTGTGTGTGTGTGTGTGTGTGTGTATGTATATGTGTGTATATATATCCTGTCTTTCTCCAAACACTTTTGATATCACTGATTTATCTCCAGAGTTCTAAAATTCCATAGTGGTAGATCTAGGTTAGGAATTTGTTTTTTCACTTGTATAGATTAGAGGGAAAAAATTTCATGATTTCAAACATCATTACAGAATTAGTGGGCTTTTTTACTTTAGAAGCTCATGTTTAATAGTATTGAGAAAAAATATAATAATTCAATATTTTACCCATTTCCATATTTTTAATTTTGCTTATTTTGGTCTCCTATATGTAATACATTACTAGTTTTAATTATTATATTTCCCTATATTTGCTATATAAGGAAAATATATAGGTTATATTCTAACCCTTCTAGTACATTTCTCATTTTGGCTATATAAATTTTCCAAGAACTCTTGCTTGTTATCTGAGACTTTTATTTCATGAGTGGAATATTTTCTTACTTCTTGGAGAACATTTAATTTCTTTTCCTCTTTGCTTTGATAGGCATTGTCCATATTTCCTTGTTCTGTTTGTTTATATTTGGGGTTTTTTCCTTCATTTTGATAGTATTACTCAACATTCATTCATGATTATTGGGCAGCACTATAAAGGTAATTGGAAGCTCCGTGTAGATGTGAGTCTCATCAACTTCACCGTACCATGACTAAGTTGCAATTTGGCTTTCTCATTTTAGTATCCAAAGTTCTGACTTCGTGACATTTTAGGCTGTCCAGAAATAAAAATCAGGAAAGGGAAGAGAACCACATTCACCTGAGTATAGGGTTCTGGAGATTGACTGGAGACAAGGGTAAAGATCAAGGTATGCTGCCACTGACCGAGGAGAATGTCACTTCCTCTCTTCAGCTTCCTGTTTTATTTACTCTTTCCTTTTCTGTGCCCCAGGTCTGAAGTTCTTCTGGCTAGATTTGTTCAGTGACTAAATTTCCAACTTTTTCTTGGGAGGAGGAAGAGAAGTAGTCACTTCATTTCTGGGGGAAATGGGTAGAGATCCAAGGTAGCAATTCCTGTTCCTACAGCCTTTCAAACAATCTTGATTTTTTTTTTTTAATCTAAGTCTCTCCTCCACTTCCCAGAGGACTTGGTATTCCCTGGGCCTGTTCTGCTGGACAAATTGGTTTCTTTCTTTTCTGCTCTTGCAGTATAAGCATATATTTTTAAAGTCTGACTTAAATCATGGGTTTGAATTTTTTTTCCTCTAATCTGTATATGCACTCTGAGTTTTTGCCTCTATCTTTCAAAAATCTCTTGAAATTCCTTGTTTTTCCACTGACTCTTCTCCCATTTTCTTTGTTCTTGTGGCTAAATTCCTTCCTCAAATGCCATTATTATCATTTTAGGTATGTTCTACAAAGGAGAAAAATAAGAGTATATAGTGGTGTTTGGATATGAGGTGTCCCTCAATAGTGCCTGTGTTAATACAGAAATATTCAGGGTGAAATAATTGGATTGTGAGAGCTGTAACCTAATCAATCCATCCTAGTTTGAGTGGCTAACTGGATGGTAACCGTAGGCAGGCGGGGTGTGTCTCAAGGAGATGGGTCAATGGAAGTGTGCCTTGGAAGTATTGGTCTGCCATGTGGCTCCTTCCCCTGTCTCTCTTCCTCTCTCTTCTTCCCAGCCACCACATCCTGAGCAGCTTCCCTCCTCCAAGCAGTCTGCCATGATGTATTGCCTCCCCTCTGGCCCAGAGCAATGGACTGAGCCTATCATGGACTAAATCTCTGAAACTGTGAGCCAAAATGAATTTCTCTCCTCCAAGTTGTTCTTGTCAGGTGTTTTGATCACAACAGTGCAAACTAACTGACACAAATTGTTTAATCAAGTTGTCTCACCATTTACTCTTTAAATATATATTTTAGTTGTAAATATTTGGACATAATACCTTTATTTTTTTAAGTATTTATTTATTTTTTATATGGCGCCAAGGTTCGAACCCAGTGTCTCACAGATGCTAGAGAAGTGTTCTACCACTAAGCTACAACTCCATTCCAACCATTCGCTTTTTCTGTAAATCACTTAAAGCATTGAGAGGCAGTTTGGTTTAATGGGAAGATCCTGAATTGGGGGTTAAATAGGCCTGGTTTAAATTCCAGTTTTGTAATTTTGTGCATGTGTGATTTTCTGCCTGTCACCTAACTGTCCTGCCTAGTCCAGCACAGCTGCCTAGAAAAGCATTGACTGAAAAGCATGCATTGAATTGGATAATTAGAAGGTCACTGAGAAGCCTTCACCAGAGTTGTTTCTATAGAGTGACAAGGGCAGAAGCCAGGCTGTGCTGGGACTTATTCATTAATCCTGTGACTGTCGCTGTCCTCGGTGGAAGTTTCCTCCGGTACAGTTCCTAGCAAAGCTGTAAGTTACGTACACGTATTGGTCTCTGCTTACTTTGCCAGATGCTTTAGCACTTCCAATGTGCTGCCACGTGCATGTGTGCTTTTCCTTCAAGGCTCATATAAGCCAGCTGTTGCAACAAGCTTCAAAATGCTCCTTGCAAACTGGCAGGAGTCGGAATGCCCTTGGAGTGCCCGAGGGACCAGGTACAAGCAGTGTAGCAGGAAAATTGCTTTGGAAAGGCAATGCAGGAAAGAAGATCTGAGCAAGGAGCTACTCAGTCCAGGGGAGGCGGAAAATGCCTCTTCGCCAATAGCATTGGCAAGAGAAAAAAATTGGAAAATTTGGAAAAAAGATGGCAGCAAGAGAAAAGAGGGAAGAGCCACTCTCAGCCACCTTTGACAGGCTGCTCTGCCAAAACTAGTGTAATTAGCTCAGATCTTCTAATATAACTGTAGCCCAAAGCAGAGAAGCTGAGGCCTGAAGATGCACAACTGATGGAAGGCAGAAATGAATGAAGGGGATCACTCTGGATTACTCGGAACTCTTCCAAGAGAGAAGTGTGCTCTGCCTTTCAAAGGAAAAATTTCTATAAGGGATCATTGCAGGAAGATTTAGACTGCCACGTTTTATTAGCAGTCCCAAAGCTCCTTTCCAGGCCCTAGTTTCTAGTCGGTGTTTTGTTACTTCAATTGCAATGTTGTTTGTTTGTTTGGTGGTTTTACTACACAACCCATTTTCACAAACTATTGCCCAGCTGCACACATCAGTGGAGAACTAACTGAAAGAAAAGTGTCATTATTTATTCCATTCAGAAACAAATTCAGAATTCTCTAGACTGGGGAACAGTAAAATGGGAAGCTAGAAAAAATACTTTTTTTGTGCAGAAGTTCAGTGCCAATTGCGGGATCCTTGTTTCTGTGGAATAATTCTTAATGTGTCTTTTTAAAAAAATAGATCAAGGATTCATATAAAGTGATCTAACTGAAGTTTATTCTACTGACTTTGAAAAATAATTCATAATATTGCTTATAAAATTCTCCTAGAAAGTGCTCATTTTAATCATCAGTCAGCATTTTATTATATTATAATCCTTAATTGATTGACGTTTAATCACAGTCTTTGTATTTTACTATCCCTTGTCTCATAAGAGGCAATTTTCTCTTTACTGTAGTTTAACAGCTGATGAAAAAGATTTAAGGAAACCTATAAACTTAAGATTGGTTAATGGTCCCTTATAAAAGAATATTACACTTCTAGGATCCATTGCACAGATGTGATACTCAATTGTAGAAATGTGCATGGGGTTTATTAAATTACAGCACAAATCTTCAGTCTTCTGAGTTATTGTCCATGTTGGTATTGTTAGGCAAATGGGGAGACACATTATTGCTTCCAGTTGTTCACATTACTGTAGTGTAATGCAGTTGGAGACAGCTGGCACGTCGCTGTAGGCAAAGGCAGAGCTGCAGCAGCTGCTGAAAACTGGGCCCCAAGTGAAGGTCCAGCTCCGCTGAGTCAGTGCTGGGCGGCTCATCAGAGGTGTCCAGAGCATGCAAAATAAATAAATGAACCAAGCTGGCTGTCAGAGGTGGAGGGAGGGGGCAAGGAGGAGATGGTGGTGACAATTACCTTGCATGCATAGAACAACTTTCTGGATTGTATTGCTTCTCAGGTACTCTGAATACCTTTGCAGAGTAGATTGCTTAAAAACCACCTCTGGACTTCTTTAGGGGGTAAAGAAGAACCACTTCTTTTGATTCTGTCTGATGAGAGTATCTTGGCTGAGTTAAGAAGGTGCTGTTGCATTTTGCCTTGCTTTGTTTTTAATACTTGTGATGCTGCTGTATTTGAATATAAAACAAGATAACATGTGAAGTAGGTAAACATCTTAGATTGCAATCTGAAAATAGACCTAGATAAAATTCCCCCCAATCTTGATTACCTCTGTGATATTGGGCAGCATGGAGAACTTTCCAAAGCCTCATTTTTCCCATCTGCAGATGGGGATAGTGATATCTGTCCCAGAAAGATAAATGCCCAGTGCCATGTATGGAATTCAGTAAGTTCAGAGTAATTGACAGCTCTTTTATAATTGCTGAAACTGTCATTTTAGATAACAAAACCAAAGTTTATAAAAGTTTGCATAGGAGCTTAAGTGAAGCATTCTCCCATCCACATCATTAAATCATATTTCAGGGCTTCTACCTAAAAAAGGCAGGTGTGTTCAGTGGCAAAGGTCAAGTTCTCAAGTCACACAGCAGTGTAAATTTGTGTGATTTCTGGCAAGTAGAAGTTTTCTCCAAGGCTTACTTTCTCATCTTTAGAATGAGAATATAACATTACTTACCTAATAAGATTGTTCTGAAAATTCAACAAGTTTGCATATGTAAGTATTTAGCAAAGTATCTATCAAATGACAAACTATTTTACTTTATTATTTTATTAATTATAAATTATTAATATCAAAAAACAGTAACAACAATTGCCAGGTGCCGTGGCACATGCCTGTAATCCCAGTGGCTCAGGAGGCTGAGGCAGGATGGTCTCAAGTTCAAAGCCAGCCTCAGGCAAAGTGAGATACTAAGCAGCTTAGTGAGACCCTGTCTCTTAATAAAATATAAAATAGGGCTGGGGGTGTGGCTCAGTAATTGAGCACCCCTAAGTTTAATCCCCAGTACCAGGGGAAAAAAAAACACTAACAATAACATTACTAAATGGTAACTACTATTCTTTTTTTTCTTTTTCTTTTTTTTTATTGGTTGTTCACAACATTACAAAGCTCTTGACATATCATATTTCATACATTAGAATCAAGTGGGTTATGAACTCCCATTTTTACCCCAAATACAGATTGCAGAATCACATCGGTTACACATCCACATTTTTACATACTGCCATATTAGTGACTGTTGTATTCTGCTACCTTTCCTATCCTCTACTATCCCCCTCCCCTCCCCTCCCATCTTCTCTCTCTACCCCATCTGCTGTAATTCATTTCCCTCCATGTTTGTTATCCCATTCCCCTCACAACCAGTTTTTTCCATTTCCCCGCAAATTCCGTGATTTTGTCATTTTTAGTGCTGCGTAATACTCCATGGTGTATAAATGCCACATTTTTTTTTTATCCATTCATCTATTGAAGGGCATCTGGGTTGATTCCACAGTCTAGCAATTGTGAATTGTGCTGCTATGAACATCGATGTGGCAGTATCCCTGTAGTGTGCTCTTTTAAGGTCTTCAGGGAATAGTCCGAGAAGGGCAATAGCTGGGTCAAATGGTGGTTCCATTCCCAGCTTTCCCAGGAATCTCCATACTGCTTTCCAAATTGGCCGCACCCGTTTGCAGTCCCACCAGCAGTGTACAAGAGTACCCTTTTCCCCACATCCTCGCCAGCACTTGTTGTTGTTTGACTTCATCATGGCTGCCAATCTTACTGGGGTGAGGTGGTATCTTAGGGTGGTTTTGATTTGCATTTCCTTGACTGCTAGAGATGGTGAGCATTTTTTCATGTACTTGTTGATTGATTGTATGTCCTCCTCTGTGAAGTGTTTGTTCATGTCCTTGGCCCATTTGTTGATTGGGTTATTTGTTTTCTTATTGTCTAATTTTTTTGAGTTCTTTGTATACTCTGGATATTAGGGCTCTATCTGAAGTGTGAGGAGTAAAAATTTGTTCCCAGAATGTAGGCTCCCTATTTACCTCTCTTATTGTTTCTCTTGCTGAGAAAAAACTTTAACATTATCAAAATGGCGATATTACCAAAAGTTCTCTATAGGTTTAATGCAATGCCAATCAAAATCCCAATGGCATTTCTTGTAGAAATAGATAAAGCAATCATGAAATTCATATGGAAAAATAAAAGACCCAGAATAGCAAAAACAATTCTAAGCAGGAAGTGTGAATAAGGTGGTATAGCGATACCAGATTTCAAACTATATTACAGAGCAATAGTAATAAAAACAGCATGGTACTGGTACCAAAACAGGTGGGTGGACCAATGGTACAGAATAGAGGACACAGAGACTAATCCACAAAGCTACAACTATCTTATATTTGATAAAGGAGCTAAAAACATGCAATGGAGGAAGGATAGCATCTTCAACAAATGGTGCTGGGAAAACTGGAAATCCATATGCAACAAAATGAAACTGAATCCCCTCCTCTCGCCATGCACAAAAGTCAACTCAAAGTGGATCAAGGAGCTTGATATCAAATCAGAGACTCTCCATCTGATAGAAGAAAAAGTTGGCTCCGATCTATATACTGTGGGGTCGGGCTCCAAATTCCTTAATAGGACACCCATAGCACAAGAGTTAATAACAAGAATCAACAAATGGGACTTTCTTAAATTGAAAAGTTTTTTCTCAGCAAGGGTAACTACTATTCTTGTGGGGATAAATCTCAGTTTATAAATTTGATTCCTAAAAATAAGATATGTCAACTTTGCTTTTTTGTGTGTTCCATTTATAGATTTCTTATTGTATTGTTCAAGGCTTAACTCTATTTAAAATACTTTTTATATGCCCTCTGCTGAGGCTATTCTTCAGTTTGGCCTAAAAATTTTAGTAAATTTTAGGGGAAGAAATGAAGCAGATATTGTTATCTGGTACTCAGTTGTCAAAATTTTATTAAATGGATGATTGTGTATCCAAAACAGTGTTGGGTCCTCAAGGTACCACAATGAGTACCATCAAGGAGTGTACCATCAAGGAGTGTCTGATCCTGAGAAGAGAGAGATTAGTGTCACTAGATTAATAAAGCAATGTGTCATTGCTATGAAAGACGCTAACATGGGATAGGATGAGGTCAGAAAATTAGATTTGTGTCTACATGGACTTGGGAACAGGACCATGGAATTCATATATTCAGTCAGCATTCATGAAACACCTACTATGTGTCAGACAATGAAGGTATAAAAACAATACAAAAATGAATATAACAGGATGCTGTCTTCTTTGTCATCATCTCTCTCTGGGAGAATTTTATCCCCACCTTTCCATTATCACTCACCCAAACTAACAAGCAGAATGCAGATGATGAAACTGAGCACTCCTTTCTTCTTATCAGTTTCTTTTCTAGAATGCTCTGACCTAATGGGCTAGACTCCTCAATTTCCTCTGTCCATTCTGCCTCTGCTTCATCTCTAAATGATTGAGTACTGCATCGAGGTACTTGATCATTGAAATTATTGGTTCCTTTGTTTATTATTTCCTCCCTTTACCATGTATTCCCTGTACCTAGAATACGGCTGGCACTTAGTAGCTCAATAAATATGGGTTGAATTTGGGGTGGGAGGCAGGGAGGAGCCACTATTGGGGAGTCAGTGGCATAAAAAGATAACTATAATAACTGCAATAAATTAAAATACTCAGGAAAAGACTTCTAGAGCTGGAGACTTAAAACAAATGGATAAATAGAAGCTTCTGTGTGGGACAGCATAAGGATTTCCAGACGAGGGGAGCAAGAGGGAACCAGGAAGGCTCAAGAGGCCAAGGACAAGAAGGTAGGGGCTGCAGCCCAATGGGCCACATCATTTCTTATTTTACATTTTAATTTTATTCTTGGATCTATTCCTGGTAATCTCGACTGATTCCATAAAATGTAGATGTCATAACTATAGTTGGGCATATCTCATGAACCACTTCGAGTGAAAACCTTTAACACCAAACAGCACCTACCTCCAAACAGTGTATAAGCGTAAATCTCCAGCACCAAAGATCATGTGTTCACCTGCAAGCACATCTCATGTGACAGCTCTCCTATTTCCCTTCTCCTCCCCCAGCCAGTTGCTAGCTACTCTATCTGTAGAAGAAAAGACGCTGGCAAACACCTTTGGGCCTTCCCTCTCCTCCTTTACGTTGCTCAGCAAACATTTCACCTCTGAACTGCCATCTGTCTTTGTGTTTTAGGGAAAGAAACTGAAATGAAAGAGGGAGAAACGACTTGGCCAATTTAGTCATTTTATTTGAAAGATCAATCAGTTCCCTATGAGAAATTTTCTGGGACGGGAACCAAAGTACCTGGGATCCAAAAGCAGCATCTCCACCACTGGCTCTAACGGTGATGCTCCATTAGCTGTCAGCAGTAATCATACTTATATCCTCTTTCCAGGCCTCCAGCTATGACGGGACACCATTACACTCTCTCTGTCTGGTTGCAAAGCACTCGAAGACAAATGCACACATAGACCAGGCTGAGTGGAGCTGTGAGCATGTCCCTGGCACAAGGACCTCACCAGTAGGCGGACACTAACTCACCTGTGCCTCCCTTAGCACAAACGGTCAGGACCTAAAAATTGGGCATCCATGGAGAAATTTGTCTACATCCTGGCCTGAGCTGCAACCTCCACTTCAGGACAACAGCTACCACTGGAACTGGAGGAGTCTCTCAATTAGCTAAAGGCAGGAGTATCCACCCACTAGCTCTGCTTCTGGTTAGTCAGCCACTATATTTAAAGAATGATCCCTTGCCTTAGCCTTTTTAGGGAATGTGCTTGTTTGAAAAACATACATATACATGCACATAAGGTTAGATTCAGATGCCTTTTGCTTCTCTCCTTTAAATATTTCAGTGACCTAGCAAAGTATTCATTCATAATGAGTCCCCTCAAGGAAGCAGGGGAAAGTTCAGAACATGTTGGGTTAACTATTTTTCCTCGGGCTTTTGATTTATGGAATGTATCTCCACTCCTCATTTTCAAATGAGAGTGGCTGTGGCTTTTCAGTGAGCCTTGAGCATTAACTCCTTATTAAAAAGGACTTCCAGGTACCTCTGGGCTTGAGAGGGGCCTCAGATTAGGGTAACTAAAATGTAGCCTTGAACAACATGGCCATTTGATAGGGGACCCTATGATGAGATTATCCATTGATTTTTTTTAATTATAGAAAAAAAGACACACAAGTCCAAAATGATAAATTGCCTCAGACACCACATTTATCAATGGATGGCTATCAAAAGGTGAATTTGCATCTGGAAAACTCCTATTCATTCTTCAGTGCCCTTTTCTATTATTACTCAATTTGTAAAGCCTAAGTTAGAGTTTATCACTTTTTTTCATTTTTGTTCCTATGGGATCTTTTTCATATGTATCTTTGTAATTATTTTCAAACATAGAAATATTCTCCCTGCCCACTCTGAGATATGCTCTTTTCCATTTGTTTTGAAAGAGGTAGTACCCTTGGTCCTTCTTGCATGTTCTCACCTTTTATTCCAACATAAAAATGAAGAATTATTTTCTGTATGAAAAAAAAAAGAGTTTAAGTATACTGATTACAGGGAATTAAAAGAGAGAGAGAGAGAGAGAGAGAGAGAGAGAGAGAGAGAGAGAGAGAGGTGGGGATTGTGGAGAAGACATAAACCAAAAAATGAAAACAAGACTAAATAAAAACAAAACCAAAAAACACTTAACTACCATTAGCAAATTTTTCTTGTGTATAAAAGTGGGTAAAATTGTGCATTTCTTTAAGAAAAAGCTAAAAATTAAGATGAAAAACCAAAATACCAAAATGAAGGCTTTTGAAAAATGTTTAAACTACTAATAATGAAGTAAGTGTTGGTTTGTATTTATTGTTGTACACCGGGCCAGTGAAACACAACCCATCTATAAGCACAATTTGATCTAGGCTATGAATTTCAGGCCCTAATTTTCACTGTCTCATTATCATGTTTGCTTAGCCCTCTTTCTCACTAACACCATGGGTGACTTCATGGAGCAAGAGAGAAAGAAGGATGTCTAGGGAAAAAAGGTTTTTTTGTTACTCATGCTCCACAGGCTGTTGCATGTGTTGGAATTGGTCTGGAGTTCTCCGGCTCCCTGGCCTTTGTTCAAGCTCTTTCCTTTGCCTAAAAGGACTCCATCAGTCCAGAACAATTGTAGAAAAGGGAAAACTTATTTGAGGACACAGTTTGGGAGGGGGGTCTTAGTCCACAGAAGGCCAGCTCCATTCCTCAGGGTTCAAGGTGAGGCTGAACATCATGGTGGGAGAATGTATCAGAGGGAAAGCAGCTCACATTGTGATTACAAAGTGGAGAGAGAGATTCCACTTGCCAGATACAAAATATGTAAACCAAAGCCAAGTCGCCAATTCCCATCTCCTCCAGCCACACCCTACCACTTCAATTACCACTCAATTAATCCCTATTAGGGGATTAATTCACTGATTGGGTTAAGACTCTCACAACCCAGTTATTTCTCCTTTGAACCTTCTTGCATTGTTTCACATGTGAGCTTTTGGAGGATACCTCACATCCAAACCATAACACCTAGGAAGACCTCCCCAACTTTGCTTGAACTCCTATTCATGAGACAAGGTCCAGATATCCCAGACATTTAGCCCTCTCTATCCTTTGAAATTTTTTACAAGTTTGTTCAGCCCTACATTTCAACTCCTAAAAACGGATGAAATTATTCATTTACATCAGTATTTTCAAATGCCTTTCTACATCCCAATCACCCAAAGGGCTTATTAAAACAGACTGCTGGGTTCCACCCCTGGAATTTCTGATTCACTTGGTTTGGAGTGAGGCCCAAGCATTTACATTTCTAATAGGTTGCCAGATGCTAATGGCCTGGGAACCACACTTGGAGAACCCTTATACTTGGCTTTTGAAAAATACTCAGGGCTGGCTATGGATAGCTGGCATAGTTAATCCTTTTATTAATGATATTAATGACAGTCATGTTGCCTTTTTTATTCAATCAATCTAATGAACATTTTCCTAATGTCAGTAGGAAAATAGTGGCTGATCCATATATCCCGTTGCGGGAAACTTCCATGTACTTACAGAATCAGGAGCTTGAAGAACACTGCCTGATTGTAGTCATCTAGTTCAATGTGAATTTTCTATAAATAGAGACACTGAGGCTGTTATCAGTGTCTTAATTTCCCAGTTATATTCCATTTTTTAAGATTTTCTACCTAACATCAGCTAAAGTCTAATTTTCCCTCTAAAAGACAAATAAAGCATGATAAATTTTGGGAGCCTCCCTATAGGATATATGGAGTGGGTTAAAATACTGGATACTTTCTAGAGAAAGATACTTTTTGAAGTTCACTATGTTTCTTTCTCCTGTCACTAATTTCACATGCTTAGGAACTATGCCATATTTGGATAAGAAAAATACGAAAAATACATCTAACTTCTTCTGAAGTTACTCACATTTATCTTTTAATAGCACAGCATTTTCCTTGCAAAACTGAGGATGACACAAGTGGTATTTGCAAACCCTCTTAATGGTTTGCATTGACCTCCAATTCCAGAATCAGTTTTACAGCATATTTTAATATCAATTTCTTTCAAAATAATTTTTTAAATGCAACAATTTAGAAATATATTTTTTTCAATCTTTTGCCCCCAATGGTAAATTTATTGTTCAGCTCATTGGGTGAGAGTGGCACCTCACTCCCTCTTCCTCTGGGATCCTAGAGGATTCTAGCTTCCATGCTGATAATTCAACAGCATTACGGATGTAGTAACTAAGGTAGTTTTAAGGTCTGGCCTTTGAGGGGTTTTTGGGCTTGTGTGGGCAAGAGCAAGTAAACAAGCAAACCAATAAGGTAGTTTCAGAGAATGACAAGCACTAAGAAAACAACAGCAAGGCAAGGTAAAGGCTAAGGTGATCATGAAGAGGGTAGGGCCTTTCTGCAGAGGGTCAGTGAGGTATCATTTGAGCTTGACCTGCATGAGATGCAGTGTATGTGGAGACCTTGGCAAATGGCACAGCAAGTGCAATCACCCCAAGGTAAAAATGGGCATGCCATTTTAAAAAGATGGCAAGAAGGTCAGTGTGTACAAGGAGGAGGGAAGAAGATTGGAATGGCAAAGGTGAGAGGGCTTGGCAGGGTCAGGTCATGGGGGCCCAGGTAAAATAAAGCCATAGTCCTAAAGGAAATGGCAAGATTTGAAGGGTTATAGCAGGAAAGTCATGTGAACTGATCTGTTTCATAAAGTTTGCTTTGGATATTGTGCATAGAATCGACTTTAGACATTATCAGTGATAGTAAGGAGGGAGAGTAGTCAGGAGGCTTTTGTGGTGATATCGAGAGAGAAGTGGTATGAATCAGGTGATAGGGTAGAAAGGTGTAGGCGATGGCCAATTGACAATCCATTTCAACTGTGCTCAATAGTGAGTAGAAGGGGAGGGAACAGAGGATTGGATTGATCTGAGGGTGGAGGAAAGTTAGTTTCAGGACACATGTAAGCAAAAGATTTGTGGATACCAAAGAGGAGACACTGGAAGGAAAGACCAGTGTTCCAGAATGGGAACAAAATGAGATGCCAGAATGGGCTGATCGATAAGTTACAATTAATGGGAACAAAACTGATAGGATTAAAAATTGATGAAGATGAATACAAAATACAATAACACCAAAGAATAGTATGTTATAGCCAGAGAATGGAATATTGGAATTCTATTTTACAGGTGCAGCAGTTTCAAGTTGCTGATTCCAGCCTCTTCTTTGCAAGTATCCATCCTACTCCAAGTTGCAAAGTAATTTATGTAGAGAGAATGACCAACTAGAAGCCCATGGATTTAAATTATGTAACTTCTCACTTGTCCTGTTTCACATCAGTGTTATACCTCTGACCTGATTTATTACAGTCATTTAATTTGTCATCCATTTCTGCTTCTATCTAAGCACCTTCAGGAATCCAGGCCCCCTTATTAACTACTGCTTTCGTTTTTCCACCAAGATGCTTTGACTCTGACTAACATTGGGAGTATTATCTCTGATGGAACTCATTCCTGGATACCCACAAGTACAGGTATGGCCACAGTGGATTTTAGATGTGGATTGAAGAGGAAAGTCACTAGAGCACAGAAAGGCAAGACATTACTGAGCTTATAAAATGGATGAACTTGGGTTTTAGGCTAACCACTATGTACTACAAGTGAGCCCTCCACACTGCTCCTCAACTTTACAAATCTTTCACTGGAAGGTTAAATTTTCTTTCTTAACCCTGAGCACAATGGCACACATCTGTAATCCCAGCAGCTTGGGAGGCTAAGGCAGAAGGATGGCAAGTTCAAAGCCAGTCTCAGCAATTTAGCAAGGCTCTAAGCAATTTAATGAGTCACTGCCTCAAATTAAAAAAAGAAAAAGAGCTGGCGATGTAGCTCATGGAGTCCTTGTGGTGGGTAGTGTTTTAAGCTTTAGTTCCAATAGATCTTCCTTACCTGAGGAATTAGGTAATGGTGCTCTTACAATCAGGAGAGTATTGGAGGGTAAATCTCATTTTCTTTCTCTTTCCTCTCCCTAGTTTGCCTGAGTTGGCCACTAATAGGAGTTATGGGATTTATGCAATATGAGAGCATGGGCATCTAGAGTCTAAGATAAAAACTCCATTTGTTTATCCAGAGGATCAGGAAAACAGGTCCCTTCCAGCTGGACAATGAAAATCACCGAGATGAGCAACTTAGAGACAAGAGTACTTTAATTATCTGAATATATAACCAGTTATAGCCAATATAACTTCTGGGCTTATCTTGAGCTGTACTTGTACAGGATAGACCCAAAAGAATTGAGCAAAATATCCAAAAGCTAAAATTTAATTTTAAAATCATCCAATTCTCAGACTAAGCCCTGGATGGCACAATTAGAGGGGAAAAAATTATATGGCTCACGGTTTCAGAGGTCTCATCTATAAAGGGCCACACTGCAGGGAAAGGTAGATGTTCAATATAGCTATTATTTAAATAAATGAATGATTACTCCCTTATTTTACATGTGAACAGTTCCATGTTTATTAAGTGATCTTTGGTCATTTTGTCACATATGGGTTTCTCTTCATTTTCCAACCTTTTATTACTGGGGTTCTCCAGAGTTTTATCCTTAGACTGCTGGGCTTCCCTCACAACATATGCCCTTAGGGATGACATTTTCTCCTAATTTTGATGAAAGGTTATATGTTATTCACATCCCAAATTATTTACCTGTAACTGTAAGTTTCTCCTAAGCTCCATTTGAGTATTTCCACTTAGAAGTCTTATAAATACAGCACCAGTACCCGCAAACCTTATTCTGTTTCCCATATCCTAGGATGCACAGTTGGTACCTAAGTAAGCAAACTGAGAGAATTCTCTCTCTCTCTTACCCTGACCCATCCCATCATGAAGATTTGTTAATTTTACTTCATAAGTATTTCTAGAGTCCAGCCTCTCTGCTCTATCCCTAGTACTATTGTTTAATTCACTCTTGATTTATTTTTTAATATACCACTAATAAGTATGTCAGCTCTCATTCCTTTACCCCACAGGTCAAAACAGATCCTGGTAAAGAGTGATTAACAACAGAAGTATGATAACATATCCTTTTTTTAAGATCCTATAAATAGCTGCTACTGTGTGTGAAATTACTTGCTATGTTATTTCTCCTCTGCTTGTCTCTCCAGCTCTTTTCTTGCTACTCCTTGTCTCACATTAAAAACTCTAGTAAACTGCTTATCATTATCCAAATAAGCTTGCTGCCATGATTTCAGAAACATTTGTTTTGCTACGTCTGTTGTCTGTGATATCTTTTTCCTCATCCCATCTCTGTAAATAATAATCATAATAATTGATGTTTATTCAGTACTTAATATGTCTTTTCTATACTTTTTTTGGAGGGGGGGGGGTTGTACTATTGCACTTAATCCTCAAAACTACCTTGAGATAGACACTGTATAACTACCATATTGTCTAGCTTCAAAAAATAAACTTAACAAAAGAGGTGAAAGATCTATACAATGAAAACTACATAACCCTAAAGAAAGAAATCAAAGAAGACCTTAGAAGATCTACCTTTCTCTTGGATAGGCAGAATTGATATTATCAAAATGACTATACTATCAAAAGCACCATTCAGATTTAATGCAATTCTGATCAAAATCCTAATGGCATTCCTCATAGAAATAGAAAAAACAATCATGAAATTCATCTAGAAAAATAACAGACCCAGAATAGATAAAGCAATCCTTAGCCAGAAGATTAAAGCAGGTGGCATCACTATACCAGACCTTAAACTAAACTACAGAGCAATAGTAACAAAAACAGCATGGTATTGGCACCAAAACAGACTGGTAGACCAATGGTACAAAATAGAGGACACTGAGACTAACCCACAAAATTATAATTATCTTATATTAAACAAAGTTACCAAAAACATGCATTGGAGAAAAGGTAGTCTCTTCAACAAATGGTGCTGGGAAAACTGGAAATCCATATGTAACAAAATGAAATTAAATCCCTATCTCTCACCATGCACAAAACTCAACTCAAAATGAATCAAGGATCTAGGAATTAAATGAGAGACTCTGTGTCTAATAGAAGAAAAAGTAGGCCTTAATCTTCAACATGTGGGATTAGGCCCCAACTTCCTTAGTAAGACTCCTATAGTGCAAGAATTAAAACCAAGAATCAATAAATAGTATGAAATCAAACTAAAAAGTTTTTTCTCAGCAATAGAAACAATCTGTGAGGTAAATAGAGAGCCTACATCCTGGGAGCAAATCTTTACCCCTCACACATCAGATAGAGCACTAATCTCTAGGGTATATAAAGAACTCAAAAAGCTAAGCACCAAAAAAACAAATAACCCAGTCAATAAATTGGCCAAGGATCTGAACAGACACTTCTCAGAAGAGGATTTACAATCAATCAACAAATATATGAAAAACTGTTCATCATCTCTAGTAATTAGAGAAATGCAAATCAAAACTATTCTACGATATCATCTCACTCCAGTCAGAATGGCAGCTATTATGAAGACAAACAACAATAAGTGTTGGTGAGGATGTGAGGGAAAAGGTACACTCAGACATTGCTGGTGGGACTGTAAATTTGGTGCAGCCAAAATGGAAAGCAGTATGGAGATTCCTTGGAAATCTGGGAATGGAACCACCATTTGACCCAGCTATTCCTCTCCTTAGTCTATTCCCAAAAGACTTAAAATTAACATACTATAGGAACACAGCCACATCAATGTTCATAGCAGCACAATTCACAATAGCTAAACTGTGGAACCAACCTAGATGCCCTTCAATTGATGAATGGATAAAAAAAAATGTGGCATATATACACAATGGAATTTTACTCAGCAATAAAAGAGAATAAAATCATGGCATTTGTAGGTAAATGAATGATGTTTGAGAAGATAATGCTAAGTGAAGTTAGCCAATCCCCAAAAAAAACCAAATGCTGAATGTTTTCTCTGATATAAGGACACTGATTCATAGTGGGGTAGGAAAGGGGAGCATGGGAGGAATAGACGAAATCTAGATTTGGCAGAGGAGTGGGACAGAAAGGGAGGGGGCAGGGCGTTACCTAGGATGGTGGAATGTGATAGACATCATTCTCCAAAGTACATGAATGAAGACATGAACAGGTGTCAACATACTTTATTTACAACCAGAGATATGAAAAATTGTGCTGTATATGTGTAATAAGAATTGTAATGCATTCTGCTGTCATTTATTATTTTTAAATAAATAAAAAGGACTACCATATTGTCATTTTAGTGATTAGAAAGTCAAGGAATAGAGAGGTTTAAGTGACTTGCACAAGAAAATAATGGACAAAGAATCTAAATCTCAGAATTATAACCCCAGAAACCGCAAACTACCACACTTCACTCTGCTCAAGAACTCTTATCAAATGTCCACCCTCAGTCCAGACATCACCTCCAAGAAAACTTCCTTGAATAGTGAATACCCTCACTTTTCTAAGTTTGGTTAGGGGCCTCCTCTTCTGGTCTCCCATAGAACTCTATGCATCTCTTATGATAGGGAGCATGTGGCAGGATAATTATCCATTGATGTGTTTTGCTCCCACCAACATAACTCCTCAGTGCTATGGATTCTGCTTTATTTGACCTCATATCTAAAGCACCTTGCAAAGTACTTCCTATAGTCGTCACTCTACTACTAATTGTTCAACTAAATATAAATAGCTGTCTTTTCTACAAACATATATGCTTTAACACCTACTGAACATCTCTGTTTAAATCTCCCATCCATACTAAGGCAAACAGAGCTTGGATGAAGTTGAATACATATGTTCTCTCTTCTGTTACCTAAGATACATAACTCTGTGATCCATTTCTTGATTAATATATCAATGTCCAATTAACCAAAACAAAAACCTAGGAATCATCCAAGATTTGTCTCTCATGTTCAATAACTAGTCACCAAATGCTCTATTACATCCCCTATAGATTTATTAAATCCTTCCACTTTCCTACAACCCTATGGCTTCTTGTGTCTCCCTTTGTTCCAGCAATGACCACAAGACATTGTGATTACTTGTGTGCATATCATTACCTCTTTCCCTGCCACTGGTTTCCAAAATGCTTGAGAAGGATGATCGTTTCATCTCTGTACTGCTGAGTCATGCCTCCTCTTTGGTGGTGACTTGGGGCATGGATCAAATGACTCCTCTCATCTGGTGGTGGCTCATATTTCGCAATGACTTAAAGAGAACATTTCTCCCACTAGAGACTCTGCCTATGACAGTCATTAGACTTGTTCTGAATTATTCCAGCTCTTCTCTCCTAGATATATAATAGGATTGCACTCCCTTTGTCCATTTCAAAGTTAGGTGGGCATGACTTGATGTTAGTCAATGAAATAGAAATAGTTGGATGAACATAGACTTTAGGAAACAAAAAAATAATTCCAAGCACAGTCTTCCCCTCACTGCAGTGATTAGGGAAGAATGTGGGAGTGGAAACTTGGTTGCATGAACTGTGAGCAAGAATAAACTTGTTAAAATAAATCACTGATTTTTTAAATATTTATTTTTTTAGTTGTTGGTGGATGTAATATCTTTATTTCATTTTTATGTGGCACTGAGGTTTGAACCCAGTGCCTCACATGTGCTAGGCGAGCACTCTACCACTGAGCCACAATCCCAGCCCCTAAATCACTGAATTTTTTAAAATTCTCTGTTAGTGCAACATAACTTATCCTATCTTGACCAGAATAATATCCTGGTACTATTTCTCTTTTGGATAGTAATATTCATGGCAAATCTTGCTGCTTGTCCTTTTCTTTTCCCACAAACGTTTTCATCTAGATGTATTCAGGCTAAAATTAGCATCAAGGGAAACCTTGAACTGGAACTCAAGTCCCAATCTGGCAATATACAACCTAAGAATGAAAAGGGTAATCATATTTGCTTGAAGGATAATTGTGAGCTAATTGTAAGTAAGAAAAGTGTGCCCACTTCTGTTCATGTAGTCCACTTCTCTCTCTGCTGAGTATGAGGCACACAGACAGGTCCAGCCAGGGATAATACACCTCCTGGAACAATGGTAGAGTGACCAGAGGATCAATGCAATAAATATTTGATGGAGTTATTTAATTAGGACATTAAGTGAAAAGTTTGTCTCCAAAACAGCAACACATGGGAAGCATGATAACATTATAACCACACTTGTTAAGCATTTAGAGTTTGCAAAGCACCACTACTGACAATTGGTTTACTTCCTAGAAGAAAGTTATGCAGATATTAATATTTCTTGCTAGATGAAAGTAGAAAGTTGAGTTACAATGTCCACCCTTACCCTGCAAGGAACCAAGTATCCACATTACCCCAGAGATTTAAGGCATTGCTAAAAGTCGTTATAAGTTTGCTTCCCATTTTGCTAGATTTCTTCTCAGGTGCAAAATCTGTTTCCTAGAGCTCCTTATTCTTTACACTTTATATTCATTTCTTTATTATTTCCCATCTTCTCAACGCTGTCTACTTCTATTCTTTTGCCAACTGTTCCTTGCTTTCTGCTTTCACTTACAGAGGGAAGAATTGTTTGGGGTTTTTTGTTTGTTTGTTTGTTTGTTTTATTTTTTTCTCTAAGAAAACTGCCATTGTATAGAAAAGGCTTGCTTTTGTGTCAGTTCAAATAACCTCTTTACCTCTGGAAGCAAACCAAACTCTCAAAGGTCCTTTACATTTGGGAATCACAGAATACATCCGCCTCTAGTGCCACCTCCTCCGTTAAGCCTTTCTTGATTCCCACTGACAAAACTACCTCCTGTGTTAAATAACACTTAGCTCTGCTCTCTGTAATGACGCCATTCTGTTGTACTGTGATCTAAACTCGTAGAGGTCTTTCTTCTCTATCCCAGACATGAAACTTCCTAGAGGCAGAATATGTGTGCTGTCCATCTTACACCTCTGATTGCTCATAGCTTATATTTAATATTAGGCCAGGACCCACTTAGTTGCACCCACTTCGTGCCATAAAACAGAAGACTCAAATAGCAGCCTCTGGGCCAATGGGACCACCAGGTATATTCTTGGTTCACAAAGAATTGCCCAGCACAGGGCTTAAATACTTTAAATTGATTGTTATTTTTAAATATGGAGAAATTTATCATTAAGAAGCTCAGGTTTCCAGCTCAAAATATATATATTTTAAATTAGTGAATTAGAGCAACATTGAGCTCACATGTCAAAACGGCAGCAAGTCCTCAGCTGAGTGACAGCTACCATTTTGGGAACTGACATTGGCACTTCAGTTCTCCAGAGTTTACCGGTTTATTGTGAATGTCATACATAGTCCATGAGGCATCAAAACACCACCTGAGCTTGATGGATTCTGCAGGGACAACTTTCAGGTCAGTGGTTTCAAGACAGAGCAGTCTCCTGATTGTAGGAGAAGAGAGGAAAAATCAATGGTGACACAGGTAAGAACCTTGAGCCCTGGACCTGCTTCCTCTTGCCTCAGGGTGCTATTGCTTTGGTAATGGCTGCTTCAGACCAGATCATGTGTTCTTCAACTACTCTGCTGCTCTGGAAAATCTACTCAGAGTTCAGCTTCCAGTTTTAAAATGCAAGGGTGTAAATAACATGAGAACAAAATGGTAGCCTAGTCATTTTTAGTACAGATGCCTTGTGAAGTCCAGGGCCTCCTTTAATTTGGGGTATGATCCTGGAAGATTACTTTTACTAAAGACTCAGTCTCTCTCTTTGTCCTAGTTTTTCTCTCTTCCCTCCCAAATCTACGAAGAAATGTGTATTTCTGTCCTTTTCATGCTACTGACAATCTTATTTACCTTTATTTATTGGTTTCTGCACATCTTAAATGTTTTAAAGTATGTGAAATTTAAAAGAGTAATCCCCCCCCAAAGCAGTCAATACTTCTTAAAAAATGAAGGTAAGACATGATTCTTGGAAAATTTTCAGAAAAGAAAAGAAAAATGATCCAGTCTCTGATCTATCTTTATAATTCTAGGTGTCAAAATGAAAATAACATTGCACACTGTTCTATTAAACTCATGACCATTTTCCCAAACTACTTTTAAGTAAAAACATGAAATTTCACCTATGGATATAGAAAACCTATTTATTGTTTCCAATATTTTAAACATTGAAATTATATCTAGCTTATTTTTTTCAATTTTATAAGAAAACCTTTGCCCTAAAATTAATTAGTTCTTTGGATTAGATTTCTTAACGAGAAATCACTGGATCAAAAATTAAGAATGTTTTAAAGAATCTAATGACATATATTGCCAAATTACTTTTAGATAGTTTGTTCCTGTTGCTTTCCTACCTGCTGAACATCAGAACATATGGTTGCCTTATCTACATTATGAAATTTGAAAATCTTTAATAACTATTAGTTGAAAATATTTTGACTTGTATGTATTTGATTACCATCAAGTAATTTTCATGTTTCTTGCCCTTGGTGTTAATTCTTTTGTTCCTTAACTATTAATAGTGGTTGCCCACTTCATTTTTACTAGCACACTGAGGGACCTCTAACCAACCTCAAATACTTTTTGTACAGTTAGGGTAGTGGGTCTGTGTTTATTATATACACTGCAAATATCTCTCCCAATTTATCAATGGCATTTTCATATTTTATGACTTCTTTACATATAGTTATTATTATTTTTTTATTTAGTATAATGCACCAAAGTTCCTTTCCCTTTCTTTGGTGCTTAAAAGCTCTTTACATACTTGAGATCAATTAAAGAGTCACCTATATTTTCTTATCTCTTTTTAGTTTCAGGATTTGCATTTAAATCGCCAATCCATTTTATATTTATTACGGCTTATAGTGACAAATGACTATTAATTAAAATGATTTCATCTGCAAAAACAAATCCCAACTGATAGCAAAATCAGGTGGGATCTCAGACCAGAGAGATTATAATACCAGTAAAACGCCATCGCTCTCCTGCAAGCTGAAAGCTTTAACTGCCTCACAGTGAAAGAGAAGCAAGACTTCAAATGGTGTTTGGCAGATAGTAAGAGCCCAAAACACAGCAGAAAGAATATTTTCCCAAAAATATATTCCCAAATAGTTATTTTTAAACACCATTTGATATTTGCTGTTTGCTTACTGTAAAAGTTATGCTAGGGCTGTTGAAAGCCTACATGTTTGGAGTTGCCGAGTTTCTCATAATTCTTTCTCTGCTGCTGCTGTTAGTCTTGCTTTATAACAAGTAAAAAAGTTCCCTGATTTTCTTTTTTTCTTAAATGCTCTTAGTTCTTTGTTCTAAGCTTTTGAATAAATTTAATCGTTTTACTAATGTATCATCTACCCCAAATCCCAGTGGGATCTTTGTTGTCATTTTGTTAAACCTAAAAATTAATTGTGAAGATAGGATATATTTATACTATTGATTTACCTGCAAGGAAAAGTATAGTGGCTAATCTCTATGAGAGTTTGATAACTGCCCTGTGCCAATCCAAGGTATTTTCATTCACCAACTCATATCATCTCGACACTGGTTTTCAGGAAAATATACATATTTACAGATGAGGGCATTCAAGTACAGAGAGGAAAGCAATCCTTAAAAAATCATTGGCCCAGTAAAATTGCATGTTTGTTTTTCTTCAGAACACAGTTATTTCAGCCTGTTCTATTTCTACTTCTTTCCCACTCTCTTTTTTTTTTTTTTTAATTGTTGGTCGTTCAAAACATTACATAGTTCCTCATACATCATATTTCACAGTTTGATTCAAATGAGTTATGAACTCCCAATTTTATCCCGTATACAGATTGCTGTATCACATCAGTTACCCTTCCATTGATTGACATATTGCCTTTCTAGTGTCTGATGTATTCTGCTGTCTGTCCTATTCTCTACTATCCCCCCTCCCCTCCCCTCCCCTCCCCTCCCCTTTTCTCTCTCTACCCCTTCTACTGTAAATCACTTCTTCCATTTGAATTATCTTGTCTTACCCCTCCTTTCCTCTTATATGTCATTTTGTATAACCCTGAGGATCGCCTTCCATTTCCATGCGATTCCCCTTCTCGTTTTATCTTCTCATTTTTACTATTTTCCATTCCTTTCTGAATTCTTTTTTCTACATATGTTCTTTTTCATTTTTTCTCCTATTAATTTCTCATATTATGCTGCTCTGGAGTTTAAATTTATTGGATTTGAATTGCTATGTTTTATTTAAAAAAAAAAAAAACAACAAAACAACGAGGCCTCCATTGACTTACTGTGGGTCAGGGTCTCTTATCTCACCCTTGCCCTCATAAAGGGAAATTTGTGACTTCTGGTATAAACACTGGAGATAAACAGAAAACCAGAATCTCTGAGACATGGGGCAAGAGAAGGGAGGGGATAGAAAGACTATTCTGGATGAAATTCCATTGCCCATGATTAACTTCAGGAAATTGAGAGTTTATTTTTCTCCCTTTAAAATTACTAAGCACCTACTACATGCCAGAAAGATAATCCTGAGACTTTATCTGTCATTATCCCTTGGGGTTATGTTGTGGGGGAGGAAGAAAACTCCCTGGGTCCTATAGCAGCCTAGGCTGTGCTAGGGAAGACTAGGGAATTTTCCTTACCGAAGTCTTTACTGCTCATCATAGAGTAAAAAAAGAGATATAATTCATGATCACACGAGTAGATGACAACTCCACACCATTAATGTAGATTCCTGAAACATTTCCAGGTTGAAGCCGCTATTCCCAGCCGTCTATGAACTGGGCTTTCATGCCCAGAGGACATCTTAGGACCTAATTCTGGCCCTTGGGACCAACACCAGATCTAAGCCTGGCTGGGGTACCTGCAGCCCCAGCATGCCCCAGTGTAATATGCAGGCTCCTGGCCATATGGTGTCCCCTGAGCCTGCCATCCTCTGATCTATGCCAGAATGGGCATATGCTGGGATATTTCAGGACCCTGAGGGGAGAGTCCAAATGTCATATAGCCAGTATGAACTGAAGCTTCCATTTCTCTTATTTATGGCATGAGTAGAAATGGACCGGGAGAGAAGTAGAAAATACCATTATTAATTCTAAAGCATGAAAGGTTGAGGTTACAACATAGAGGATAAAACTTTCAGCCTCTCTTAGGTATGACCTGCTTATGCCTATCTTAAAAAGGCAAAAAAAAAAAAAAAGAAAAAAAAAGAAAACTTTCTGTATTTATTCACCATGTGGCATCAGTCAAGCTTACATTGCTCCATACTGTAAAAGGAGAAATATCTAGTCTGGTTTATTGCTGATTTGGGGAGTAAGGGGCAAGCATAGTTGAGGGGATGCCCAAAGGAATGAGGATTAAAGTTCAGAATTTATGCCGTTATTAAAAAATAGAGACTCTCTTCTATGTTCCTGTCTGAACTCCACATGACCAAGTGGCAGTTTAGTTCAATTAGTTTCAGATACGTCCTATTATGCAAGGGCTAAGTAAGTTTCCCAGTCAGAGACAGCTGCCCCTCCCAATAAGCATCCTCTCGGGCATATTGAAAAGAAGGTGGAAGGAAATTGTGTGGGGGCCGGAAGGCTGCCAGATGGTGGGGGCAGAAGGAGGGAATGCCTGGAAGGCTGAGTGAGAGGAACCGCTTACAGAGAAGGGCCCATTTGTTGCAAGGGTGTGAGCCTGGAGATGGGGCGGAGTGATGAGTAAAGAGAGCTCTACAGAAGAACTCTGGAAAACGGGAGGCTCCACTTCCCATTTAGACCTCCCACCTGAATGACTAAGAAAGAAACAGTAAATACAAGAATGTATAGTGATGGCGCAGATCTTATTCACAATCAAAGGAGTGACTGATGTGGGGGAGTCCACGGGGTAGTCTCCAGGAGGGTACATTTTTGAGTACCAGAATGATGCCCATTAGCCAGCACCCACATATTGTGAGGAAATATTGCTGACTTGTTTAAACCTTGTTCATTTTTAACTTGCAAGGTCTCTCATGCATTTTTATAAATCCAGTTTCATAAAATACAAAGGCAAGTTCTCTTTTTTTCTGAATAAAAGAATAGTAAATTTATGCCTTTTCCTTATAGTAAAATCTGTGATATAAATCCAGTGTTTACCACATCTGAAATTTAGTCTCTGCTTTTCAATTATGCATATGCACATCACTCCATATGAGTGACTCATTTGTTACTTTTGACCAAAGAGTTCATTGCCACTTGAACCAAGCTCTTCTAATGAAAATAAAATTAAGGTCTTCATTATATGATGAAAATTGGTTGTAAATCAGACATAAGCAAGATTCAAATCATGAAAATCTATTTAGACTTCATTAACCAAAGGCTTCTAACAGAAAGATAAGTACAGAGCAATATTAAAGTCCTCTAAAGCATAAAGCAAAACAATATTAATTTTAAAGAGGACGGGGAAAATAGAAAGAAAATAAGCAAAAAGTTTTCTGTTTCTAGGGGTAAGAAGGATTTATATTTACTTAGTTGTTAACAGACACAAACTCATATACCTATGTTCAGCATGCGAGAAGCAGATATATTCACAAATAAATCTGCTTGGATTCAACATTGATGCTGACAGTCTTGGTCAATGTTAAGACCATGCCACCTTCTGGTTGCCATGTGTATGACAAGTGTTCATATTTACAGACAAGCATTTCTGTCTTATGCAAAACTTACATTGAAGGGAAACAGCAGATACACTGCTTGTGCTGTTCATTCTCTCCCCTGGGGAACTCATTGGAATAAGAACACAATCCATAAATGTACTCCAGTGACTGCCCTGCTTGAAAATCCAAGTTTGCTTTTGAGCTTGATCAATTCTAATGGTATATGATAGGCCTACACACACACACACAGCCAAGACTACAGTTGTGAGTGCAGGAGGATTTGGTAGCCTGTCTTTTCCCTGGTAACCACTTTTTGGAAACTTCTTAGAGCCAGTGAAATGGTGCTCTATCAACAAAAGCAAGGCTTCTGTCAGTTACAAAAAGAAGCATGCTGTTGTGGCTGCAAACTGCAAAATAACAAATAAACACATAGGGCAATTTCTGGATAACTGTTAACACACAGTGTGGCCAAATGAGGATTTTTAGAATTAGATTCTGCTTAAATTCCTCCATAATTGCAGTGGGACCAATGATGTTATCATGACCTTTGGGGTCCTAGCTGGAAAGGTGATTTGATAATGGCATATCACTGTTACCAAACTGAGCATCCCAGCTAGACCACTTTTGGAGAACCAATGGCCATTATTTTATGCCCAAGTTTGCATATAAAATAGTGTTTGAAAAGACAGTAAAGGAAAGATATTTTTTCATGTGTATTGCTTAGGGATATGTTGGTCTTAAAATTAGTCCTAGAAATCTTGAAATGCTATAATTCTTATATCTGTAGAGAGACAGAATAAGCTTAATTGAGTAATTGTTCTTATAATTCTCCAATGTAGACTACTAAGACTCTCCCTCTGCCGCACTTCTGTCTGCCACTCACCCCTTTGCACATGTATATACTCTTTCAGCCCTAAATGCAAATCAGAAAGCCTATAGTACTTCCTCCTACAGGAAAAATAACAGTTTTACTATAATGATCTAGAGATTTCCTCAACTTTCTATTTCACCTTGTCTCTGAAATAGACTCAATTGTTTTTTTCCAAAATGAACCATTTTTGCATCTACAAATAAAATGACCAAGAAAGAAACAATTGAGAAAAAAGAAAAACACAGGTTTACTTAAAAACACTACATTAAGATGCTGTCCTAAATCACTGCCATGAATTGGTGTTGGGACTGACTTTATGTAAATTGATTATGATGAATAACATCTTCAAAGATAAGTTTTTAAAGAGTATCCCAATTTTTAATTACTTATTGTGATAACATTCTTTACTGAAGGGCAGACATGACTGCTTTAAGTCACAGAATTTAAAGAACAAGACAAAAGTGTGGGATTATTATGTATGTGAATACATGGTATAAATAGAACCACTTGAAAATGGAGCACCATTTGGTGGAATTCTAGAGCCAGCTTGAGGGATTCCCAACCATCAAATCTGGGACCATTTGAGAATAAAGATTATGAGAGCAAAACTCTGTAACTTGCCGAATAAGTAAAATTTCATATGTTTATGTTAATATGAATACATAAACAAATGTGTGAAAGGAAAAACTTTTCCTTAGTGAAGAAAGGAACTAATAAATGCAAAGTTGGAAACTGAGAAAATCACCTTTTGAAACCCATCAATAATTAATTGATTCAGGGAAGAATAATTAATGGGCACTACGATCAATGGGAGAAAGTTTGAGGATCATGTATACAGTTTGATAGTATCTATCCAAAAAAATAGTGGAAACATGATAAACCTTCCTCTAGCCAAGTGGTCAAAGCTAAAATCACCAGAAAATGCAAAAGTCTAGTTTGTGCTTCCTGAGAGAATGCACTGAGAAGAAATTAAATTTCCTTAAGTCAAAACCTAAATCTCAACCGAAGTCTTCAGTTGAGACCAACTCAAAATAAGGGACATTCCACAAAGTTATTTGCTTACAATCAAAAAAAGTCAGTATCATTAAATACAAATAAAAACTTAAATATCTGTTCCAGATTTTAAAAGACTAAAAAGATGGCTGAATACAGCACAGGACCTTGGATTTCCTTAAAAGATATTAAGTCAATTGGCAAAAATTCAAATAAAGATTTTTGTTCAGATAATTATATTGTCTTAATGTTAGGCTCTTGATTTTGTTAATTCTGTTGTGGTCACTTAAAAGAATTCTTGTTTTTAGGAAATACGAACTGAAACATTGAGAAGGAATTAAGCTTCATTTCTGCAATTTCCTCTTAAATTACTCAGTAAAAAAATATGGTAAATGTTAATATTAGGAGAACTGTGTATTTGAGAATTCTTCATATTATTCTTACACTCCTTCTACAACTCAAAGATTTTCAAAAGAAGAAAGTCCATAAAATATAGATTAAAGTGCTATATCTTTTGGTTCATAACAGGTAACTCTTACTTTGTAGTAGGCAACCTATTTTATATTTAAAAATTTGGAAACCACATCTTTCCAGAGTACTCTTTGCATACCCAGCTGCAAATCGGCTTCATTCCCCACTTGAGCTTCACACTTTCTCTCCTCTTCTTTCCAACACTTTGCTCCTTGTTTCATTCGATTTTTTTTACAGTATTTCAATTATAACCAGATCATGGGAATTGCTGGGAACTCAAAAATGAGTTGGAATCAGCTCTCAGACTAAAACACTCATTTAATTCTAATAGAGTGTATTTCACATGTGTAAACAAAATGGAAAACACAACCATGGATGACTTTTAGAGGAGTTTCTTTGATAACACAAGGATAACATGCAGACAGGGTTTGAGGGGATTGAAGACCCTGAGAAGTAGCAGGTGTGCAGTTTGTGGAGGGATCTTCTAAGGACCTGATGTTGCTATAGCGCCTGGTCCCAATCAGCTGTGAGGAATACACACCAGGCAGGGCCAGGTCAGAACCTATTTGCCCCGGTATCGAAATTTTAATGGTTAGTGATGGGCAACCACTGAAGGTTTAAGCAATACAGCATGCTCTGCATTTGTATATTAGAAGGAAAATTGGTTGCCCAATCTTCCTTTTTAATTCTTTATTGTCTGTTTCCTCACTGAGTGAACTTTTAGATGCTCTAAAAGTGAAGAACACATTACCAAAAAAAAAAAAAATGTGATTAGTATCCATATAGTGTCCTTATTCTGGGAGCTCTGTGGCTTTTTTCCCCCTGTTGTTTTTAAAACTTGATTTTGGGCCCTTTTTAAAGACCCCTCTCTGTTATACTTGGATCACCCTCTATTTGTGCTTCTTGACCTCTTCCTGGAACTCCTAAACCTTTATTAAGCTAGCAGGAGAAAGTACTGAAACTTCAGTGCCATGTATGGCAAACTTTGCCTTTCCCTACTCAACCCTAGACTAGTCAATTTAAACTAAACTCAAAACTTTATGCTCCATTCTAGCAGGTAATATTGAAATTATAGGATTCTCTCAAAGTCATCTTTTTAATTCATTTATTTAACAACATTCCTGTCACCTTAGCATTTATAAGATAAAATAATTGTATCATTTGTATAATTTTGAACCATAGTTAGCCATTATTTTCAATTATTTTTCCACAATACACTACGATCATTTATATTTCCTGCTTAGTAGACTAATTAGGTTAATTGCCTCTAGTTCGAAGTACTGTAGTATTTTATATCATGGTGTTTGAAAGCTTTCTTGTATGAAACATCATTTTCACTGAATAAATTCACATATTATTATTATTATTAAAGTATGTTTTTATCGTAGTATTAAGCAAAGGGCAAATATTACAGATAGCTTAGATTTTCTAAAATGTTTGGTTGGAGGCTCTCAGAGGAAACTGAAGAAAGACAAGTGGACAGGGAGCCATGAGAAGAGGGTCTCCCTTAGAAAAGTGCATTTGGTAACTGGAAAAGGGATACAGGTTTCTCCAACTGAGGCATCTATATGCTTTGGACTTGAACTTTCAAGCCACAGAAGTCCAGGCAAGTTGCTTAGCTGCTCTCTGGCTTGGTGTCTGTGTGTGAGAGATGCAGAGTGGAATGGCACATCCGGCTTCTTGCTCTTCTCTTCATTCCTAATTCAGAGAATGAGGGAGATCAGAAGTTTGCAGAGAGGGGACACATGTCTTTTTTGTGGGTCTGGCTTCCCGTGACTGTGGCAGTCTGGACTTTTCCTTGTCCTTTAATCCACTAACCAGATGTGTCTGCTCTCCTCAAAATTTCATTTATACTTTTAGATGTCATATTAATCACTTTCAAAGAGCCTCAGATTGTGTTGTGTTGTCCACACATAAAAGAAGGATAATGGTTACAGTAGCACTGGTATTTTGTGAAGTTCTCAAGTAAGCCATTGGTTTTCAAATCCAAGTTTTGGCCACATAATTCTCATCAAAGATGTTTTACTGGCAAACAGGGACATTTTAATTGAGCCTATCTGAAGTTTTCCTCCTTTCCTGTTAACTCTCTTCCTGTGTAAGGACTAATGAGTAGTGGATTGACTGAAGACTTCTCATCAACAGGAAGAACTGAGGAAGCAGAGATAGTGCCTCATACACAGGCTCTGTGGAGGCAGATGGTGGGGACCCGCAGCTTGCACATTTCCTTCTTATGCTTAAGTGACAGTGTACTTGGATATTCTGCTGTATTACAGGTGAGATGGCATGAGCCAACTTGGGACTTCCCTCCCCGTTCCAGTTACCTCAGTCATGATCACTAACCACTTGGAGATATGACTCTCTAAATTAGAGGAAAAAAAAGTCTAATACTAATTCAGAGTTTGTTATTTTCACTCACACATCAGAATTGGTTTTCGTGGCCCAGGCCTAAAGTCAGACAACCAACATCTGGTGTAGCCATTAGGATACTGGCCCCTCTGTCCCTCTCTTTCCTTGCTGTGTGAACTTGAAAAAGTCATCTGGCCTCTCTGAGGTTCATCGCCCACAGTTGTCAGTTGGAGATGACAAAACATCCTTTGTAATATTGTTGTTTAAGGACCTGGCAAATGGTATCTCTTCAATAAATGCCAATTTATAATCTAGAGCAGTTTTCATACTATACCAAGTAGAACTCTACTTTTTTAGCAATTTACTTTTGAACTGTCCAAGAGATTAGTGAGTTTTTTTCTAGTCTTAAATATAAATTGTTCTGGCACTATGGTGCATGCCTATAATCCCAGCAGCTTGGGAGACTGAGAAAGGAAGATTGAAAGCTTCAGCAACTTAGTGAGACCTGTCTCTAAATAGAATACAAAAAAAAAAAAATGGCTGTGGATGTGGCTCAGTGACTGAGCACTCCTGAGTTCAATCTCTGTAATATATATATATATATATATATATATATATATATATATATACACACACACACACTATTATGTCCATGTACATTTTAGAAAAAATTATTTTCAAGGTAATTCTTTCACTGAGCTGATACCAGTGTTTAGTTGTGAAGAGTACCCCCAGAGGAATTTAGTCAAATATCAAAATCGGAGAATTTTGGTGAGTGAATTTTAAAGTCTTTTTTCCCCCCAAAGATTTTCTTTTCTCCAAAAGAAAGATATTTTGCCTGTTTAGGATTTTAATTTTTCCAATGCAGATATGTTGGGGATTTGTTATATGCTGGACTTTGGGAATGATAAATGACTGAACCTCAGCCCCTACCCTGGAAAGGTTTTCAATCTGGTTGATGGAACATGTTATATCGTATCATATCATATCATATCATGTCATATCATATCATATTCATATTATATTTCAGTATGATGAGTTCCAGAAAGAGTGTGGCCATACCTGAGGGCAGGAGGATGAATTTAATGATCTCTTGATGTCTTTACCAATTGAAATGGTGTGTGATAAGGAGTTAAAGTATCAGGATGCCATGAATTTTGGAAGGCATTCACTACCACATGCTGATGGGACACCATAACTAGGATTAAAGGATTGTTAAGCATCTCCATTGATGCAAGTGATTCCTAGTATTAACAATTTTATTTTTCAAAAATTTTTTAAAAGATTGCTAACACTTAATTATAATGAGCATTTCCTGTTCTTGGTAGGCTACGTTTTTAAAGCTCCTGTAGAAATCTTGATCATTAATTCCCATCCATTTCCATAAAAGAAACACAGGCAGGTAAAGTAGAAGAGAACTGCTCTGCTATTTGCATGGCCTCCCTGTTGGAAACAGGAGCTGAGGCGGTGAGGTGGACTGTGATTCTAAGGGACTTAAAACAAAAGAGGACTTGGGAAGCCACCACCATGGGCCGTCCCTGAAACAGGAAAACAGGCCTTTCACGTTCTGCCAAAACTGAAGCTGTTCTCAAGCTGTTTAACTTGTGATTATTTCTCTTGTTGCCTTTTCTTTGAAAATTAATTGTAGATGTGAAATGGCCATGTTTAAATAATTCATAAAAAAAATAAATCCAGAGGAAAGTGGCAAAGGTATAGAGAAAGCTGGTGAAGTACAAAGCAGGGGTCGAGCGGGATGTAGTTTTCTGAGAGCTCTTCCTGCTCCAGAGTGCTTAATTAGGCCTGCCTGCCTGTTTGGCCCTGGGTTGATTTTGTTCTTTCAAGAGAGCTATTGACCTAATACTACAGTAAAACACACTGAGAAGTAGCTACTCGCGGTTCATGAAAACATTTGTAAATGCCGTTATTTTGGCATCGGAAAAAAAAAAATCAGTGCCTTCTGACTGAGGGAAATTCATACATTTATAATTGTATTTCTTAATGTTGTGGAATAGCCTTTTAGCACTACCCATTATGCAAATCAGTTAGACAACATTGTTTAATGTAGGCAACTAAATGCCCAGAAGAACTTTAACTATAAAAACATGAGCTTCTGCAAGTTTTGGAGAATCTTCCAACCAGACAATTAATTGAACTAACTCAATGGTGTCTTTGTAAGGTTTATAGCTCCTGGCACTGTGGTTGTGCTTACAGAAGCATTTTAAATGTTATATCCTTAAACCTTCTAGATCAATTAGTTTGTGATAGAAGGCAATCTCTAGGTCTAAAATTTCTTTTTTTTCTATGTATGCTGATGCATCATTTTCAGTAATAAGCATTTTTTAAACAACTAATTAGTACCTCATGCCCTGCAGAAAGTGCACCATATTGGTTAGACTCTCACCCTCATGCTTCCAGGGAAATTCTATGCTTGTCATAGACAGTCCTCAAATGTGGGTTGGAAGCTGGAATAGTAGGGAAAAGGTGACTCCACAGTGCCACAAGGAGAAGAATTAGATGTCTACCTATTCAGTTTGCCACACATTCCAAGATTTTACAACCAAAACTGTTCAAGTACATGCTGCCTGGATTATCCAATCTGACCATTTTTAATTTCCCTTTTTAAAAAATACCATGGTGTTTCCCCTTTTGCAGAGTACAAATATGTTTTAATCTAACGTTCTATTATTGAAAAAGAAGTCTTCAAAGTTAACATTCAAACATATCCATCTGGCTCCTTAAATGCTATCATGTCTTTTTTGTTTTGTTTTGTTTTCCCAAGTCTCCGATGAGGAAATGTTTGTCATTTAATTGCTGCTGAGAATCACAGATGATGGTTTATAGGTTTAGGCAAACTGTGGGCAGCACTTTGTTAACAAAGGGAAGAGCACACTAGTACTTCATAATTATCCTATAGAGCTCAATTGGCCCTTAACCGCACCTGCCCCAACAGCATCAGGGAGCCTGTTTCAACACAAAAGCTCCTTCTTGTTAATTAACCTGTGTGCACTTGTTACAAATGAAACCTATTTGTTTCCAGTTAATATATTTGCTGCTACTTTAAATATTCATTTATTATTATGCTTGTTAAGTGAAGGGTGGAGAAGAATAGTTTGGATAACTTCCATCAGTGTGCACTGGGCTTTAAGAATTCAGCAAATAGACTAACATGTCAATTGTATTGTTATATGCTCAGTGGGCCTCCAAATCAGCTTAAGAATATGAGTATCTCTCAACCATGAAAACAATACAGGGGCAATTGAGAAGCAAGGCATCCTTGACAGTCATCAGTGGATTTTCATTGGAGGGGGATTTTTCATGTCATTCATGTCAAGCTCGATTTCATTTCTCAGTCTGCCTCCTGACTATTTTGTATGCAAGTTCTTAAAAGACAGGACACATGCATGTAGATGTCTCTTGATTTTTCCATTCGGTTCGTGTCAACCAAATCAAAAGGAATCATTTCCTTACTCTTTGGGATACTCTAAGCAAAGTTTGAGAATTGAAAGGAAATAAAGGTATAGGCATGGTGATATATCAGGAACAGAGTAATTCAGAAAACAATAAAAATAATAAACATTCTGTTATTTATCATGTTTTATATAAAACACAGATTTTAAAAAGTTATTCCTGTAAAGGTTACAAAAATTATTACTCAAAATTTTATATTCTTAAAATTCATTTTTACATCCTTAAAATTTTGGTAGTCTAAAATTGGTTTTAACACATTGGTTTTCATTCTTCCAAACTCATGTTGGCAATTTTTTGAAATACATTTTTCTCAAAGTAAGATTAGTTTGCAAGTTATATTAAAAGATATTTTATACCAATGGAAATCAGGGGCTAGGGATATAATATAACTCAGTTGATAGAGTGCTTGCCTCACATGCATAAGGCCCTAGGTTCAATTCCTAGCACACCCCCCTACACACACACACACACACATACACACACAAAAAAAATGGAAATCAGAGCCTTTTATTTTTATTTGAATGTAATATTAGAGAGATGAAGCTTTAAAATTTGCCATTCAGAATGTTATTTATAGATTATTTACATCAAAAAGTCATGCTTAGGCTGGAGTTGCAGCTCAGTGATAGAGCACTTGCCTAACATGTGCGAGGCACTGGGTTCTATCTGCAGTACCACATAAAAATAACATAATAAAATAAAGGTATTATGTCCATCTACAACTAAAAAGTCAAATTTAAAAAATCATGCTTACGTGACTTCAATTAGGTTTGCTTAACTGCATACAGAGAGTTCAAAATACACTTAAATATTGATGGAAGAGCATTCCCATAGCCACCAATCAATTACTTTGATTCTTCTGTTTAAAATTGGTCCAATAATGCATTTTAGAATAGGTCAATACTGCCTGCTACATAGAGTAATATCTCCAATTCACTTCTATTCATCATGATCATGTAGTTAAGAACAATATGCTTAAAAATATCAACTTGTCACTGGAAGAATCAGAGGTAATTGATGAAAGAATTTATAAATCAACTCTATGGACATCATGTTGGTAAAAGATGGAACACATTCCTGTATCCTGTTATTCCCATGGACAGGTAATACTTGGATTTGTTATTCATTTGTATTCATTTGACTGATCAGTGTACCTGTACAGCATTGTTCTTCATTTACCAACACCAAAGAGACCACTTTCTGTGCCCAAGCTGAATAATTTCTCACTTCCCTCCCCAGCTCCATTCAGGAAAGGAAGAAATTAGAGAAAAAGAAAATGTTTTTCACTTGTGCCTTACCAAATCACTTTTCTTCCAAATATGACTTCTTCATTAATAGTACTAGAAGATGTTTATTGAGTACTTATATGTGAAAAGTGTCATGGAGATGTGCAGAAGAACTGTAATAACATTTACTAATCATTATTAAATTTGACATAGTCAAATTTAAAACAGTATAATCAAGAAATAGGAACATGGAGACTCATCCTCCTGTCAATGTCCTCTAAGTACCTCACCCATTAAAACTTTTAAATTCATTATGTACCTTGCCACAGAAGAAAACATTATGCTGGGAATCAGGAAATCTCCCTGTATTTTCTTTGTGATAGTTACAAGCATCCTGACTTTCTATTCCTTCTTACATAGTGTTGTGAAGCCAAGCAAAAACCCAACAAGTTATTCTCATTTGACTCCTGGTACTTGTTGGTCTCACATGGGGATGATTTAACTCTTTCAGAACACGAGTGTATTTAATCCACCACAATCCACATAAAATTGTTTATTTTCATATTAAGTGAATATTTGGGGAAAACTCCTATATCTTAAGGTGGTGCTTTTATCCTAGGAAAGAACTTTAAAATTCATACTGATCTATCACTTACTTGAACTCATATCATCTACTGTCCATATCATCCTTATTAATGGAATATATACTCCCTTAAACTGCTAGGCACAATTGCATTTACTCACATAATAAATGTCATAAGTGTATTGTTTATGCATATGTCCTGCCACACATTCATGGAAATAAACCACATCAATCTAGCATTCACATACAAACCAAGCAATCACACTACATTATTAAGAAGAACATCATAACACTTAAGTCCCCAGGCTTATGAATATTCTTGTTACTAATCTAAGGTACCTCTCTATATATCTCTAGATACACTGTGGGTGTGGGTGTGGGTGTGTGGGTGTGTGTGTGTGTGTTCAAAGAGAGCTGCAGCCTAAAATTTTTTCTTCTCCAAAATATCATTACCTAATGGTATCCTACAGTGGAACCAAGTCTGAAAATGAGTAAAACACATATCAATATCTACCAGTAAGCACAGATAAAAAGAGAGACATAACCTACTCTACAAACACATTCTTATGTAATTTATGATGTATGTAAATATGTGCCTATCAATGCAAGCAGCACATATTGTGCCTTTTTCTATGGAACAGAGTATGTTTCAGCATCTAGGTAAGTGAGAGTTCACTGAGGGTTGTGGTGGTGGAGTCAAAAAAATCACAAAACAAGCTAATTGAGCAGGACTCCTAGGGAAGGCCAAGTCATCATGGATGGAGGGAGCAAAGGCATTCTAAGCAGGGAGGAGCCAACAAAAAAGTTCAGAGATGGAAACACCTTGGGCAAGCTCACATGTTTTTGGAATTTGCACTTTTCTTATTCAAACCATCAAAGTTGGAACAACATTTTGAGCATAAGGAACATTATCATCAAATTATAGGTGTCTTAGCAGCCATACCACCATAATTAATCTACTCTAATAGGCCACTCAGGCATAAGGATTGTAGATTTTCTATTTTTATAGGCAACTTGACTTTCAGCTAGAATATTTTATGACCTATTCCTACAATAAGATGGGTTGCGAAAACTCTGCCTATATTCCCATTAACAGTTCAGCATGTTACTACCACTACTGATACCCGGTAATAATAGTCTTTTCCCCATGTTCACTCACTCAGGAATGCATTCAGTCAACACCTGGATTAAGTCCCTAGTATGCTTCATGCATGTACTAAGTGCTAAGTAATTCCAAAGACTTGAGGGAAATGCTTTTTAGTATTTCTTGTCACATAGGGACTATGGCAACATTAACAAATAAATTGTCCACGACTATAACCAGTGAGTAGTGGATGATGGCAATAAGAAAATAGCAAATAGAGGTCATTAACTGATCAAGGAACTGACCCCTCCTTGGCTCCTTATGCTGCAAAGATTATTAGATGGTTTCCCATTGGTAATCTGAGAGGCTGAGTCTGCTTTTAACAATGGCCATATTGACAATTTCTAGACAGTAGGTTTTCTCAGGACTCTCAAATTGATTTTAAAATAGGGTTTTGATGTATTAGGTAGGTGGTAAGTGGTGATTTGTTTCACCTCCATATATTATTTGCTCTCATTTTCCAAGGGCATTGGGAGAATCAGAGTTACCAACTGTCTTCTGTCTGTACCATAAGGGAGTTGAGCTTCCAAACTTTAAGGTAATTTATTAGGATGACTATTTGCCCAGATTTGCCTGGATAGTCTTGGGTTTTGCCAGTTGGTGGGCAATTATTAATAGCATCTTATTTTTTTCTTGCAAGTGTCCCACTAACACAACATATTATACATTCACATTAATACTAGGTGACATCAGTTTGGTCAACAGACACAGACAACTGATAAATCAGAGAAATGAATCACCACAGCCTAGTGGTCAAGAGCATGGACTCTGGAGCCAGACTCAAGTTTCTATCTCAGTTCTGCCACTTTCAGTTCATAAGTCTTTAGCCTTCTGATCTAATTTTCCTCATCTGTAAAATGGGGTTGGCAAAAGTACCCTCAATATGACTGCAATTAGGATCTTATAAATTGATACATGTAAAGTCCCAAGAATGATGCCTGCTATATCGTTAGTCACATTACAAGGGTTCTCAACACAGCATCAATCAAAAAGGTAGGCATGGAGGATCTAGCAGACCTAGAATTGAGGCAACTTAATTAAGCAATGTCAAACACTACTTCAATAGGTAACACTGTATTTTAATAGTCTAGAAAACAAATGGCATGTTGCTGTAAGCCATTAATTAAGATATCTGAAATACATGCTACAGTGAAAACAAAATATTGTTTATAATAATACTTAGAGCTTATGAGAAGTAAAAATGTGTTTCTCTCTTTTTAAACACACAAACCTCTTCAGAAATGTTCTGTGCTCCATTTTATTAATCTCAAGGCATAAAGGATTCTGGGATCTTAATATGTTAGAGCATCTTAGAATTTTGTAGATTTTGATATTATGATATTTTAAATCTTTGTTGAATATAAACTCCACTTGTGTCTCCCCAGCTCTGTATAAAAGGCATCATATATATTTTTGATTTGGATATTGCCACTAGGCCATACAAATGTCAATAAACACATTAGAGAAAATAGATGTATAACCTGAAAAAGAATTACTGATGAAAGTAGGATACATTAAATTGACAATACTTGTCTTTTGGCTATTGAACTGGGGATTAAGATATCAGACAGCTCCCCAAAGTAAATGCCTTGATAGAATGATCACAATGGAATTTAGAAATTAAATACAAAAGATTATGCTAATATGCTCTAAATGGGAACATGAGAAAATATCAAAGTTGAAGTTTTTGTTGGAAAATGAATTTGAAATGATCTCTTATGCATATGCAACTTTTTAATCCATACTCTCCGAGGTACATTTACACTCACATTTAGAAGTCTAATTAGTAATAAAAAGGAAAGAGTTCATAATGATAGCACCCCAGTCTTTGGGTTCCTATTATGGATTCTGAAAACAAATTCATTAAATCTCAATCTACATGATGTCATTTTTTTTATACTTAAATATTTCAACTCAGAAGATTCAAGGTTTATTTACTTACTTACATTTAATCTGTATATTTGAGGCCTAAGGAATCTTGTTTCTTTAAAAATCAGGCTTTTGATTTTTTTTTTTCCTGCAAAACAAAACATTCAAAAAAGAAGTAGACAGAATGCTTGGGAATATGTGCCTTTTACTAATGTGTACTGTTTCCTGAGAAGGCTAACAGGCATCTGGATAGTGAACCATCAGAAACATCACTTCTAAGGTTTCTCTTTTAGAAAATTACTGGTGGAATGCCTCTTAACCCTTGAGGCAACTCAACAATCAAGTTAAGGAGATTTTAGTGTATCGGTTTTGCCTGTCATATGGTTGACTTAACTTCAGGATATACTTTGCAGCCAAAGGTTCATTTCCCTCAATTTGTTAAGTGGCTAATTATAAAGATTCACAAAAGAATTGACACAAGGGAAAGAGAGGGGCCTGGTTTCTATCAGCTGCCCCAAGAGACCTGTACATGTGTCATTTGTAAAAACAGAGCACAAATTAAACAATGGCCATAATAAGCTGCCAGTAGCTAGGGTATCATGAAAGGGGAATTCTTATGTAGAGGAAAGGCAGGCACTAAAATGTTGGTATTGAGACTTTTGTTTATTCTTTTACATTGGCAGCACAGTCCTAACATGGGTCATATATTTAATTTCTGCTGCAAAAAAAAAAAAAGAAAAACAAACAACAAATTTTAAACCTGAGTTGATTATAACAAGTGCAATGAAAAGACAATAACATATTTAGACCTGCAGCTGCGATTTACAGTTTTATTTTATATTGAAAATGCTTTGGAAGTAAAACAAAAACAAAACAGAAAAATCTAGACTTATTTCCTGAATAAACAGATAATTAACATTAAAGTTATTAGAACTAATAACCAGAAATAGAACTATGAGATTCAATATATGTATGAAGAACAAATATTTTCTATCAGATAACAATTAGGTTTCCTATTTATAGCTGGTACCAGGAATTCTAAATACAGCTTCTTTTACATTTGAAAAAGCATGAACAACAAAGGAAACTCCCTTTACCAGGGTCTAAGATAGCTAATGAAACAGAATGGAAATTACTGTATTGTTTCTACCTATCATCAAAACATCTCTATGCAGAGTATTCACATCATTATGTAAGACATTTGCAAATATGTATAATGCTTTTGCCTGTGGGAAAACTCTCCTGCTCTAATGTATTCCTGAAAGATGAATGAACAATTCTTTAGGTATGATAAAAAGATTCAGAGGGTTGGATAGAGCAGTGATATTAAAACCACAAGCTCATCATTTAAATTCTTTTTTAAATGTCAACTGCTAACACTGCAGGTCTATGTTTTACTTGAATTTTTTTCTCTCTCTCTGCAAACTCACCACATCTTTTCCAATTCCTTTTCTGATTCAAGATCACAACATCCTATTTGCTGGAGGCTGCCTGCTTTGATACTTCAGCAGGGATCTTGTGAAGTTAGAAATATTTTCTGGCTTCAGATCTCTGATCTGGAGTCTTGCCTGAACTCTGGATTTTCAGTCACCTCTGAAACAATTGCTGAAATTTGGGTTATCAGCAGATATCCATCCCATTGTATTGTTTATCCAGTGAATTTAGTATTGAGGCAAGAGCTGATTTTTAGAGCATAGATTGAATTTATAAAAATGTAAAGAGAGTTTTCATCAGGTTTTTGAAAGACAAAAAGCAGATGAAGGGAGAGTAATGGGCTTTGCTAAAGGATGGTAACAGATTTAGCAGAGTGGAAGAAATTGGGACATAAACACTAGCAAAGGTGGGGCTGAAACACAGGTGGGCTAGATTGTGCCAGAAACCCTAAGAGATTCTGCACTGGGAAACATCTGGTGTCTGAGGGGTGCGAAGACAAAAGAGACATGGTTGGGTGAAGCCTCTTTACTCTCCCAGGAAGACTAGAATTCTATTTTCTGAGACTAGCTGAGCAGAGAGTTCCAGATTCAGGTACAACAGGAACAAAAGTGGTCAGAGTTGAAATATGAAGCTTAAAACAGTGATTTTATTAAGAGAAAATAGGGTTCTAGAATGTGCCTGCCAACCTCCAGACAGAATCTGAAGGACTCCTCTCTAGGGAAAACTGAGCTGACCACTAGAGCTTTTCTAATGAAGAGGTCACCTCGCCTCCGGATGAGCCCACAGTTAAGCTCTTCAGTGGACAAGTCCCAGCCACGCACACACTCTCCCACCTGCTTCTTAGTGCCTCATTCATAACATTTACAGGAAGCAAGAAAGCATTAGGCATTTGACTAAAGCCTCCACTATGGAAAGGAGGATAAAACACAGAAATTCAAAGCAGAAAGACAACCAGAGAACAGAAGAAACTCAAAAATAATAGTATCCTTGAAGAGTCAAGAAAAGATAATTTTGCTCATAAAACAAGAATAGTATTCTGTGAAAAGGAGCAGAGAACAAAAAAGAGCTATTATAAATTAAAAATAGGATAGCATAATTTAACAGAAAGGCTTACAAAGCCAAGCAAATTTTCTCTATAGTATATCAAAATGGCAAGTGGATAAATTAAAAAGAAATTAACCAAAGAAGAAGATGCAATATTTTCTTAATAAATGATATGGAGAGAAAAGGAGAGGAGCAAAGAAAATTTTTTAGAAATAACCAACGAAAAGGATTTGTTTCCAGATTATAAGAATATTGTTAGAACCTAGCACAATAAATGAAAAAGAGACCAAACTAAAGTACAGCCACATTATCATGAATTTTTAGAACACTAAGGATAAACACAAAATCTTAAATATTTCAAAAAAGAAAAGAGATTAAGAGAAAGAAAACAAAACATGAT